>NC_059079.1:34760672-35072975 GCF_020497125.1 Mauremys mutica
CCATAGGGCAGATTCCTTCCCCTTCACAATGGAGTTGCAGAAAGTGGATCCTGGAACACTGGTGGGAAAGGCAGTCTCAAGAAGGTCCCTCAGCCCTCCAGCAATCTGGCAAAGTGGCTCAAAAGAGCTGAGCACGACAAAGGGACTTTGCATTCAGCAAATATTATACTTCAGGCAAAGTGAGATCATTTTTATACAAGTGCAAATTCTTCAGGGGAGGAGGGGAGGGGCAGGGAAGAATAAAATTGCAGGCACTATTTGAAAGAGCACTGTTCACATAACCACTCATATTTAAATCCCCAGGCACATGAGGAGAACAGTGAATGACTAAGACCAACATTAAAACATTTTTCACTGAAGCCTTTTGATAGCCAGCAAGTGACAAATACAGTATTTCATTAAAAGGAAGAGGGAAATTTAGTTAGGAAGAAAGTAGCTACACGTTAGAATTTAATCAGGTCACCAAAGCAGATCCTCCCAAAATGTGCAAAAAGTTCCATTAAATTTTAAATCTCCCAAAATAATCAGAACCTTGGGTTTTTAAATCTCGTCTGAAACAGCTCTTCAAGAAGTGTGATGCATTCAAACTAGAAACATGCTAGAACTTTGGTTCCTTTCCAGCTTAAGGCAAAGAATGTTACATACTGTAACAGCAAAATCACTGTGCACCACACCCATTTTCCCTGTGTAAAGGTCTCTCATTCCATCAGCCAAGTCCCTACTAGGGCTTGTCTTAATATACAGCACACTGGTGCAACTGCGCTGCTGTGGCACTTCACTAAAGATACTACAATGCCAATAGGAGAGCTTTTCCTGTCAGCATAGTTAATCCACCTCCCCAAGAGGTGATAGCTGTGTTGACAGGAGCAGCTCTCCCATTGACTACACAGTGGTTAGGTCGGTATAACCACATCGCTCAAGGGTGTGGATTTTTCACACCCTGGAATGACACAGTTATACTGACATAAGTTCACAGTATAGACCTGACCTTAAATTCTCTAAACGAGCTACGGCTGCATGCCAATTCTTCATGTGTACATAAAAAGCTATAGCCATGCTATTGTACCTAGCTGGGCTCACCTGCTGAAAAAAAGACTGGATGATGCGACTGCACTGTTATACTCTGCCCGTTTTATTTAAAGCATGTTGATAGTAATACTTCCATAAACTCATTACTAAGGTGCTGGTTTGTCATGGGGGTAAAAGCATCATGGATACTGTAATTTTTCTGTTTGACCACAACTTTTCTGTCTGTGGTTTTAATAAATCAGAGTTTCCCAAATGGTGGGAAACAGGAAGGTTCAAGGTAGGTCACCAGCGCAGTGAGGAGGGGAAGCCCCACCAGGGTGGGAGGGATGGAGAGAAAGTCAACAACCTTGCACTCAGCTTGCAGAGGTGGCTCCTGTCCTGTGGGGGCTGGACAAAGCTTCCCACACCAGGCCTTACACTTCGGTTTGACTAAGTTGGGATTAGGGTTGTGGTGCGAGGGTGGAGGATGCTGCTGCAGGTGGTCAGTGCCCCCCTCAGTGGAGTGAGGAGGCAATGAGATTTATATTTATTGTATTTAAAGGGGGATAGTTGTTTTCATACTCTGACTTTACACACCATTTCCCCCTAAAACATGACCTTTACTAAGTTTAGCATGACTACTCTGCTATTTGTATTAAAAAAAATAGCATGACAAATCTGCAGCACTACTATTACACAATATACAATTGTGTTTCACTAAAACATTGTGTACTAGCTCTATTACTCTCAAATGCTGACAAAAACTGCCCATTTAGTTTCCAAATGAACTAACAGCATATGTTCTGTTTAATTAGCACTAAACTGAACACTCGTTATCAAGTCTATTTCTGGTGTGTGTACTAATTACATGGACTAAGCCAGGGCTTTAAAGATGACCTGCAAAGAAAGTCAAATGGAGTTTGTACCAATGCTATGATTACCAACAAAAAAACAAAAACAAAAACAAAAAAAGGATTTTTGAGCCAGGGGACGAGATGAGTGTTCTTAAACCTTACTCTTCTGCTTGTTTTTTATATTAGAAATTCAGGTCATTTGCTCCCACAGTGCTGACAGCAAATACAGAACCAGTGGAGTTATGACTTCACAGGAACCTTCATCTCAGGGAGAGCCCTACATGCTTGCACCATGAAGAGACAGAAGACTAGGGTTCTAGTGCTTGCAGTACTTCTAAACCACAAGCAGGAGGAGCTACTTGGCAAGAAGAAAATAACCATAAGAGGCTTTACCTCCATGTACGAGAATGATACAGATAAACCAAACAGCATTCTTAACTGACATCAGCAAGTATCTATGCCAGAGGGGAGGGGAAGAAATAATATGTTGGGCATCACTACAAAAGATAAGTAGAGAACAAGAGAAAATACCTAGAGCAAGGAAAAAGTTATATAAAGAAACACAAGATGTGAACACAGAGAATCCTCCACTTGGCTCTTGACAAGAAGAAAAGCAGGTGGGATTTTTACTTACACTTCAGAGCATTCTCCATGTCATGTAGGCAGGGCCTAGTGACAGCAGCCCTAGCTATCTTTACAGTAGCATCCTGGGGGACAGGATGATCTCAGGACTAGACAGAAAGTTGTATCCAAGCATACCTCCCAAGATTTCCAGGGGGTGGCAAGCCTGGAGGGTGGGGAGAGAAAGAGTTGCAGAGCAAGCCTGCCCACAGCCATCCGTGAGGGACACAAGCCACTAGTACCCATAGCAGTGACTCCTGTCCCTCATGGATGGCTGGGCTCAGCTTCTCACTCTGGGCATCGGTCCCTGGACCCTGGTGCATGGAGTCATAGTGCTGCTAACTCAAATTTGGACTGGCCGTCCCCCATCAAGGGGCCAGCCCAAATCTGAGTGTCACTGTACCCATTTGCCAGGGCCAGGTCTCAATGCCCAGAATGGGGAGCTGAGGCCAGCCAGGCCTTCAAACAGGACAGGAGCTTTTGTGGGCAGTCCTATAAAACCTGGGACTTCTGGAAGGTCTGTCAAAGGTTAAGAGTAGAAAGCACTGACAGTGCAGCGAGAGCTAGAATGATTATGCAGGTCACCCTAGTGATATCTCTTCCTGGCTGGGTCTGGAGCCAGCTGGAGAACGGCAGCAGCAAGTGCCCAGAGCAGCATGTGCCAACATCTCCAGCTCTGATATCTGTCATTTATGGACAACTTTACACATTCATTTCATCCTCCAGTTTGGGGACTACAAAAACAAGGCCTAGCGAGCATTACAGATTTGTATTACTGATCTGGAAGTTTATTCAATCAGAATATGATCTCATATCTCCTCTATACATTTATATTATGAACCAATTGAAATCTGATAATATTGAAGAGGCATTCGCTGGAAGATCATAGTAAGCCTATTCAGGAAGGTAAATCTCACGTGATGACAAATATATTAGTGTTAATCTCAATTACATACATGTACAGTTAAAGATTGACAAAAGAGACAGCTTTCAAAGCACTAGGTATTATTACAGTTTGCTTCCTGTAGTACTGTAATTCAATTTTTCCTTTATTAAAAATGGAAGAGCAAGCTTATTTAATAATACACCTGACTTAGCGGAATGGTGGGGGAAGAGACGATAAAACGTACTGGACTACTCAGAAGTTTAAAATAATTTGTATAAGGCTATTTTCCTTTTGCATATATGCAATCTAGGTCATAACGTTTTATTTGTTCCATAGCTAATATACTGAAATAACAGACCCTGGTGTTATAAATTACTAGTTCCCCATTTTTCCTGAATTTGAGAGGTGATATTTCCTTACCTTTCACCTTTGCGATGACTGTTCCTGCAGCACTAAGAATGTCAACTGAATTGAGAGTGTGATGTTTATTTATCACTGCCTTTAGGACACGCAGCAGCTCCCCTAAACGTTCATGAACAACATGATGCAGACAGCCTTCATTTTCTGAAAGAGATTTTTAAAAATTGGGTCAAAGAAATCAGAAAACTATCCTTGACTTCTGTAAGTCCAGACTCACAGTGACATTCAAGTCTTTTGGGTTGTGTTCCCTGCAATGGTTAAGGTTGCACTGAAAGTTCAACTTCACTAATAAGTTCTAAGCTAACAAAAGTTACTCTGTGTGTTGGTATTTGCCAGTAGTTTTTTTGCTTCATTGTTATCTACAAGATTTAAAAATTTATTTCCCAAAAAGAATTCCAACCAAATCACTAGAAGGCTAGGGATGCTATGATTGAGGTCCTCATACTTAAGAAAATAAACAGGCCTAAACCATGTCCCTCTTGTTCCCTTACCACAGTATTAGGGAATTGATTTCATCCACCTCTATTTGAAGGAATTCAGGATAAAGTATGAATAATGTCTAATGAAACATAATATTCGTTTTTTAAAATATATTTGAAATATGGCATCAACCAAAAGCATAATAGCAAGTTTAGTGCAAGAGAGCACATTAAGATTAGCCAGCTTTTAGCCTAAGGGTCAACCAAAAGGTTTTCAGCATCCTATGGTGCTTAGTCCAGAAAAACTAGTAACTAACAAGCAGGGCTATGAAATGGCATACGTGCCTTTTTCACAGCACAGATCTTTTGATATGCAGGTTTTTTTGTAGGTATTTTTGTATGCATGGTACAGGCTGAACCACAGACTCTTCCGTTCCATTACGGAAATGGCTTTGGTGCACAGAGTTTAAGTTTCACGTGCACTAGAGTGCTGCTTTGTAAGCTGTGGTAAAAAGCTGTCAGATTCATGAAAGACTAGCTTATAAAAAGAGGATCTAAAACTAGCTGATTCACTTCCCTGTAGAGCCAAAAGGGATGACGACTTACTGTGAAGTTTGTGATAACAGCAACAGAAATCAATACACGGTTACCTAAATGGTAGTTTTAGACCATCTGAACAGTTTTGGCCTCACTGTAAAAGGTTGCTCTGGGTTAAAACACCAACATGTTGTTGGTGCGTCAGTGTGATGTAACTATTGGGATGGATCGATTTTCTGTCACATAGTGGCTACCGGAGAAATCATAGCCTTTTATAGGAGGACACGGTAAGTCTTCAGTCCCAACATCAGGATAAAGAGGTTTCCAGCTCAAACACATAGATAGCTCAGTGCTTCGGGTTCCACATCCCAACTGAGCAAATCCCATACAGATGGTTTACCAGATGACCTTTCTGATTGAGAAATTGCATAGCATTTGATCAAGTGGTGGTCATACTCTGAATCTATTTTAAGAATTTCAACGTGTTATGTTTCGGGTTAAATTAATTACATATAGCTTCACCACAACTTCAGATCTTCCTTTTGTATTAGAAAAAATAAACCCCAAAATCTGCAACCTCACACACTTACCTGGGTCTGGAAAACCTTCCTGATAGTGAGAGTCTAAAGAAGCTCAATCTATTTAGTTTATCCAAGAGAAGGTTAAGTGTCGGCTTGATCTTAGTCTACAAATATCTACATGAAGATTTCCAATAATAGAGGATTAAAAAAAGGTGTGTGTGAGTGTGTGAGTGTGTGAGAGAGAGAGAGAGAGAGAGACACACACACACACACACACACCTAAATCTAATACCTGGAAGCTGAAGCTAGACAAATTCAGACAAGAAATAAGGTGAATATTTTAAAAATGTTAATAATTAACCATTGGAGCAAATGGAGCATCTTTCTAAAAATAAAGATATGCTCTAGCTTCAATCAAACCCATAACTTCTGGTGAAGAACTGCCTGGTGGAATTCTTTGACCTGTGTTATACAGGAGGTAAGACTAGATAATCACAGTAGTCCCTTCAGGCCTCAGTCTATGGGCTTGTCTTCACTACAAGGATAAGTCGACCTAAGTTACGCTACTCCAGCTACATGACTAATGTAGCTTAGGTCGACTTACCCCTGTGTCTTCACTGCGCTCTGTCAACGGGAGATACACTCCAGTTGACCTTCCTTACTCTTCTCTGAGAGTTGGAGTACTGGGGTCAACCGGAGAGTGCTCTGCTGTCGATTTAATGGGTCTTCACTAGACTATTAACTACTATTTGAGGTTGGGAGCAGTTATAGAAAAGGAGCAGCTGGAAAAAAATAGATGGCAGTGCAATACTGACCTAAACTGAAACTAAAATTGGATCACAACAGTATCCAAACAATCCCAAGAGTACTGCATTATTAATATGCAACTCATTCTAAACCAATTTGGAGCCTGAAGAATTAGAGAGTCTATAAAACCACATTCCATTTATGCATTAAAAGTAACAGAATATTTCTCAAGCCAAAAATTACAGACAGTTAAAGTACAACTGGTGCCAAACTCAAGTCTCAAATACATATTAAAGTCTACACTTTAATACATTGGAGTATGAACACATTTTCTACTTAAGTCTCTCTAAAAGAGAAATTTGGCTAGGTCCAAATTAGGCTCATCTAACAAAATAGTAAAAAAAGCTCTGTTCAATGGCTAAAACTGCCATCTGTTTGCATTATGATACTGCACTATTTTGTTTACAAAAATATTTGAAAAACATTTATGGTTTCCAGTGGCAGGAAAAGACAAAAAGGTCTGTGATGAAAGTAATGCTGACAGAAAAATGCCATCATGAACTATGGGTGAACTGCAGTCAGCAATTTTAATTCATCCAGGACAGGAAGTCTCTTGTGTTATTGTCCATTTGGGGAAAATATATAGTACTGGGGAAAGAAACAAAAGTGCAATATGCCAGGTTAATAAAAACAGAATTTCTATTACCAAGCTGCCCTATCTAGTTCAATTATCACCTTAGACGAGAAAAAATACAGTTTACAATGAAGACAATGCCCAGAACAATGTAAAACAAGTTTCTATGCTGACTCAATCTCACTCCACTTTCAAGAAGTCACATGATCATATTTGCTTTCAATTTGCCTTCCTCCTTCTCTCCCCCACCATCCAATTTACCTTATGTATTGGAAGACAAATGAGAATTTCCTCCATCAGTGAATATTGCATCAAGTTCAAGCCCTCCGTCCTTATTGTTCTGGGCTGCAATACCTAAAAGAACACCTAGGTTTCTAGAATGAGGACTGTGATAGACTACTCTGAACTATCGAACTATTGCAGAGGTTAAGCTGGCTTGTGTAAGAGAAAAAGAGTTTTCTTGGAGACCTCCTGCAACAAACATTGGCCCTCTTGATCTCCTAAATGAAAAGATATGGCTGTGAATCCGGGTCTTTCTGCTTCCTTCACTATCACTCCTCATGGTGAAAGTTTTGTTTTTTAAAGTTGTATCAGCAACACAAAACCAGACATTTTCCGAAGGATGCAAGAGGCCTGGATTGGGGGGGAGTCGTGTGTGTGTGAGTGTGAGTCTGAGTGTGTGTGAGTGTGAGAGAGTGAAATCCAACCCCCAAACTTGACTACAGAGATGTGGCAGTTCTCTTTTGTTTTGGGTTTTTGTTTTTTGCAAGTAAAGTCTAAAGGTGTTCTCACAAAGCTAAGAAATTGGTTTTTTTAGATATTAAAGAGTTCAGTCGCTTGTCTATGACAGATAAACTTTAGTTTGAATTCAACACCTGCCTTTCTCTAGTAGAAGAAAAAACCATCCTAAAATTAAAATACAGCCATAAGAAACGTCATTTTCAGACTAGGTATGGAGAAGGGGAATGGAGGTGGGGAATCAGAATAAATGTATCAATCACAAATCAGGCTAAAATGTGATCAATATTGCCAGCCAGTCTTTTCTCCAAAGTTTTCAGCAAGTCTTTAGTTCAGAAAGCAATATAAGCTAAATGGCTGAAAAGCATATAAGATTACTACTAAAACTTAGTCAGCACATAGTTTAGCCTTCAGTTCCAAAGAACCCAGGAATTCCAGTCTCCTATTGCTTTATGGCTACTCATTCATCTTCATCAGTGTCAGAATGTCACAAGTTACCCTATTTTCAAATTTTGGACACACTTCTCAAAGACAAGCTTTTGTCTAATATAGATTAGCTAGCGATAACAGCTTTGCAACTATGGATTCTGCTCATCCAAAACAAAATAAAGTTCTATAATCAAGCTTGTCAGCTTCAACACAACTTCCTGCCAAGTCAGTTTCAATTACATTACATACAGTTGGGAAAAGCACTGTGGTATCAGTGGGGTCAAGTACTGTTTTGTTTCCCGTGGCTTTTCACCAAGCCCAAACGTTTTATGAAAAGTTGTATGTTCCAAGAAGTGTTTTTGAAAACAGGTTACACAAGGGGTAAAATGTAGAGATTAAAATTAAGATTACTTTATGCTTTGTTTAAAAGCAAAGAAAAAGATATGGTTAGCTGCCGCATTTCCTACATTGTTCTTTAAATCTATGCAGGAGATCAAATATTAGAATCAATTTAACAGTTTCTGTTTATAGATTTTCTGCAGAGCTCTTTAGCAATATCATTTTGGACTATCATCCATGTGCACTATTATGGAAAACACACACTAAATTATAAGCTAGGTAGCAACTTCCAAACTATTCAGACCCAAAGCTTTTAATGAAGATTTCAGTTTAATATGAAGTTGTACATGAGACTCAAAGTTACCACAAGGCCTATTACCTCTGTTCACTGGTATACCCCAAATGTTAACAGAGGAAATATATCTGGGCAACCTATAGTTTTTTTTAGATGCTAGCCCTCATGAAGTGAGATTTTTAACAGAAATTTATCAAATTTATCAGAAATTTCCATTCCAGAATCATGGACAGTAGAGGCTGGCTCCCCCTAGACATCAATATTGAGTAAATGCTGTTTCCATTAAATTCTTTAGAAGGATTAAAATATATTATCTGCAATTACACCATCTAGATCACATGATTGAAAATCAGCATCAAAACAAAACAGATCTATTTAAAGACAACTTTATTCTGAAGTCTCATTCATGCCATACTGTTTAGTAGGAAACAATCAGCATTCTGATCTGCACTGGATCCAGACTATGAGACTCCCCAATGAGCATCGCAGACTAAGCAAAATGATCGTACAACAATGAACTGTGCTGAAACTGTCTAACCCAGGCATCTGCAGGTTTTGGAAGATGTCCAAGATCAGCCCATCCTCACTTTTGTATTTTCCCTCACCAGCCACACTGACTGACAAGACTCTATTGCATTACTGTCTAATCTGCCAGAGGTCATGATCAGTTGTAGTCAAACATTGAAAATATTTCTTAATGTTCTTTAACACTGATATAGAACAAAAAATTACCATTGCTCTTTAGTTGAGTCCTAGGAGATATTCTTATCAGACAAGCAATCACAGCAACTCCTACTGGTATGTCTAAGGATAGTCATATTTGACATCATGAGGTTTTGAAAAGTTTAATAACTATCAGAAGACACTTTAAGATGCTTGGATGGATAGATGCATAAAAGGTAAACTAGTGTGTGTTGATTCCGAATGCACAAGTATGTTTCTGTACACCATACAACAACTAAGGGAATAATCTACACTTGAAAGTTAATTCAGACTAACGTGAGGCCTGAATTTTAAGTGCAATAGGTATTCCTGTCCATGTGTAGATAAACCTTAACCAAATCAACAACATGCATTTAGCTCCCTAAACAGGAAACAGAAATCATGCACAGAGGAAGCCACCGGAAATTAACAGAATAGAGAAAATATGTTAACGCAGCCACAAGGTTAACTCTGAATTTTGTCGTTTAAGGCAATCTGTGATGTCTACAGTCAGTGTGGCATTTCAAAGGAGATCCTCGGTGATTAAATATCGAGATATTTCAGGATTTTGGAACTTCTGATCCTACACAAGCCTATTTTTCAATTTTAAAAATGTAGTTATTGCTTTACTATCACCATAAGAATGAATGGGTAAGATATCCCTCAACCAAGGCCAACATAATATTGCTGCTACCCAACAAAAAGTCCAATCAGCTGAAAGACTGACACAGGTGGTGTTATTCTGCTGTCAGTATACTAGCATACGGGTCACAGCTTGCTGTCGTTAAGGTTTCACAACAGTTGCCATTATAAGCTTGTGGTCTCAGCCAATCAAGTTTCTATGCCTGTCTTGCAGACAACAGTTTCCCCAGGAACTTCCCATTCTGCAACCCAAACCATACGTACAGAGTCACGCTGAGTTAAGAACCGAGGAGGCAAGATCCTATTTCTGGTTTAAGGCTCTTGCCTCTGCCCCAAAAGTGATTTTTTGGGGGAGAAAGAAGCAAATAATTAACTGCTTTTGAGCAGAAGGAGGTTGAAATGTAAAGAGGGATATATTTTCTATTACTATAAAAAAGTCTCTAATCACTTTTGAACAGCCCAACAGCTGAAATATTTAGGGGTTGAAAGGTGAAGTCTGGCATGGAAAAGCCCTTACTGGGAACAGAAACTAACCTTATTCCAGAAAACAAAAATTTTGATTTGATCAAGTTACAAGTCATAAACAAAAAATCACATAACATGCAAATTTCCCCCTAAGATCAAAGAAACTGTAATTAATTACATTTGAGAAACAGAATACAATTATGTAATTAGAGATTACTATAGTTGTATATTCAAAAGGGCATGCATTTAAGTTGTGCACCTAATCTTATCTTTGGCATTTCCTCATTTCGGAGTACTTACCAAGAGGTCCCACACTTTCGGCTTGTCTATATGAATATAGTTTGCAGCAAGCTAGGGTGTAACTCTATCCCACACTAGACTGCCATGTACTAAGTGCCCGCTAAGTGATGCCATTCAATCTACTCCCATTTCAAAGTGGGGTAAATCAAAGCGCACTACAGATTTTTTTTAGCATGGCAGTAGGCTGCACACCAACATTTAGTGCACTTCACACTAGCACAGGGTAGACTTACACCTCAGCTTCTTGCAAACTAAGTTTTTGTATAGAGAAGCCTTTTATAGATTGTGAAGGCTGAGCTTATTGCACACACCAGGGGCTCCTTGCATTTCTCCTCCCTAGTTCCCTATGCATCTCCCATTACACTTTATTTCAGGGACTCCCTGCAACCTCCCCTACTCCATCCCCAATTCTTCCCCACAAGCCAAGGACTCTGAACCCCCTTCCCCAGATGCCAGGGTCTCATATTCCTTCCCTCCCCATTTGAGGGGCTGTGTGCACATCCCCACTTCCTCCTTCTCCCCATCACCACCATTCTTTCTATCTGGGAGATAAGTCATTCAGAGTGCCAACATGTTAAACTACTGGGAGGATGGGAAGATATGAGGAACTATGGCTGGAAAGCGTTATTGGGTGCCATCAACCACTTCTTTGATCTTCAAAACAACTTCAGAACCAATAGCTGTGGTTCTGTTAATCAGATGGCTGGGCTCCCTGTGTCTCCCATTTTTCCCCTTTCGGTTTTCCAATTTCCCTCCAAATCAATAGCGTTCTGTCCATTGATGCCTACAGCACTCCCTGAAATTCTGGAATTGATCAGATGCAGCATGAAAGAGATTCTAATCTTGTGCAGTAATTGTGGTTCTTTGAGATGTGTCCCCCTATCAGTGCTCCACTGTAGGTGTATCCATGTCCCTGCACCTCAGATCGGAGATTTTAGGTAGCGTCTGTTTGGACTTCACATGCACTCTCTCCGTCTCATGCTCTGCCTCGAGGCTATCTAGCGCTGCATGGGCAAACTGCTCTCAATTCCTTCTCTACTGCAAAGCTCATTGGTAAGAACGCCGAAGTAGAGGGGAGGGTGGTTAGTGGAGCACCCATGGGGGACACATCCTGGAGAACCACTGTTACTGCACAAGGTGAATAAATCTTTCTTTGTTTGGGAATGTTTTTGATGAAACCTATGGAAGTGGAAACATCTCATGGAATGAATTTGAACTCCGGTTGGAGATTGGGAGTACGATAACAAGTAATGCAGTCCGATATCCATTTAGAGAGTCTTTGCTTAGCGACTGAGGATCCTTTAGATCTCTCTGCAATAGAAAGGAATAGTCTAGGAGATTTTCTGAAAGGCTTAGTTCTAGCCAGATAGAACACCAACGCTCTCCTGATATCAAGGGTGTGTAATATTGCCTCTCTCTTATCCCAGAGTGGCTTGGGGAAGGAGGCTGGGAGGTGTATAGGTTAGTTTATGTGAAGGTGGAAGATAGTTTTGGGAGGAATTTGGGGTGTGGTCACAATGTAACTATATCTCCGATAAACTGTAAATGGGGGTGTGCTCTTAGAGCCCCTATTTCTCTGATAATTTGAGCCAAAGTGATGGCTACTAAGAATGCCCTTTTCATAGACAGATGTGTAAGCGAGCATGTGGCCATGGGTTCAAGAGGAGGCCTTGTGAGGCACTTGAGGAGAAAGTTAAGATCACATTGTGGGAAGAGGTTACTCACACACTTGAGGAATCTTTTCATAATAGGAAAAGCAAATATGGAGTAGCTGCCTCTCTTATGATGGAAGGCTGGTATGGCTGCGAGAAGCACCGATACTGAATTTAGAGATCATCCTGATATTTTTAGATCTAGGATGTAGTCTAGCACCAGTGGGAGGGGAGAGGATGTGGAGGTAACACGTTTTGAGTAACACCAGAATTGGAATCTTTTCCACTTTTGAATATACATGTGACAAGTCATTATTTTTCTGCTATATAATAGCACCTCTTTCACATCCTCTGAACAAGACACTCTATGCTTTCGAACCATCCAGGAGCCATTCCTTGAGTGGAAGAACCTGCAAGTTGGGGTGATGGACCTGTCCAGCATCCTGAGAATGGAGATGAGGAAGGGGCTAAAGAGTGATTGGCAGGCAAATCGCTAACATTGTAAAGTATGGGAACTATGTTTGTCTTGGCCTGCGGGAATTATGAGAATAACCATTGCTCTCTCTTTTCTTATCTTGAGCATGACCTTTGATATTAGAGGAATTGAAGGAAAGGCGCAAAGGAGACCTGTGTTCCAAGGGAATGTGATCCAATCTGGCTCTGGAGCAGAACTGGGAGCATTTCCTGTTTTTGGCTGTTGCAAAGAAGTCTATTTCTGGGACTCCACAATGGGGAAATATGCTGTGGAGAATAGCATGGCCTACTTCCCGTTCTGTGTCCCTGAGAAAAATTCCTGCTGTGGTGTTCTGTATGCCTGAAAGGTAGGCTGCTGCTACGTTGATGCTGTGCTGAATACACCAATTTTATAGTTTCATTGCCTTGGCACAAAGGGAAGATGATCTTGCTCCTCTCCCTAGAGATTTATGTAAAACATACATGCTATATTGTCTATCATAACCTTTGTGTTTGCCTTTAGTGATAGGAAATATGAACAGGCATTCCTTACCACTCTGAGCTCTAGCAGGTTGCTATGCAGTGGGAATTTGAAGGGGGACAATTTGCCTTGAACCATATGGTTGTCTTGATGAACTCCCCAGCCCACCAGAGATGCATCTGTTGTCAATATGAAAGTCGGAAGTGGCTGAGTGAAGGGAACCACTGCACAGACACTCTGCGGATCTTTCCAGTATTCAAGAGAATTTTTGACTGTCAAGGACATCAACAGCAGTTTGCTCAATCTGTCCGTATTTGGTGCGTAAACCGTTTTGAGCTATGCTTGAAGGCGACACATGTTGAGTCTTGTATGACTTATTACAAAGGTGCTGACTTTTACTGCATCTAGCTAGGTGCCTATGAATTCTAGATGTACTGGCATCGGTCAATTTTTGAACATTTAGCTGCAGTCCCCGCTGTATGAATACATCAATAGTTTTTAGCGTGGCTGACAGGGCGCCAAAGGATAGTGCCTTGAGTAGACAGTCATCTAGATATGGAAATATAATTCCTAGTTTGCAAAGATGTGCTGCTACCACAAACAGGACCTTCAAGAACACTCTGGCTGCAGATGATAGTCCAAATGGAAGTACATTGTATTGAAAATGACGACTCTTAGAAAACTCCTGTGGAATAGTTGGATCATGATAGGAAAATAAGCATTTTGTAGGTCAAGGGCTGAGAACAAGCCTTCGTGGTCCAGCGACGGAATTATTGCTGCTAACAACCAACTTGAATCCTTGTGTCTTTACATATCTGTTGAATGATCTCAGATCCAGAATGGGTCTCCATCCACCATTCTTTTTCAGTATCAGAAAGTATTTGGAATAGAAACCCTTCCCTCTGTGTTGATTGGGAACTGGTTCTATAGCACCCAGGTTTAGGAGATGCTTGATCTCCAGATGTAAAAGGTGCTCATGAGAAGGGTTGCTGAGAAGAGGGATGGGGAAGGAAAAAAAAGTGGATTGAATAACCATTGGAGATGATCTCCAGTGCCCACTTTCTGTTATACGTTTCCAGTTTTGTCAAAAACACAACAAGGTGGTTTCTGAAAGGATGTAGATGATCCAAGTTTTGCAGCAAGCAATAGTGGGAGTGGTTAGCTCAGGGCCTTGACCAATGCATCAAAATTGGCATTTTGGTGTTGAGGGTTGTGAAGCTGAGGTTTGGGACTCTATCAGTCTTCATTTTCGTATTCGTTGTCTTTTCCACTGGAGTTCATAGTGTCTCTGGGATGGAGGGAACTGAGCAGATCAGAATCTTTGTGATGTCTGAGATTTGCTGTATTTCCTTTTCTGTGCAAGTGTATACATCCCCAGAGAATGCAACGTGGCTTGAGTCTTTTAGTGTATGGAGGGAGTTGTCTGTTTTTTCCGCAACCAGTTTGGAGCCTTCGACTGGAAGGTCCTCCACAGTAGTTTGGATTTCTTTTGGGAGGCCAGAAACATGAAGCCATGAAGCTCTCCTCATTACTATTGCTGTTGATATGGAATGGGCAGCTGTGTCAGCAGTATCTAACAAAGTCTGCAACTATGTCCTCACATGAAGTTGACCCTCAGCGATAGTGGCTTAGTACTTCTCTTTTTGATCATTTGGGAGATGTTCAATAAAGGTGTTGAGCTTTGAGTAATTGACATGATTATATTTTGCTGTAAGGGCTTGACCATTAGCAATCCTAAATTGTAGGGTTGCTGATGAGTGCGATTTCCTGCCAAATAGTCCCATTTCCAGTCCTTGTTGTACAGTGTTGATTTAGCGTTGTGCTGCCTGCCCCATTTATTTACGGAATCTACAATAAAGAAATTTGGGGATGGAAGGGAAAATAAAAAGTCCACATCCTCAAAGGGGACATAATATTTTTTATCTGCCCTTGTGTGTGTGGGCGGTATCGTGGCTGGTGTTTGCCAGATGTTTTTTGCTGGGTCTGGAAGGGCCTTGTTGATAGGGAGTGAAATACGAGCTGCTGAGGACGCATGCAGGATGTCAAGCAGCTTGTGTTGCGACGCCTTCATTTCTTCCAGGGGGACCTGAAGTGAGTCCGTTACTCTCTTAGTAAGGTCCTGGAATTGTTTGAAGTCATCTGCCATGGTTGATGGAGAAGACATAATGGCTTACTCAGGAGAGGATGAGGAGATGTTTGTTGCTAGAGTAATCGCCTTGTCCAGTCTTGCTTCCTGTTCCTCAAAAGTCTCCTCTTGAGGATCAGGGGATTTAGAAGGGGAAGCTGAAGGAGATCATCTTCCTCTATCCCAGTGAGAGACACCTGAGGTCCTAGAGAACTAGTGTCTGTAGGTTGCCTATGGGTCCCAGTACAGTCGCTGGGGTGGTGCAAAGGGCACAGGTGGCGTTACCCAAGGATGTCCACATCAAGAGGGTGGGCCTCGTCTCTCATGGCAGTACTGTGTCTCTGTGACTGTTTATAGGTGACTAGTCCCTTGACATTGCCCTGGGAAGCTCTCCACTGAGACAATATATGTCATTGTCTTCCTCTTCATTGCTCGATAGAGGTAGAGCAGTTAAGGATGCAGATGGTGATTATCTTGGTACCATGAGGAATTTAGGGAACCAAGAGGTTGTTGGAATCGAGTAACGGGGATTCTGGCATTTCTGAGACCAACAGGTCTTTGGAGAAATGGAATTCCTACAGTACCATGGTACATCCTCATCTAGTTAGTCAATCTACAATGGAACTAACAAGGTTTACAATTTGAATATCCAGAGTTTCTGGAAGTGATGTGCCATTAGAAGCAAGGAGTAAAGTAAACAAAAACAAAAAATGGCTCTCACTGCAGGAGGGCAGGAACCTACTGTATTCAGCACGTGGGGTTTTGACTAACTGTTAAAGTGGATTGCAGATTTGAAGGAGCACAATATAAGAAATTAACAAGAAAAATGTTTACTTTTTATAGCTTAAATATTTAAGTATCCTTTGGATCACAATGCTAGATACCTTGTAATAACCAACTAGTATGAGAGTAAACATTTTTAGGCACAAAGACGGGAATCTACTATTATGACGAAAGAAAGTCAGACTATTTTGTAGTTTCAACATTAAAGGCATTTTGGTTTTGTTTTGAATTTACACTGTAACATCTCTGCCCAGTGCCACTTAAAGGCAACCGAGCTACAAGATCCTGAAATGTTCCAAGTACACTCACCTTTATATTAAGTCAATGGGCAGTGCTGGTGCAGAGAGTTCAAAAATCATGAGATCTGACAAATTAGTGCTGAGTTTTTAATTTGCTTTCTGGTTTTTGAGCCTTTCATATGCATGTTTTCAAGTTTTTCTCTGCAACTATGAAGACTAGAACCTTTTTACCATGAGGTTTGCTGTTTGGAAAAAAAAAAATCACATGTTGGCAATGTAGTAAATGTTGTGCGACACCTGTTAGGATCATATCCTTAGAGTTGTAGTGGAAACGTAACTAGAGCACATATACTATTACCTAGTATTTACTTGTTAAGATGGTAATTTCACAAGTACACTGCTACAACTTAAAATGTACTATTTGTAGTTTTACAAATTCTTATGATCCAACACTGGACATTATTTTAACACCATACAATATGCATGGGCCAGCTGGCATTAATCAAGCCTTACACCATGATTTGTGCATTGCAGAAGCCCCTACACACCCCAATCAGGGATAGATGCCTCACTGTGGCAGTCATAACAGACAACAGAAAGATGGTTCCTGGCCCAAAGAACTTGCAATTCAAGCCCAGGATGAGATAAGTGGATATGTCGAGACAGAATAGTAAAATTAGCTGTAGTCTCTACTGCATCCTTTGTACCATTTTCAGCTATTTTCTTGCACTCTGTATGCTTTGGTACTTTAGGTCCACACATTTCTCTCTGATATTTACATTTTTTCCATCTTTAAATTATGATTCTCCATATCAACATAATATAGTCATCTTTATCATCTTATGTTTACAGTTGTATGGTAATTACTGAAAATTTGAATATGTTCATTCAAAAGAAGCTTAGCTTTTTATTACAGTGTAACATTCCAAGGATCGGTCTCTTGGTTATTGGCTTATGCTTACTTCTAAATTAAAAATGAACACTAAAGAAGGAATCATACCTATTTTCATAGGGAAAAAACCCCAAGAATACTGTGTACACTTTGTTCCAAAACGGGATGAACTTTTCAAGCTGCCTTAATTCAAAGCCATTGATAGTGTATTGATGAAGTGGCTTGTAACAGATATAGATATAAAAAAGTGACTGTAAGACTCCTTTAAGGATGATCTATGCCGATTTTGATTTAACAAATGGCCTTTCCACTATCACTGATCAGCTCTGTAAAGCCATATCTTTGTACACAACATGCAGCCATTTTTTGTTTTCAACTCTTTGTATTCAGAAAACCTTCAGCATACTGAGAAGCTGTCTGCTTTTATGGATTTGAAAGAATAAATTGCCTTAAAAAGATTTTAGACCTCTAATTCAGCTTGCAAGCTACAAGTACAGAAAAGCCACAAATAGTAGGCTGGCTAATGCCTCTTTTTTGTTAATTAGTATCATGGTAACCATGAATTCAGCCTGCTCGTTATCAAGGAGTCATATTTTAAAAAAAGCACAACAAGTTCATACATTTTTGTTTCAATAATGTATACACCATAATTCATAGCAAAGTTCTAGTATACTACATTGTAGCAAAGGTAGTAAATTCAAGCCAGTGAAGCATTATACGGAAAGCAAATGGGAATCAAGTATGATACAGATCTGTTATCTAACACACCAAAACAAAAACGTTATTCTCTTTGAAGGAAAGGACGAGATCTGATGAGTTGGGAGAGGGAAAACCAGAAGAAATCAAAACAAGAACAGAACTTAGATTTGAAAGCAGTTTGCAACAGGATGCATCAGTCTCAGGAACTTACCTTGAGAAGGACAACAAAGATTTAATTCAGTGGGGTCTACGGAAAACATTTGAAAATTACTCTTCTTAAAAACAACACCTCCCCCCCCAAAAAGGACAAAAATTAAATTTGTTCCTAAGATAGGTAATATACAGAAGCTACCAATGTTTATGTACAGTTATGGTACAACTATTTGGTACCATAAATACATTTTCTAACATGAAAAAGTATCAGAGGGGTAGCCGTGTTAGTCTGGATCTGTAAAAAGTGACAGAGTGTCCTGTGGCACTTTAAAAGACGTATTGGAGCATAAGCTTTCATGGGTGAAGACCCACTTCGTCAGATGCATGTAGTGGAAATTTCCAGAGGCAGGTATAAATAAGCAGGCAAGAATCAGTCTAGAGATAACGAGATTAGTTCAATAAGGAAGGATGAGGCCTTCTTCTAGCAGCTGTGAACACCAAGAGAGGAGAAACTGCTTTTGTAGTTGGCTAGCCAGTCACAGTCTTTGTTTAATCCTGAGCTGATGGTGTCAAATTTGCAAATGAACTGAAGCTCAGCAATTTCTCTGAAGTCTGGTCCTGAAGTTTTTTTGCTGCAGGATGGCTACCTTTAAATCTGCTATTGTGTGTCCAGGGAGACTGAAGTGTTCTCCTACAGGTTTTTGTATATTGCCATTCCTAATATCTGACTTGTGTCCATTTATCCTTTTACGTAGGGACTGTCCAGTTTGGCCGATGTACATAGCAGAGAGGCATTGCTGGCACATGATGGCGTATATTACATTGGTGAACGTGCAGGTGAATGAACCGGTGATGATGTGGCTGATCTTTTAGGTCCTGCGATGGTGTTGCTGGTGTAGATATGTGGGCAGAGTTGGCATTGAGGTTTGTTGCATGGATTAGTTCCTGAGTTAGAGTGACTATGGTGCGGTGTGTGGTTGCTGGTGAGAATATGCTTAAGGTTGGCGGGTTGTCTGTGGGGGAGGACTGGCCTGCCTCCCAACGCCTGTGAAAGCGAGGGATCATTGTCCAGGATGGGTTGTAGATCACTGATGATGCTTTGGAAAGGTTTTAGCTGAGGACTGTAGATGATGGCCAGTGGAGTTCTGTTGGTTTCTTTCTAGGGCTTGTCTCACAGCAGGAGGCTTCTGGGTACACATCTGGCCCTGTTGATCTGTTTCCTTATTTCCTCGTGCAGGTATCGTAGTTTTGAGAATGCTTTCTGAAGATCTTGTAGGTGTTGGTCTCTGTCTGAGGGGTTGGAGCAAATGCGGTTGTACCTCAGTGCTTGGCTGTAGACGATGGATCGTGTGGTGTGTCCGGGATGGAAGCTGGAGTCATGAAGGTAAGCATAGCGGTCGGTGGGTTTTTGGTATAGGGTGGTGTTTCATATTTTGGAAATCAGTGATTAAATATTGAGTTGTAAAGTATCTAAGATTTTGTCTAAGTTTTTTAGGAAGGTAGATGCCTTGCTCTGCTGTCACCCAGAAAGACTTCTGCGGCAAACTGCTTCAATACTTTGTCAGCCCCAGACTTCAAATCATTATGCCAAAAAGGCATTTCAAATCTGCGCCCAGAAGCATTACAGTTCCAGATAAAATTTCTAGTCCAAAGAGGTTTTGATAAGCCTCTGAACTTTTGGATGCATAGCCAACCCAAACCTTTCATGTTTGCCTCTCACTAACTGGTATTGGCTAGAATGACTTTCATATAGATTGTGTGAGCTAGATTTTCCAGGTTGCAGTAGTTACATGGAAGTTCTGCTAATCTGTTTCTTGGTAATCTTTCTAATTCATTGTAGAGGAATAAGAATTCACACACTTACTTGCTCATCCTGATCACTGGAAGAAGACAATCAATGGGGCAGGAGCAAAAAAAAGTTAAAGAATATTGGGATCCAACTCTGATTTGCTGCCCGGATGTGGAACACCTCTTCCCTTATCCCTTCACAACTGTGATACATTTTATATTGTACCAGAGGGGTAGCCGTGTTAGTCTGTATCCACAAAAACAACGAGGAGTCCGGTGGCACCTTAAAGACTAACAGATTTATTTGGGCATAAGCTTTCGTGGGTAAAAAATCCACTTCTTCAGTCTATGCCCAAATAAATCTGTTAGTCTCTAAGGTGCCTCCGGACTCCTTATTGTTTTTATAAAATGTACTGGAATCCATAAAGTACTAATATAATTACACTTTAAAGCATAAATAAGAATCTGATGAAGAAAGTGAAAGAGGAACATTAATCCAGATTGATAGATTTGAGCAGCAGACTATTACAGATCTAGCTATAAGATTTTAATTAACAAAAAGTATGAGATTATATATTTTATTTCCCCAAAATGATCAGATGTTTTATCTGATGAAACAGACATTTTCCATTCTGGAATTAGAAGCACAATTTAGGAAAATAAATATTTGCAACCAAGTGTCAGATCTCCACTTGAGTGATTACAGCCTGATCTTTCTGAACATTCAGCTTTGCAGGAAGACTCTAGACAATCTCTCATTTGTATGCTTGTGACACTTAAAAGCTAAATTGATGTATCATTTTTAAAAGGAAAACAAAGTTGTCAAATCAAAATGTCTGCACTATTTACTTCTCAAAAGAGATACTAATACATACCAAATGTAGTTTTTGTCCTAAAAGCAGCAGTGACAGGTATGTCTTCAAAAATGCACACACTTTTATACGTGAAACTGTCAAAAATCCTACATTTTCACATTCCTTTAAAGCAGTTAAATATTTTCAGCAAGTTGACTTGTCAACTGACATCAGCAAGCCAATTGTTGCTTTGCATCCATTTTACATTTAAATTCATAGATTAACTCTCCTTGCAAGGGGAAAAGAGCCTTTGGAAAAAGCCTACCACAAAGTAGCTTTTCATCACTCTATTTCAATATGCCGAATGCCACATTCCTTCAACTTTTGTATTTTATTAGACTTGAGATTCCAGTCTCAAGAAACCTAGTTGTGTTCAGCCATGCAGTTTAATCTTTAGAATATATTAATTTTTTTAAACCAGATTTAAAGCCTATATTTCATCTTTAAAAGAAGTAAATATAGTACAGATAATTATTGGAATCTCCTTGTTTACCTGCTTTTGACAAGGAAGACTGAACACAATGCTTGGCCCTATTAACCGATAACTTGCTAATTTTCTAGTGTCTTCCAATAGTTTGACAATATACATTTCAGGGAATAAGCTTAAATGAATACATTGCTTTGGAGCCTTTACTTTTGGCACATTTTAATCATTACAGAAACACTTAGATTGTATTGATATTGATGTTAAAATTGTAAGTGGCTTTGTGTATTTAAGATTACATTTTTCATAACAAATATATTAGCAATGAAATCAAAGTGCTCATAATCCTTTTGGAAAGTCAGAAATTAATTAAAAATAGTTACAACATAATATTCCCAATAATGTATAATTATTTCAGTGCATGAGGTGCACATGAGATTTCACAGAAATGTTGACAGTCTCTTGTTGGATTGTAAACTGTTCAAACATGTTCTCAGAATATCATAGCGTTTTATAATTCTATAGTAAGTAAATAGCTACCTCACATGTTGGTCCAAGTTCTTTAAAAAAAAAAAAAAGTCATACTGTTACATTTATAGTACAGAAGTATGTAAAACAAGTCAAGAAGGAAAATATTTCAGAAAGACTATCCTCAGAAAGTTGATATTACCATCCCCTGATCAGGAAAAAAACATTCTTGATTATAAAAAACAAAACAAAACCTTAAGTTGGAGACTAAAAATTAACCTTTGCTAACCCATATCAAGAGATTACAAACATCACTTAACCTTTCACTCATTTTACGTTTTAGCATCCTGATCTATTATTTGTTCTGCACAGCCAATCCCTCCTCTTTTGGCCTAAGCAACTGATTGAATGAAGAAGCTATTACTTACTGACAGCCCACCTAGTCAAAGGCCACACAAAACCAGGATTATGAGATTATAGGATGTTAGCAAAGAGCATTAAAAAACACACAACAAAAGAACATAAAAAAGGAACCTTGCTACTTTCTACACTTTATTATTAGTGTTTTAGATACTGCGTGGTAAAGTTCATTTTTCTTTTGATAATAAAAAAAATTGAGCAAAACTTGAACTCTAAGTAGGATTCAAATCAACATAGTAACCATCAGGGGGTATGAACTGGACAAAGAAGTGCTAAATCAAGACAAGTCTCAGTTTCATTTTACATAGCTCATTCATGGAGCAATAGAGGAAAGTACTAAAATATACAGAAGTGTATGAAAATTTTACTGTGGGTAGAATGTCCCAACTAGCATTAGACACAAAAACCTGGGCATGTGACTAGTTCAGTTGCCGTGATGCAATGTGACCACAAACAGACATACAATGTAGCTTTTGAAATAGAGAAGGACTGAGACACTCAAGACTGGTCCTTAGGCTATTGCACAAAGAGCACTCAATTGCAGGAGGTGCTGAACATATGTAATTAGACATGATCCCAGCTATGAACAGCTTACAATTAAAAATGACACAGAATATATGGCAGGAAGAGGTCAAATCTGTACATAGGTTTACTTTTTGGCTATGTATTTGTACAAGACTGTCCCCAACTGCCACAAAACCTTTTGCCTAGCTATTAAACACTAACCAATACCAAAGAACATGTGGGGCTGTCCAGAAGCTACAGAATGGGAAAAGGTGATGGCCACACTGGGGGAAGTATTTTTGAATAAGCTACATATTTAATACCTCTCTCCTATTCCCAACATAAGGCCTATGTAAATTGAGGTTACATTTCCATCATCAGTCAGGGCTGATGTCATTAAGCACTTTAGCCACATCTGACGACAATTTTTTTTTATTATTAAAATCTACCACTTTATTCCAGGCCGGTCTTTAAATTCAAATTAAAATGTTGGCCTCTATTACATCTCCCTATGGAAATCTAATCAGCAAATCAATCTCAACATGACTAAAACAGAGCTCTTAATCTTTCCTCCAACCCATCTCCTTTTCAGTTATTTTGGACAACAGCACCATCCTGTCTGTCATTCAGGCCCACAACCTGAGAGTCATCTTCAACTTATAGTCTAGAAATGAGAGAGATCTATCTAAACATTGCAGATTCTTTCTGTACAACATCTAAGATACGTCATTTTCTATCCATCCACACAGCAAAAATTCATCCAGGCTCTAGTCTTGCATCTCGATTACTAGAGTATCACTACAATACTCTGGCCTTGATACATGCAGTCTTGCCCTCTCACATCCATTCAGAATGCTGCTGCAACCATAATTCTCCTAGTCCAGCGGTTCTCAAACTGAAGGCCAGGACCCCAAAGTGGGTCGCAGTCCTATTTTAATGGGGTCGCCAGGGCTGGCGTTAGACTTGTTGGGCCCCAGGGCCAAAGCCCAAGCCCCTTTCCCAGGGCTGAAGCCGAAGCCCAAGGGCTTCAGCCCTGGTGGCGAGGCTCAGGTTACAGGCCTCCCACCTAGGAGGTCAGCTTTGTACCCTCTCCCCAGAGCAGCAGAGCTCAGACTTTGGTTCCCTCCTCCTGGGGTCGTGTAGTAATTTTCGTTGTCAGAAAGGGATCACGGTGCAATGAAGTTTGAGAACCCTGTCCTAGCCTATTGGTTTGACCATGTCACCCCTTTCTTTGATACAACAGAGAAGTGGGAGCCAGTGGAGAGATTCAAACTTAAGCTACTTGTCTCCACTTCCAAGGCCCACTTCCAAGGCCCTTCATCTTGCATTCACTACTGACATGTCGATTCATGCCTCCCATCGACCATGTCGATGTCAGCCTCCACAGCCTACTTGTTAATTTCTGGGCATGCACCTTTCTACTTTTTCCCATAGCTTCAAAGGCCAGAAGGAACTACTGTGATCATCTAGTCCAGTGGTCCCCAACCTTTTTTGTCTGGCGGGCACCAGACGACGAGCCACGGAGAACCGTGGCAGCGGACTAGCATCCACCGAAATTCTGCCGACAAGTAGCATCATTCAGAGGTGTCGCCGCTGAAATACCACCAAAAATCAGCGGCATTTCGGTGGCGATGTCTCTGGATGACGCAGCTTGTCGGCAGCATTTCGGCGGATGCTTGTCCACTGGCCAGTACTCAGATGCCATGACGCCCGTGGGCACCGTGTTGGGGACCCCTGATCTAGTCTGACTTCCTGTCTAACACAGGCCAGACAACTGCCCCAAAATGATTCTTAGAGCATATCTTTCAGGAAAATTTACAATCTTGATTTAAAAATTGCCAGGGACAGAGAATCCACCATGACCCTTAGTAAACTGTAATAATCCTCACTGTTAAAAATGTATGCCTTACTTCCAGCCTGAATTTGTTTAGCTTCAACTTTCAGCTGTTGGATCTTGTTGTGCCTTTGTCTGCTAATTTGAAAAGCCCATTATCAAATATTTGTTCCCTGTGTAGGTATTTAGACTGTAATCAAGTCATTCCTTAACCTTCTCTTTGTTAAGCTAAATAGACTGAGTACCTTGAATCTATCACTATAAGGCAGTTTTCTAATCCTTTAATCATTCTTGCGGTTCTTCTCGGAACCCTCTCCAATTCATCAGCCATCTCCTTGAACTGGACACAACTGGACACATGACTCCAGCAGTGATCTGACCAATACCAAATACAGAGGTAAATAACCTCTCTACTCCCCTAGTCGAGATTCCTGTTTATCCATCCAAAGACTGTGGTAGCCCTGGCCACAGTGTCACACTGGAAGCTCATGTTCAGCTGATTATCCACCATGAACCCCCAAATCTTTTGTAGAGTCCTTACTTCTCAGGCTAGAGTCCACCATCCTGCAAGTATGGCCTACATTCTTTTGTTCCTAGATACATACATTCACATCATATTGTATGCTTGTGCCCAGCTTACCAAGCGATCTTGATCACACTATATCACTGAGCTGTCCTCTTCATTATTTATCACTCCTCCAATTTTTATGTCATCTGCAAACTTGATTAGTGATGATTTTGTTTTCTTCCGGGTCATCAATAAAAATGTTAAATAGTGTAGGGCCAAGAACCCTGCAGGACCCCACTATAAACACAACTGCTCCATAATCATTCCCCATTTATAATTACATTTTGAGATTTATCAGGTAAGCAACTTTTAATCCATTTACGGTCTGCCATGTTAATTTTATATTGTTCTAGTTTTTTTAATCAAAGTGTCACGCAATACATAACATTTCTTACAGAAGTTTAAATATATTACAGCAACACTATTACCTTTATCAACCAAACTTGTAATCTCATAAAAATATATATATCATGATAGTTTGACAAGATCTATTTACCATTTACCCATGTTGATTAGCATTAATTATATTACCCTCATTTTAATTCTGATTCTCACACTTGAGAGAAGTTCCCTGTAACTATCCCCCTTCAGACTCAACCTTAAAACTCTCTTTTGCATGATGCTGACAAAACACTGACAACAGTCAGACCACAGATGTGCTGAGACCTCTGCCTATCATGTAACCAATATTGTCTCATTGCTTCCTTGTACTCACCCGCATCTTTGTCTGTAGCCATCTGTTGTCTCCCTGTCTTATAATTAATTATAAGATTTGGGCACGGATTTCCTGACTATCAGATCTCTGAGACTTCTTCGGCTTCAGCCCCCCGTGGTGGGGCTCGGGCTGTGTCTTCAGCCCCTGTGACCATACTCTGATTCTGTACGTTTTTACCATGACTGCTCTGTGAATTTTGCATAATTTTACCAGTTATAATAGATTGTAAGCTCTTTGGAGCAAGGAATGTCTTTTTGCATGGTGTTTGTGCAGTACCTAGTACAATGGAGTCCTGGTCCATGACTAGAGATCCTAAGCACTACAGTAACAAATTGCTATTACTAATAATGATTTGACATTATTAAACAACTGTCCAGGAATGTAAGAAATTGCTTCACTACAATGCTCGGTTCATATCACTATCTCCAATGTAAAGAAAGGATTTGTGTGAACGTTTAGCACTCCCTGTAAACTACCCCTTCAAAAGTGCCCTTTATCTGTAGCTACTTCAGCAAACAAAATTAGAAATAGCTTTTCATAAAACCATAGGCTTATGAATTCAGCTGAGAACACAGGGAGATTGAAATATAAAGAAAAGGAAAATTTGGACTGTATACCAACTAACACCACCACCACGATAGAGAAACCCCAGACCAATCAAGCATCCAAGTTGAGAACCCTTGCTATAACTGCCTTTTAAGGTACACCTTTTGGAGATCACATACTTTAACACTCAAGAATCATGGCTAAGAGAGAGTATTACAGAATGCAGGACTTAAAACAAAAAAAAGAGATGAATAACTGACACCTGTATTTAGACCCTTACCTCCCAGAAAGCATAATTCCTGTTAGGTGGCCATCGGCAATGCAGAAATTCATTTTCTAACTGGCAGAGAAAGCCAATCAGAATAATTTAGCATCACTCTCTATTCTGATCTCTGTTGGCAACTTCATTTCAGTCAATCCTTCCAAAGCTACTAACTGACTGATTCAAGAAACATCAATGCCTACTCCGCACTAAGAAATGGACCCTCTATTGTTAATTGGCATCAGCAATGGAAGTAGAGGATCCCCCCTACCGGCCCTCACTAGTGGAAGAAAAAACAGGCAAACCATTTTCACACATTACAGTAATCCCAAACAAGTGGAACAAGGTGCCTAGAACAGAGTGTGTGTGTGTAACAGGTGTTACAAATAATTCATCCCTCTGTGCACTAGAAGTCAAACCTTTGTCACATCCAGGAGAGGTGGTGGCAAACACAAACATAGCTGGAAGGATTCATTATCAAAAGAACAATTTCATAGAGTAGGAGTACCTCAACACTTCCATCAGAACTGTAACTACAACCGTAACGCACTGAAGCCTACTTAAACTACTTTAAAACTGTTTCTCAATGTTTACACACTGTGCATAGTTATCTGCATAGTTAAAAATTGTCTCCAGGCTCTTAAAAATAGACTAGAATCCTTAAAATAAGAATACATTTTCCAGGCTTTTTGCAGCAATTTATTACTTAGATTATTTGGTTTACTGATTTTAGTCACTGGGGAGGAATCAGTTTAAGCATGGCTTTTGAGCCTACAGATACTACTACTTGGCTGTAAAAAACAAAAACAAAAAAAACAAGAATACTGTATCTCCCTAGAAATACAGATAAAATAGAGGTTGGGAGAGATTAATACCAAACTATCCTGGAATGCAAGTTATCTGGCTATATATTCTTTAAACTAACTGCATGTAACTCTTACTATATAGTGAGCTCAATTTGACTTAACTGTGTACGACTCCCAATTCAGTCTGGTAGAATACTATTTAAAAGCCAGGGCATGCAAACAAGATGACTAAAATAATATATATTGAACTTAAAATAATCTATTTGCAACTTGAGCTACATAATAACACTGTTACTTGCCCAGAGTCTTTTTAGTAGCTGAAACCAAGTTTCCCTTTCCTAGGAGTCTGCCTTCAGACTCTGGTCATAACGTTGACTTGTCCTATCTGTGGTAACCACCAATGGCTCCTCCAAATTGGAGCCTTAGATCCAACAATTGCTAGATAGGAAGCACTGTGTAAATGGCCTCAGAACCTTTGCCTGGCCATCTGGCAACTCCATGGAAGGACAAAGGAGGACAAAAGGGAAAACAGCTGCCTGTGAGGTAGAGGGACATTCCTTCAGGTTCTCTCCAATGTTCTGCAGATCCTAAACAGCTGAGATGTATGCTAATCAACTCAGCCTAGCACTGCTGTATGCCAGATAGATACCTGAGTGACAAAGGCTGGAGTTGAAAGTTCTTGAGAAGCCGAGTGAAGAGAAGTCTCCAAGGGAATCCCACAGCACTGAACTTCACAAACACAGGTTTCAGTATTTTTCAGTCAGCCACCTTCTGAAAGTAGTCATGTGATACTTCCCCATTTTTTCATGCGTTTTATTTTTAATGCAAAAGTAATCTCAGTTTAGAGAACTGCATCCATGTAACCCTTGCATAGTTTTAACAAAACAGATGAAGGAAAAAACCTTCTAAAGGCATTATCAGTTACTTTAGTAAACAAAATACTGAATTCAAATGTCTGTCCTAAATTCATACCTTTCAGATACAAATAAGGCAGAATTAAAATGATTAATTGCCATGTGCACTGAGGCAAAAAGAGCTTAGCACAATCTCTGCATTGCCTTAAATATGATAGCAACTTCAACACCTTAGATTCAGATTTTGAACAATGACTACACACAACTTATCTAAAGTAGTCCTACTATGTCTGAGTCCAGTGTCTGCTTTAATAGCTGGAACAGTGTTCGGTTCCTTTATTTGTCTAGTTTGATCAGAATTACTAAATATCAAGTTAAGAATCCTTTTCAACTTCATTTCTAAGAGATAAGAGGCATGCATAATAAGCATTTATGGGAAGCAAACTAATTGCAAAAGAAATCATGTGCTCATATTTCTTCAAATGTGGGAAGCAGAACTTCTCTTTACTCTTTGATTTGAAGTTCCTGAATCAGCAAAATATATAGTAAATTAATGCGTCCATTCTTTAGAAGAGGTGCAGAAGTAGTTGAAAATCTGAAGCAATTCCTTTGCTCCTTGTACATTGCCCAAACCCCAATTCCCATTTAGAACATTAATGCTAAGTGATACAAGAGGAACAGTTAGACAATGAAGTTTGAGTGTGCATTTTATCTGTTCATTTGATGCCATAGAAGTTGTGTCATTTTAAAGTATGCTTATAATCAAAATGCTTATGTGAACAAGGAACCTTCTCACTCAATGTATCTGGTCCTAAGAGTCAACTGAGTCATGATCAAGTTACTTTATTGTGGGGAAGAGGGGCTTGGCAGGAAGACAATCAAGCTTTTTATTGTTTCCAGGATCACATGCACAACACTGATATTTATTTCAGTTTCTGACATCACTTTTAGAAATGATGCTATAAAATGCAAGAATACATTCATTCTAATTAAATTATTATATAGAGAGATTAACAGCATTCATTTGCTATAGATGAACTATTGTTAATATAAAGGCAGAAGAGCCACATTTCTAAAACTAGGAAACATGGAGACCTTTTCCACTTCTGAACACAAACAAATTCTGACAACAAAGGTGGGAACTTCAAAAGTACTTCGCGTTGGCCTAACTGCTCCCACTGAAGTTAGTGGGAGTTTTATCATTGACTTCACTGGGTAGAGAGTTGAGCAATGGTGAGTGTTTTTGAACCCCCAGTCTTAAGGCTTTCACTAAAACACACTGTATTACACACATCAACATCCAGGACTGGATTAACTGTAGGTCTTAGTCTACACTACATGGTTAGGTTGATGCAAGGCAGCTTACATCAGACTAGTTGTGCATCAACCTGACTCCTGCTAATTTAAGTGCTTTTAAGAACAAGCTATCAAAATGTAATAAAAACTATGTATAAAAAGATTCCAGAGGACTCATTACAGTGTTTTGTGCTGAGATCAAAACAACACTAAAATAATTCATGGACAAGTTTTCAAAACCATGGTCATCTTGGGCACGTAATGAATGCTTCAATATCATGCTTGTGAAATTTGCACAGGTATATGCATATATATCCAAAGCTAGGATCACACAGAAGTGTGTGTACTTGAAAATTTGACCCTTGTTTTCGCTATAAAATTTAATATGTTGAAGTGTGTCATTTAAGATTTTTAAATAATTTTCTTAAGATAAGGCTATTGGAATTTAGGTGATATGCAAAGACAAAGGATTGCATTCTTCTGCACTTCTGAATGATCTATGACAGGGGTCCCCAACGCGGTGCCTGTGGGTGCCATGCGTCCGCCAGGGCATCTAAGTGCACCTGCATACTGGTTGGCGGACGAGCATCCGCGGAAATGATGCCGAGAAGCTGCGTCATCCAGAGGCATCGCCACCAAAATGCTGCCGATTTTTGGCGGTATTTCGGTGGTGACACCTCTGGATGACGCTACTTGTTGGTGGCATTTCGGCGGCGACACCTATTGACGTTGCCACATGTCGGCAGAATTTCGGCGGATGCTTGTCCGCCGCCATGGTCCTCCGTGGCTCGTCATCTGGCGCCCACCAGACAAAAAAGGTTGGGGGACCACTGATCTGACAAGGCCTGAACAATTTGCTTCCGTCCACAAATTTCCTTCTGCTCCTTTTTATTTTATAAATATCATAATTATCAAATCTAGCATTCTTAACTTTTACTGGAGGATTCTTAGAAGGATCCAAGAGCTGGAAAGGGAGTTCTCAAGCCTCAACTCATGAGGTGGGGATGCTTGAATATTTAACAAATTGCTTCCCCCAACTGTTTGTCAGCGTTTTTCAGTTAAAAAAAAACAATGCAAAAAACAATTTGACTAAAAATCCTTGCCCACTCAGCTGATCAGGTTTCAACTGTTTAACCTCTTTTGATGTTGGTCCCACTAGCTGTTCATTCCTCTAGCAACTACAGGAAAGTAAAGAACTACTATTTTTAACAGAATAGAGAGGAATTTTAATAAGTAATATTTAAAGTCTTCTCTGTACATCATGAAGTATATATAAATAAAATTATCTAGCCATCAATTTCCCCCTTTTTGCAGATCATCTTTAAGTGCAGCAAGTGTAATATAACTTTTCTAAAAGTGCATACTGGTATTTTCTTAATTAAAATATTTTAAGTAGGGCTGTCGATTAATCGCCGTTAACTCACACAATTAACAAAAAATTAATTGTGATTAATCGCACTGTTAAACAATAGACTACCAGCTGAAATTTATTAAATATTTTGGATGTTTTCCTACATTTTTATATACAATGTATTCTGTGTTATAATTGAAACCAAAGTGTATATTATTCTTGATTACAAATATTTGCACCGTGAAAGATAAACAAAAGAAATACTATTTTTCAATTCACCTCATACAAGTACTGTAGTGCAATCTCTGTGTCGCGAAAGTGCAACTTACAAATTTAGATTTTTTTTGGTTACATAACTGCACTCAAACACAAAATAATGTAAAACCTCAGAGCCTACAGATCCTCTCAGTCCTACTTCTTGTTCAGCCAATCGCTAAGACAAATAAGTTTGTTTACATTTACAAGAGATAATGCTGCCCTCTTCTTATTTACATCAACAGAAAGTGAGAACAGGCATTTGCATGGCACTTTTTTAGCTGGCATTGCAAGGTATTTACATGCCAGATATGCTAAACATTCAAAGTATGCCCTTTCATGCTTTGGCCACCATTCCAGATGACATGCTTATGACGCTCATTAAAATAATAATGTGTTAATTAAATTTGTGACTGAACTCTTGGGGGAGAATTTTATGTCCCCTGCTCTGTTTTACCCACATTCTGCCATATATTTAATGTTATAGCAGTCTCGGATGATGACCCAGCACATGTTCATTTTAAGAACACATTCACTGCAGATTTGACAAAACGCAAAGATGGTAGCAATGTGAGAATTCGAAAGATAGCTTAAGCACTCAACGCAAGGTTTAAGAATCTGAAGTGTCTTCCAACATCTGAAAGGGACGAAGTGCAGAGCATGCTTTCAAAAGTCTTAAAAGAGCAACACTCCAATGGGGAACTACCAAACCTGAACCACCAAAAAAGAAAATCAACCTTCTGCTGGTGGCATCTGACTCAGATATCGAAAATGAACATGCATCGGTCCACATTGCTTTGAATTGTTATTGATCAGAACCCGTCATCAGCATGGACGTATGTCTGCTGGAATGGTGTTTGAAGTATGAAGGGACATATGAATCTTTAGCGTATCTGGCACGTAAATATCTTGTGACACTAGCTACATGAGAAGGCCTGTTCTCATTTTCAGGTGACACTGTAAACAAGAAGTGGGCAGCATTATCTCCTGCAAACATAAACAAACTTGTTTGCCTGAGTGATTGGCTGAACAAGAAGTAAGACTGAGTGAACTTGCAGACTCTAAAGTTTTACATTGTTTTGTTTTTGAATGTATTTATTTTCTGTACATAATTTTACATTTGTAAGTTCAACTTTCATGATAAAGAGATTGCATTACAGTACTTGTATTTGGTGAATTGAAAAATACTGGGTTGTTTTTTTTTTTTACAGTGCAAATACTTGTAATCAAAAATATAAAATGAGCACTGTACACTTTGTATTTTGTGTTCTAACTGAAATAAATATATTTGAAAATGTCGAAAACATCCAAAAATATTTAAATAAATGGTGTTCTATTATTGTTTAACAGTGTGATTAATTGCACGATTAATTTTTTTTACTCGCTTGACAGCCCTAGTTTTAAGTTGTTCTTAAAGGTGGATATGTAAATTATTTTAAGTCAACAAAACTGAAGTTTCCTATAAATGTTTATTTTACACTTTGAACATCCACATGTGCTCAAAATACACACCCCTACTGACTGCTGATCTTAGACTATAGCAACAAGTGAACATTTGTTCTGAAGGAATGCAGACTATGTGGCTGGGGGAGGGGAAGTATTATCAACCACAACCCAGTTTGCTAACCAAAGGGTCCATTTGGTTGTTATTTAACCTTAAAACTAACAACAAACTAATTGAAAGAGTAGTATTTAATATCCATCATTAACAATATGCATTAGATACTCTGCAGCCAACTGTAAAGACCCAGAAAACAACTTTGCTAGAAGTGAACTTCACAATTTCTTTTGTTTACTGAGTAAGATACAGCAGTATAATTTTTCCATGCATGTGATATTTTATAGTTAAGATAAAGAGTTCTGCAATGAGCTAGCAACATTAATATGGCAATTATTTCCTGCCTAGTTAAAATCTTGGTTGCAAGATTATTATTTTTTTAAATACACTTATTCTTGAAACCCATCCCCATCTTCACCTATTTTTGACAGTCCCATACCATTCTCTCTTGGGCAGCCATTTAGAAATCTATACATATGGAACACAACATACCATAAGGTGAAGTTAAAATTGCAGGCACATCAGTGGTTTGACGGTATATTACCTTTCAAGAACTTTATTGTTAATAAAAATCCAAAAGTTAAAAATCCAGAAAATGTAAAGTTAACAAGTTCTATGCCTGTGTATGTTTAAGTGGTCTTAAGGTCTGCTACCCAACAGAAGAACAAGGAACTCTGCTTCTCTCCAGCAGATCTTAGGAGCCTGGTGAGCGCAGGGTATCTATTTGGTCTGATGGCTACAAAGACTCCTATTAACCACCTTGTAAAGGAGAGTTCTGATGGTGCAGATCCGAAATCTGCAGAAAGAGCCTTACTCTCATGAATCTCTATAAGGTTCTAATGTCTGATTACCCAAGAGTCTGCAAGAAATGGCAAGCAGGATGCTTGGGAGTCAGAACTACGGGTACTTTGCAGGGAAGGGGTGGCAGAGCACCAAGAGGGATATTAAAGTCTTACCTCACATTCACCACCCCAGGTTTAAGCTAACATGAGCTCAACTATTAGGTACAGTATTGGTACTGCAGACCCCAGAATCACTGCAGGCCAGATGGTCACTCATACATAAGGCTGTTTTAGTCATGGGTATTTTTAGTAAAAGTCATGGACAGGTCATGGACAGTAAACAAAAATTCACAGCCCATGACCTGTCCATGACTTTTACTAAAAATACTCCTGACTAAAACTGGGGTGGGGTGGGTGCCACAGGTGCTGGGAGGGGAGGAGCAGCCCAGTGAAGCAGCGCGGGTGCTGGGGAAAGGGATTGGTGGGACTGGGTCAGGCTCCTTACCCAGCTCCTGGGAAGCAGCAGCCCCAGCTCCCTAGAGCTCCACATGCTGCCTCTGCTCCGCCCTGGCCCTGGTTCTGCAGTTCATGTTGGCTGGAAACCATGGCCAATGGGAGCTGCAAGGGCAGTGCTTGGCTGCAGGTGGACACAGCATGTGGAGCTAGGGGACCTGAGGGAGAGGAGCCCCTCCCCCCCCCAAGTTAAGCAGCGACCCCAACCCCCAGCCTTCCCGTACCCAAACTCCTGCTGCAGGGAAGTGGGGGGGGGGGGTGAGGAAGGCATGAGACTGCCCCAGCAGCAGCCAGTGTGACTGACCTTGGGATTGTCCGAGCTGCTCAGGTGGCTCCTGGGCCAGCTGCATGGGGCTGCTGCAGACATCACGGAATCTGTGACTTCTGTGACAAACATGGAGCTTTACTCGTACACAAATGCAGTCAGATGCATTTAAATCTACAGTTAGTCCATTGTGGATTAGGTTTGGGCAGCAGCTTCAATGTATACCCTAAATTAAGAAAAACAGTAAAAGAACTAAAAAAGAGCCACCGTGGCTTAACAACATGTAACAGAAGCAGTGAGAGATAAAAAGACTTCCTTTAAAAAGTGGAAGTCAAATCCTAGTGAGGCAAATAGAAAGGAGCACAAACACTGCCAACTTAAGTGCAAGAGTGTAATAAGAAAAGCCAAAGAGGAGTTTGAAGAACGGCTAGCCAAAAACTCCAAAGGTAATAACAAAATGTTTTTTAAGTACATCAGAAGCAGGAAGCCTGCTAAACAACCAGTGGGGCCCCTTGATGATCAAAATTCAAAAGGAGCGCTTAAAGATGATAAAGTCATTGCGGAGAAACTAAATGGATTCTTTGCTTCAGTCTTCACGGCTGAGGATGTTAGGGAGATTCCCAAACCTGAGCTGGCTTTTGTAGGTGACAAATCTGAGGAACTGTCACAGATTGAAGTGTCACTAGAGGAGGTTTTGGAATTAATTGATAAACTCAACATTAACAAGTCACCGGGACCAGATGGCATTCACCCAAGAGTTCTGAAAGAACTCAAATGTGAAGTTGCGGAACTATTAACTAAGGTTTGTAACCTGTCCTTTAAATCGGCTTCGGTACCCAATGACTGGAAGTTAGCTAATGTAACGCCAATATTTAAAAAGGGCTCTAGGGGTGATCCCGGCAATTACAGACCGGTAAGTCTAACGTCGGTACCGGGCAAATTAGTTGAAACAATAGTAAAGAATAAAATTGTCAGACACATAGAAAAACAAACTCTTGAGCAATAGTCAACATGGTTTCTGTAAAGGGAAATCGTGTCTTACTAATCTATTAGAGTTCTTTGAAGGGGTCAAACAAACATGTGGACAAGGGGGATCCGGTGGACATAGTGTACTTAGATTTCCAGAAAGCCTTTGACAAGGTCCCTCACCAAAGGCTCTTACGTAAATTAAGCTGTCATGGGATAAAAGGAAAGGTCCTTTCATGGATTGAGAACTGGTTAAAGGACAGGGAACAAAGGGTAGGAATTAATGGTAAATTCTCAGAATGGAGAGGGGTAACTAGTCGTGTTCCCCAAGGGTCAGTCCTAGGACCAATCCTATTCAATTTATTCATAAATGATCTGGAGAAAGGGGTAAACAGTGAGGTGGCAAAGTTTGCAGATGATACTAAACTACTCAAGATAGTTAAGACCAAAGCAGATTGTGAAGAACTTCCAAAAGATCTCACAAAACTAAGTGATTGGGCAACAAAATGGCAAATGAAATTTAATGTGGATAAATGTAAAGTAATGCACATTGGAAAAAATAACCCCAACTATACATACAACATGATGGGGGCTAATTTAGCTACGAGTCAGGAAAAAGATCTTGGAGTTATCGTGGATAGTTCTCTAAAGATGTCCACGCAGTGTGCAGAGGCAGTCAAAAAAGCAAACAGGATGTTAGGAATCATTAAAAAGGGGATAGAGAATAAGACTGAGAATATATTATTGTCCTTATATAAATCCATGGTACGCCCACATCTCGAATACTGTGTACAGATGTGGTCTCCTCATCTCAAAAAAGATATTCTAGCACTAGAAAAGGTTCAGAAAAGAGCAACTAAAATGATTAGGGGTTTAGAGAGGGTCCCATATGAGGAAAGATTAAAGAGGCTAGGACTCTTCAGTTTGGAAAAGAGAAGACTAAGGGGGGACATGATAGAGGTATATAAAATCATGAGTGATGTTGAGAAAGTGATAAGGAAAAGTTATTTACTTATTCCCATAATACAAGAACTAGGGGTCACCAAATGAAATTAATAGGCAGCAGGTTTAAAACAAATAAAAGGAAGTTCTTCTTCACGCAGCGCACAGTCAACTTGTGGAACTCCTTACCTGAGGAGGTTCTGAAGGCTAGGACTATAACAATGTTTAAAAGGGGACTGGATAAATTCATGGTGGCTAAGTCCATAAATGGCTATTAGCCAGGATGGGTAAGAATGGTGTCCCTAGCCTCTGTTCGTCAGAGGATGGAGATGGATGGCAGGAGAGAGATCACTTGATCATTGCCTGTTAGGTTCACTCCCTCAGGGGCACCTGGCATTGGCCACTGTCGGTAGACAGATACTGGGCTAGATGGACCTTTGGTCTGACCCGGTACGGCCTTTCTTATGTTCTTATGTTCTAGCAGCTATGGAATATAAAAGGCATCTGAAGCACCATGTTTCAACCTCAAATTAGTTTTTGGTATAGCTATAAAACTATCAGAGAAATGAGACAAACTAATTATCCTAGAAGTGATAACACTACTAAATACTGCTGTAGTTCAGTTTGTCTACACTGTAGTCAAAGACACATGACATGGCTGTGGCTGGCCCAAGTCAGCTATCTTGGGGCTTGGGCTGTGGGGCTATAGAATTGCAGTGTAGAAATTTAGGCTTGGGCTGGAGACTGGGTTCTGAGTCCCAGCGAGGAGGTAGGGCCTCAGAGCCAGGCTCCAGCTGAGCCCGACTGCCTACACTGCTATTTTTAGTCCCACAACCCAAGCGCCATAAGCACGAGCCAGCTGACTTGGGCTCTGAGACTCAGTGCTGTGGGGTTTTTGTTGCAAAGTAGACATACCCCAAGTTGCCAACATCCTGAAATTCTGCAGTTGTTGTAAGAGGATTCAACCATTTAATGGTAGATGTTTGTTTATTTTTCCCCTTTGTTCAGTGCTATCTGTCACGGCAGAATCAATTTGCCATTCTTTACCTGAATTGTTTTGACCTTTCCCCAAGATACATGAAGGTTACTTAGTGAGCAAATTAACTGTTTAGGTATATGACATCATTATTTTATGCTCCTGTGGCCATTGTTAAAGATAGATGCTCTGTAATAAAGTAATGATTTGCTTTCTGTACTTCCATAAAATTAAATTAATAAAGAAACTAAGACATGATCAAAGAGGAAGTCAACAATGGCAGTCTGAAAACAGTCTGAGAGGCAAGAAACAGCTTATCTTGCCTCTCGCAAATTCATATGCTGCCTCCATAATTGGTGCTGGGCCCACTCAACACTTGGAAAAGAAAAAAACAAAACAACAACCAAGAGCTTGGCTCAGAGCAGCTAAGTTACCTGCCATTCTCATGCATTCAGATCCTCAGTTGCAATTCAAGGGACTCTCAGATGTCATCAGCCCAATCCTCCTATTGGGAAAGCAGTAGCTTTCATTGACATGCCAGAACTATTCAACTAGAAAGGCACTGATGAGAATAACAGATTTGAAGATGTTTACTAAAGGAATACAAACTATTCTTGGTATTATAACAAGTGATCATTGTATTTTCTCCTTAATTAACCCATGCATGCTACAGCCAATGGTTGCTGTCAGATTTCTGCATTGATTCAAGATAGGCAGGCTTTCCAGTCAGCCAGGCTCTAGGAAGCAAATGTGGAAGTTTATGTTTTGGACTAAGAAAAAAGGTCCGTAAAGAAACAAAGTTGAACGCAACAATGATAATCAAATTAAAAATATTTTAGTAAGACATTGACCACGACAGGATCATCAAGACCAAGAACTAAAAGGGATGCAGGAAGCAGGGGATCTTTCATCTTTGACTCTGAGGCTTCATCTACACTAGATTAAGAGCTGGTAGCACTAATACAAGATTTTCAGACAAGACCTTAAAGGGGCCCAATTTTTCAAAAGAGCTGAACATCCTCACTCTGAAAATCAGGACTCAGATGTCTGAAATTAGGCAGCTCTCAAAAAACGAGGCACTCAATCACTAGTAATTTTAAAAATCCTGGTCCCAGTGTAAATAGGGTGCAGGCATTTCTAACTAGTGTAATCCAGCTGCACAAACGCTGGATCAATGGAAAGTCCTAATGCAGATCTCCTTCATGGAAGTCATCCTCCCAGCTCCCAAACACAAACAGGAGAGTAGGTGCTCTCCTTCCTATACTATTTCCCTTCCTGTCCTGCAAAACCCTCTTTGTCTTCCACTTCTTTGGGGGCAGAGGACCCATCCACAGGCATCGTTCCCTCATGGCTGATCCAGCAATTCCCATAACGTGGCATCTATTCTGCTCTGCCTTACTGAACGGGAAAGAGCCATAATTGGTGCTTTAATCTCTCTGGCAAGGCTGCTTTCTCTGCTCTGCCCTTGGCTGGCTGTATGACAGCAAGGCAAAGACGTCTTATAGAGTGCACAAGAGTTGTGATCTGCACATGTGTAAGACACCTGGTTTTACATAAATCATAAAACATGCCAGCCTTGACCAAGGCAACTCCGCACTTTTAACACCCTCACTTTTCCCCAGGACATAAAATACATGAGCAGTAGAGGTGCCCACCTATAGCTCCCCTGTACTGAGAGGAAAATAGAAAAAGTATGGTACTGCATAGAGGCTAACAAATAGAAAGTATTTATTTTGTTACATATAAAAGAGGAAAGCCTGCTACTCGTTCTGATACTAAATGTAACACACTTCTTCCCAGCCCCATGGACTCAAGTATTCTAGTATCTACTTCAGTGGTAGCTAGTATCTGAGACCAGGGCGTTATCAGACTCCTAGAAGCCATATTGCAGAATTTGATCTTTAGAGACATTTGATATTTAAGGGTGATAATTCTATTTTGTAGTTATACAAGAAAGCAGAATTCCAAGATACTACATTACCATTTTAGAGCAGAACTACAAATATTACTTACAGTGATTGGAGACAGGAAGAAGCTAGGATGAATCCAGAAAGAAAGAAGCCATTGTTCATTAAAAGAACTCAGAACCATGCATAGAGCATATAAAACTATACTTTCAAGGTAACTCTTACCTCAAAGAGTAACAAGTGGTTATTCTACACTCAAAAGTACATTCAGATATACTAGAATTAAAATCTAAGCACATAGTATAGCTAATTTAGCATTTTAATATCCAGATGTGAATTTTACGCTTCTAATTACTCAATGTACCATCATGATACTGACTAAAGATGCAAAACAGTAAATTTCAGCAGGTATAGTCATGTGTACACTACACATTTCTAAGCAGCGGAAACGGCAGAAATATAAATCCCTGTCATTTACTACATCAAAGACAAAGAGCAAAAAAAGTCCTTCTTCCTTCTCTAATTTGATACAATTAAGGATCACTATTGTAACAAAGTGAAATATGGTTTTAGTAGAGTTTCCTGAACATCCTATATCAGCTGAGTTAATAGAACTGGACTCGCACTAGGAATAGAAACTATGCTTCTATCAGCACTCCCACCTGGTCCCCTTAAGTCAAACTGATGGGGATCAATATCAATGAGATCATTCAGAATGATGCTCCACCATGCACTATGTTGGCGACATCACAACAAAACAAAATGGTAGTGGCACCAATCTACATAAGTTTTTTTTTATTTCAAAAACTGGCATACTGCACGAATTTGCAAAGTTGAATATTTTGGATTTTTTTTTGGGTCAATATTAAACTTTGCAAGCTCTGTCCCATGCTTTTGGTTCGAATGGGTGAGAATGTCCACTCAGTGGCTATACATTTTTCCTTTACAAAATGAACAGTCTGTGTGATATGTAGATTGTAACACAGACTATGCTGACAGATTGTGCCACACACTCTCAAAGGTAAAAAATGAACAAAGTGGCTTTTTTCTTATCTCTTGGAGAAATTGGATAATGTAGGGCAATCACTTCTTTTTCAAGAGCAATCCTGTGCCTCTGAAGAATCCTATCCTGTCCTCCCTCTTGTTCAACATGTGAGAAGCAAATGGGCTAGTTGCATGGGTTACATGAGACACCTTCCATATGAAGACACCACCAAATTTGGTTCCCAACAGTACAGCTCATCACCTTTCTCAGAGTCTATTTGAGACTGAGGCATGGATGAGAGCAAACTGGCTGAAACTCAGTCCAGATAAGAGGTGATGTTGGTGGGCTGAGAAAAGCAACTGGATCGTATGGTAAAGCTTATACTTGTTCCTCTGGACCAAAGGGGTGTGTCTGCAATTTAGGTGTTTGGTTAGATCCCCTGACACCTGCTTTTACGAGTAGCCAGAATAGTCTTTGCTGATTTAAACTCATTGATTAGGAGGTTGCAGCCTTCTCTCCCAGATGACTCATAACTAGACAGAATTGACAATTAACTTTTATTTTTAAGAAATTTATTCTATTTTTAACCACTAACTTTTACAGTTGCATGAAATTAAAGAGGGGTTTGGACAGCGCTGACAACAAGGGCTACAGGGGGCTCCCTTTATGGTTGAAGGGCCCAAAACACCCAGCCACAAGGAGCAGGGGAGACTGCGGTCCTGGCCTGGTGGAGCAGAGACCCTCAATCAGGAGTCCAGGGAGGATGAGCTCCCCAGATACAAGGGAGGCCACCTGCTGCTGAATGACTCCTGCCCAGGGACAGCGCCTGGACTCCCAGATGGTGAGAGGGTGAAAGAGAACACACAGGGCTGCAGAGGGCTCCCTGTGCTGCTGCAGTGCTGAGGACACCTGATCCCTGCAGGCACAAGTTGCAGGGGGAAGGCTGCACTTGTGCAGGACTGCTATCCATGGATTTTTTCATCAATTTCAGTGTCTCAGTTGAAAGACACTGAACTTCAACTTTAATCAAATCCTGCCAAGCCTACTCATAACATTGTCAAGCCAAGATCAGATTACAGCAATGTGCTCTGCTTGTGGCTACATATATATTAAACACATACTGAATCTGGTACAGAGCGCAGCAGCATAATTGTTAAAAGGCCTCTCTCACTTGTGCACCTACAACACTTGTGCTATGTGAACTGGTCATCTGCAAGTTACTAGGTGTAGTTCAATGCCCTGGGGTACCTTCATCCCCACACTATATAGAAAGCACAATGGGGAGATTTTCAAAGTCAAAGGACAATCAGGCATCCAATTCTCATTGATTTTTAACAGGTACCTGACTGCCCTATGCCTTTGAAAGTCTCCCTTTAGGTGTCCTGGAAGCCTCCTACTGAAGAGATTGCCACCCTCTCCCGGCATTACTGCTGCAAGTTACAGTCCGAGGAGGCAGCTTTAGGACACACTTCAGGGCTGACCACCATACAGGTGCTTTTGAGAGAAGGATGCGACTTAAATGTGGGTCATTTTTCTATTTGCTAAATGGCCTACTGAGTTATTTTGGGGATTTTTAAAGAAGTGTTTTGCTGTGTTTTTAAACTCTTATTAAAGCTGTCTGGAGTTTAGGATTGGCACCTGTTTTGGTATGTTTTAAATGTACATAAAGAAACCTGAAATCCGAGGCACCACTCAACTAAGAATATAGCATCTCCACTGCCTGATGCAACTCTAAGTGACCAGATCAGGTCCCACAAAAGATGCGAAGAAAAGGGTTACTTATATTTTTTTAATCACTAGGGGAAAGGGATTCCTCTAGGTCATTAACAGACTGTAGAGAGCGTCCCAGGAATTCAAAATTTAGTTTCAGGCAAATAGCTTGTGTGTCCATTTTCATTCCATTGTGTTAGAAGAGTGTTGATGTCTTTATACTGGGTTGGCCCATTATTTTGATTCCCTCAATGCAGGAGAAGTACCTTTAATCTCACAAGACCCTAACGCAACTGACAGTGACCCGGAGGGACAACGGAATCTATTACTTCAAGACACCAGGGAAATGTAGGTCAAATCTGGAGAGTCAGCTGTTTCTGACACTACCAAACAAGAATAAGGATGCCTAACCCTAATTTTGAGATAGGTGGGAAATAGCTGTTTTCATCAAGCGATCTACTAATTTTGATTTATGTAATTTAGCCAAAATAGATCCAGTCTTGAAATTCTTACTCAAGTGCAGATCTTAGACCAAGACTTTCCCCTTTAGCCACACTGATTTATTATCTGGCTAGAGAAACAGAGAAGATTGATCTTTTAACAACATATGGACAATGATAGATCTGGGAGTTGGGTAAAGTCCCTCTCAGGGAGGACCTGCTTCAGCTGATCCTCACATCTCACAAGCACACTCATTTTGAACTTAATGCCTGGACTCAAAAGGAAGGGGTATTCAGAGAGAGGGATAGAATCCAGGTTAGTCTGTACACTGCCTTATAAAGTTTGACAATTATGCGCCATAAGAGCTATTCAAAAGCCTCTTCTGATGAATTTAGAGCGAAGGCTCCATTTTTGATCTACTCAAACAAGCTGCCATTTCAGTTTCTCCATATAAGTAAACTATTTCAATAGCTTGGTGCCTTAAGCCTGGGGCTTAAAAATGGATCAGGTATCTGCTAACTGGAAGACTAAACCTACTAAATAGAGGCAGACACAGAAACAAGAGTGGGAGTGGTCCCACCAGTGAGGTCCCTGGGCACCATGCTGGTGAGCATCTCAGCCCCCTATAACCAAAGCTTTTGAAAAGGAAAAAGGCTTTGGCTTACTTCCCCAACCTGGAGCCTCCTGGCTGTTGTAATTTTCCTTGACAGATATCCCCTACTCTACAGCTACCAGGCTGCTGTGAAGGGTAGAAAAGAAGACCAAAGTTACTCTACTCTTTCCCCCAACTACCATTCTTCTTATTCTGTGAATAACTTCAGAGGCTAACAGCGCTGCTGCTCACAAAGCAACATGCAACTGACTATTCAAAAGTTTTGAAGCCTCCCAAATGATTCTGAACAGCCATGCACTGATCAAAGTCTGATTAATATTGCCTTGGTGTATCACACCTGATACAGCTATGAACCAGAGCAAAAGTACAAAAGCTGTCTGCATGCTCAGGAAAATGGCACTGGATAGTTTACACACTGTTCATGAGAGAACCTACCAAGCACTATCCATAAGCACTAGAAACAATTTTGCAAGAGATAAAACTTCCCACTCCTACCAGCGGAGTGGATTTCGCAAACTCTGTTTAAGTCTCACTTTATCTAACAACAACAACAATTGCTAGATAGGACAAAGTTCTGATTAAAGCTTATTAGAAACCATGAAGAACAGTACTGCAGTGATTTGCCAATTACTTTACCTTAGGTTAAAAGCAGCACTCTCCCTGAAGTCCAAGCAGCAAAAAAATATATATATATTTTTTTTAAAGTCTGTATCAAGGTTCATTTAAATAGTGCAAATGGAAATGCTACTGCAGTTGACATAAAAAGTGAGAAGACAAACATGTAGCATTCTCCTCTCTGGAAATCTCTGCTGTTCAGTATTCATGTAATGTAATGTTTGCTGCTTTACAAAGCATTAGATAAAGTCCACATTCAAAAGGAGTTTATGATCTAGTTCAGACACAAATACATTAATCAATACAAGGGAACTTACCTGAATAGTTTACCCAGGAGTACACCACTACCTCAGAAGAACCAGAAAAATGATAAAACTGAATTATGGGAAAAATTGCCAAACCCTTCCAACAGGGAAAATAAATGCTAATCCAGTTGGAAATTTAGCACCTAAGCCTATTGAAATCAATGGGACTTCTGATATTGACTCCAATGCAAGAAGAGTCAGCCCCTGAAAATTAGCTGAAGCAATCTGTGCCAGGTCAGGGTACTGGGTAAGTGAGCCTCTGCATTATATAACCTTCCTCCTCAGGTCAAAGCCCGCAATATTAGCACTAACAATAATAGTTGCAAAAGAAGTTGCAATCTGCACTGAAAAGGAAAAATATTTATGGAGTCAAGACATCACACTTAATAGAATCGGGTAACGTTTGTCAGATAAATGGAAGACTAGTAGGTAAAACACAGCAATGTTGAAGTCGCAGAGGCCAATAAATGGTTGCCTGTTATGAAGTTAACATACCTACGTATGCTACTGAACACAAATTTTTGTTTGGCAAAATAAACACTTTGCCCAGGCCTGCCCTTCCAAGAGAATTCTGGTACTATTTAACCTAGAACTTATTTTACCTTTTCAATTCAAAACTGAGAGATCCATTGGCAGCAACAGGTGAAACAGCATAAAGTACCTACATCCAGTGTCTTTTAACTTCCAGTATGAGATCAGCCTTTGCATGGACAACATGAGGTTGTTCTATTGATCGATGATGCATTGCTACAGCACACTATATGACAGAGAAATAGTTGACGGTAGCACAGAAAACTTCAGCAAGTAGACTTTGGGTTCTCTGAAAGACTGAAGTTTTCCAAGGATAAAAGTCTGCTAAAATAAAGCAGCTCTTCTTATCCTCTCCAGGAAGACTGGTGGAGAACTGGAGGAAGCGCCTTAGGAACTATATAATGGTTGAATGCAGTAGATAAATCTAGATAGATGGCTTCAGAGAGCCTAGACACAGCAAAGAAGAGCATTTAGGATGGTACACAGTGACCAAGGTTTGCAACTGTCTGCTGGAACTTAACCCAAGCAGGAGGAGAGACATGGACTTTGGTTGCCTGCTTTAAAGTTACATCATGAGGTCACCTGAAGGAATAGAAAAAGCAGCAGTTGAGAGCTGCATCTCCAACTGTGTTATGTGCTATAAATGCAACTGCCTGTCCCCAAGGGAACAATGCTTTAGTGACTCTAGGCACAATAGGCCACATTTTTAAAAGGTGTTTAGGGACCTTAGGTGCTTTTGAAAATCCCACCAGGCACCTATATACCTTTCAACAGTCTGGTCCAGTGATCTTAATTAATCTCTGAAGACAGCATAATTTTGAAGAAAGTTACACCAACACCTCCAACAGGTTGCTTTACAGCTGTTTGAAGATGCACACAATTGGAAAATTATAAATTAATTACAGCTTCACTGCTAGTTAGAAAGATATGATTTGACATACTAATCATGAAGTCCAGTATCCTGACTCTGGCAGTACTAATACCAGATAATGCAAAGGAAAGTTTCAAATTTATATATATATAAAAAATGCACCAAGTCCTGAAGTAACGATATCCAAAGAAGTCAGGAGAAATTCCTTCCTGGTCCCTACAGTTGATTATTTTACACTCTGAAACTTGAAATTAGTTGGATACTTTCAGAAGGTGGTAAATCATAAATACTATTAGTGACCAAAGTTATCCATCCTTTTATATGTAAACAGTGTGTTGTCTCAGTGACCGCCTGTGTCAGAGATTTCTACACATAAGTTACACGTTGCATGAAGTGGCTTTTCCCTGTTTACTCTGAAATTTGCCAGCTGCTAACTTCAGCCTAAATGCTGGGCCAATTTATTGGTCAGCAGTACAAAGAAGAGCACCTCAAGTTTGAAAGAAAGTTTACCTTTGTATTATTCAATATGTGAGATTTTTTATAGTTACTGTTACACACATTCTTAGTCTGTGTAGATGTATTTTGGACAAAGTGTCAAGTAACAGCACCCAATAAAGGTAATAAAAGGTAATCATTGGAGATATACCAATCTCCTAGAACTGGAAGGAACCTTGAAAGGTCATCGAGTCCAGTCCCCTGCCTTCACTAGCAGGACCAATTTTTGCCCCATATCCCTAAGTGGCCCCCTCAAGGACTGAACTCACAACCGTGGGTTTAGCAGGCCAATGCTCAAACCACTGAGCTATCCCTCCCCCCATAGATGCAGAAAAATTTTAAAGATCCATCCTTTTTAAAGATTAATTTCATAAGCTGACAAAAGTGAAAACAGTTTATTAAAGTTATTGTGTGATCTAGACTAAAAGGAGATTGCATAACTTACCTTCCACACTATATTTTGGGGCCTTTGAGTTTATTTATTAAAGCTGCCTCTATGGCTGCTAGAATACACTTGTATTCTGGCAGTTGTTTCTTGTGGACTGTCTGTTCAGATGTTAAGAGGTGCCAGACAGATGTTTGACCACATCAAATGACCACATCTACCCATGTGTCAAGCTGTGGCGAACAATAGTGACACTTAAGTCAATATTAGGCTTTAAAGTTACCTGTACATTTAAGACTTATTCACCAGTTTTCTGGTGCAACTCTTTCACTGTAACTGCAGACTCAAAACAGTATATTGTTTACAACATGGTAGCTACATTCACACCCTGAATCTCTCTTTTTTCCATGTCTAAGTAAAACTTAGATTCTCGAGGCCACCTCGACATAAGTGGGAATACCTCAAATGACAGGAAAGTAGCATTTTCCATTCCAGCTAACGTTTATTATCCTTGTTTGTAACCAAAGGCAGTTATTGGGGTGATGCTAAGTCAGAAATCCTCAGAATATTTGTGTGAGAATTGTTACACTGACCCAAAATCTAAACAGAAAGGTAGAGGACACCCCACACCACAGATACAAACATAACCAAAGATCAGATTTAAGAAATCTGAAGCCACATTAGTAACAGCAATAATAATGTTTTTCTCAGTGAGAAACCACTTGAAGCTGCAAGTATTAGACCATATCCACAAACTAGCTCTAGCTATTATACAGACTACTGCGTCTACTAAAAACGTTTAATGTGCCACACACTTCATGAAAATTAGAACTTCAATGGATTTTTCCTTTCCTAAAAGTAGATAATTAAGTCAACTTGCTCATTACAACTCTAGAATTGCAACTAAGAGAAAAGGGACAATTAGATGGTAGTGGTGGAAGGAGGAAAAGGAGTTGCAACTATCTACAGGTAAAAACGGGTGGGAGAAACTGCTAATAGCAGTCAATGGATCCCATACCAGACTAGTTTGGACATAGCTCAGAGTTTTAACAAGAGAACACCTCTTCAGAAAAGCTTTCTGGCTGTTGACCAAGAAAAACTGATAGCATTTCCCTTTCAGGAAAAGATAGGGTGACCAGACAGCAAGCGTGAAAAATCGGGACAGGTGGTGGGGGGTAATAGGCACCTGTATTAGACAAAGCCCTAAATATCAGGACTGTCCCTACAAAATTGGGATATCTGGTCACCCTAGGAAGAGGAAAAAAAAAAGTGACGTGTTCCAGGAGGATAGGCTAAGAAAACAAATTTGTAGTTTCCACGTGCTAGCAGAAGATGGTAAACAAATACCTTGGCCTGGAAATAGCGAGCGTTATGGAAAAGTTAAATTCCATTAAAATTAGACTGGTAACAGTTGTAATAGCATGGAAAACTGGATCTTAGCCAAAATATCAACAGTATACTTTGTAATTACAAAAACAGTCAGTTGTTTAAAGGACTGATTTAAAGTTTCACTATTTTCCAGTGTCAGTTCAGCCAGTCTGATCGGAACCAGACTTTCCCCTCCTTCTTTTTACTCAAGTCTTACCAACTCTATCAGCTTTATATGTTATGTCTCATTAGGAAACAGAATGCACTGTGTCTGATGAGGAAACGTAGCACCCAAAGTAACATTCACCACTTCCTGTAATCATGCAAGTATTTGGCAGAAAGAAAAAACAAGTAAAAACCACAGTAATGTTTGTTACTGTTCCTATTGGGTACAGCTGTGGGGGTGTGAATTTCAAACCAGCTAAGAATTAGGATAAAGTAGCTGACATACCTTCTGAAAGAATGGCTTCTTTCAAATAGAGTAGCACATCTGCAAATTTTCTGACATCATTCACCAACTGCATGATGTATTCTGGATCCACAACAGGACTGTCATAGCAATCAGAGTTGGAGCTAATACTGCTCAGAGAGTTGCTCTTGCCGCTGCGCCCCATTCCCCAGTTTCCTGAATTGGAGATGGTGAAGAAATTGGATGTAGACAGTCGGGCTAATCCCAAACCACGCTTGTTACTTCCACCGTTCTGTCGCAACATCCCAGCTGATGCAGTACTTATAAAATTCTTGCAGCTAACATTCAGTGTCACTTAATGTCCATTTGAAAGGCCAAAGATGAAGCCCTTAAAATTAATAAGGGGGGGGGAGAAAAGAGGGTGATATTTAATGGAAGAGAACAACATTTGAAAGGTAAAATTTTCATACTGACAATGCCTGGAAATATTTTCAATGTTAAATTCTTGGATATTGAAACATTTAATCAAATTGTTTTAAAATCCTTTGATTATCTGAAATTATAAAGCAAATAATTAATTAATGCTAGCATTACCTGAAGACCAGGTGGAGGTGGTGCATGAAGGTAGTCTATAAGCCTTGTCCTGGAGCTACACAAACTAATCTCTAAATTTACTCCAAAGAACTGTTCTCTTTCCTGAACATGTGTTCATGAATCCCTAATTGTAATAAACTCTATAATGCATACACTGAGGCCGGGTCTACACTATAAAATTTTACCATGGCTGAACAGTTGCCAACAACCATGAAAAATTGACATAATGCTGAACAAAAAACACATGGACAACTAGGCCATGTTCCAAGGCTGCCCGGGGGGGGGGGGAGGGGGGGAAGCAATTTTCCCCAGGCCCCGGGTCCCACAGGGGCCCCCACAATACAGTATTCTATAGTATTGCAACTTTTTTTTATGGAAGGGGCCCCCGAAACTGCTTTGCCCCAGGCCCCCTGAATCCTCTGGACAGCCCCGCCATGTTCAACACCATTTCAGTTAATAAGATTGTTGGTTACCATGTTTAAACATGGTAAAATTTCATAGGGATCTTACTGGCCTACCACAGTTGGATAGAAAAAGGAAAACAGTCTGAAAAAGGCTAAAGTTTAATTGCAACATGGGATTTGAAGCCAACTGCCATTTTTTTGTTTTTAATAACAGTAACTCACACTAAAAACATAAAGGAAGGCAAAGAAGCTACTGAGATTCCAAAAATGTAACTTCTTTAGTATGTCAGATATTGAGATTCAATCTGTAAAACCTACAGGAGTTAATTTCAGGGGGTTCTATTTTATTTTAGTACAGCACTTTTAGGAAGTTCACTCCCAAAGAAAGTTTGTACTTTGGAATGAATAAATTGATATAACTAAGCAGCCATCTGTATTCATTTAATTTAAGAAAACCAGAGTCATTCCTACTTCATTGTGCCAAGTGAAGTAATTCACTTCAAAGCATAAAGCTCCAGGAAGCAAAGTCAGGTATGGTTCCATTTTGATAAATGACTACATTTATCCTCTAAACACTAAGAGGAGAGAATTTATGTTTACATTGTATGTCTAGCTCATAGAGGAAAAACAACTGCAAACATTATAAAGGCCAAATGTTTAAGATTCTGAATTGCAGAGATTACAATACATTTGTTTGCACCTCAGTGAAGTTGCTAGTTTAACTATTTTTATTATAAACACGAGAAAGCAAGAATTTATTATAATACAATTGTAGGTATTCACTGCAGGTTGAAAGGGGTTTTGTATACATTTTTAAAAATCTGTTTAGACAATTTAAAGAAGCCAGTAACTCCTCTGTTTTGAATATTCCCACTATATGTTCTGACAGGTAGTATTCTCATGCATTTCCATTACTTTTCTCCTTTTGTTTTAAAACTACCAGGAATAATAAAAATTAGGTCAAAAAAAATTATACTACAGCATTACTGGTTTGTCAGATGCTTAAAAAGAAATAAAATTTAGAGTTTAGCTAACCCAGTTTAACTGCCTTGCAATATACATACTACTTCAAAACAATATATAACACTATAAGAAAATATATAAACAATGTTGAAAATGAAATTAGTAATTCCAACATAACAACTACATTAATAGAAACCTGCTAAAGCGTGTGGAGGAGGTGATTACAGGTGAAGTTTACATTAAACACACTGTTGAGCAAAACATTTGTGCAACCTTCCTCAGTTCCCATGTGTCAGTCTCCAAGCCAGAAAGTTACTTTGCAATCTTGTCTTTCACATAACCTCTTCCTTCCTTCAACAAATGTAACATCTTCTACTACTGAGAGATAAGCAGAATTTTCCACAGTATTTAAAAAGGACACAGGGTCAAAGTTTAAAGACAGTCAGTTTCAATAATGAATTTAACATAGTTTTGGATACTTGACCAGTCCCCCTTGATATGACTATGCTTTTAGATTTCCCTCTTCTGAAAATGTTTTTCTCTCATCTACTACTGTGTGACTAACTCACACAAAAGGGGAAGACAGCAATGACTATTCAGGAGACACAGTAAGACATGTATAAACACTTAACACAAAAATTTCAAGATTTTTTCCTATACTCTTTCAGTTGTAATATTAGGAATTACATAATATTTATCTCCTTTAGTCAAATTTTTGCTGTAGATACGCTCTTCTATTTTTTCCTCACTTGTACTTGTCACAAGACAGAGGTAGGAGGAAAAAAATGTTTTCCCTCCAGAACACACATTTAATTACTAGAAAAAAAAGTTTCATGTTCATTCTTATACACTTGTTTTTAGGCTAGAGTCTCTTGAAGAAAGTCCAAAACAACTCTTATAAATATCTCCAGACTTCGGTTAAGAACAAGTAGTTCCCATCACAAACCATCCTCTCCCCACTCCCCCCCCCCCCAATAAACCAACACACACACCCCAGACCAACTATTTCAGAAATCTGCACTCTCAGCACAATTTTCTCTCGCAGACGATAACATTCCAGGGCCACATTTTGAAGAGTTCCTTTAGAGCGAAAAATCTACAAATCTGTTTTTTAAAGGAACAGTAAAAAGCTCTCAACCCGGGTTGTTTATAAAATGCAGCCAGAGCACACAGCAGTGCTGCCGTGTAGCTCCAACTGGGCCCGGGTACAGCGAGGCTCTGCCTCCCACGCCTCGCACACGGAATGTCTCGCATTCCTAGCAGGACTCTGGACGGCAGGCAGGGGCCCCTCGCCCAGCCGCTGCAGCCAGCTGCCAACTCGCACGTCCTCGCCCTCCTGCCCAGGATTTACATACAATGGAGAGGAGCCGCTCGCAAACACACCGCAGGGGAAGGGGGAGGCTGAGCGCAATGGGCGCAGGTAGCAGCCCGGCCGGGGAGGAGGGTCCCCGAGGGCCGAGCCGAGGGGGCCGGGGCACTTCATGGGGCAGGAGATTTAGGGGACGCTCCTAGCCGCCCCTCGGTCCCCTTCGCTGGCCGCAGGCAGGGAGGATGCCCCGAACAGAGGGGCCCCCGGGCATGGAGCCCGGAGCGGATGGGGACGCAGGGGGCAGACGGACCGGCCCCGCCGAGGGCGCACTTTGCCTGGAGAGGACGGAGGGGAGCGGATCGCGGGGAGCCCCCACTCCCGCGGCGACAGCGAGTCCCGAAGCCCCTCAGAGCCCCCGGCCGGACCCTGCTCCCCCTCAGGCCGCGCCCTCGGCTCCCCCGCACCCGCCCCTCGCGGCGCCTGGCACGGCCCCTGCAACCCCAAGTGGGCGCCCAACGCTCCGGCCGACAGCAGCTGCCCGGGCCGGACACCGGGGACAGGACGCGCCCCGGGCGGGGTCCTTACCGGGCTGAGGGCGGCGGCGGGGGACGCCGTGAGATGGCAGCAGAAGCGAGTCCCCGAGCGCAGGCAGCAGCCGGGCCGCGACGGGCCCCTGCGCATCCCTCCGCGCTGCCCATTGAACTCACACCCTGCGGCCAGCGCCGCAGCCGCCCGGCCCGCGACCGCTCCCAGACCCGCCCCCTCGCGCCCGCCCGCCCCCTCCCATTGGGCAGCTCCGCACCAGAGGCGGGGCTATGCTAATAGCGCAACAGTTTGGGAACGGGAGCGGCAGTGAGGGCTCGGCGCTGAGGTGGCGGCAGTGCTGGACCGTGCGCAGCCGGTGCTGGACGCGCCTAGCCCGCCCGCCCGCCGAGAGCACCGCTGAGAGGGGAGCACGCAGCGGGCAGCACGGCGTGTGCCTCAGGCGGCGCCGCTACGCAGCGTTTAGCCCGTAGCACCCTGCAATGGGCCAGACAGCGGCGGGCGTGCTGGGGTTCCCGCTCGTGTTGCAAAGACTGGCCCATGCGGCCCAACGTGGCGGCAAACTCTGGAATGCGGCGGCGAAAAGCTCGGGTGTGGGAATAGGGCCGCTGCTACTTGCGCTGTAGTGTCAGAACGGAGGGGGCGCGTTCATCCCCAGGTGAGGTTGCCCCCACCCACCTCGCAGCAATACTAGACGGTGGAAAGAATCTGGTGGCCTCTTTCCAGCCACAACTTTGCAAACCCAGCCCCAATAATAATATAATACTTCCTGGAAAAGCCGCGTTGTACAGCAAGCCCCTCATCAGGCTTCTCCATTCCCAAGGCAGCATCACCGTCATCTCTGCTGTCACCTCTTAATCCTGATTCTCCAAAGAGAGGATGCTGGCGTTGTTTCAGCGATCTCCCAGTCCTACTCATTCCTGATCTCTACTGGGGCAATGGAGACATTGTTTTCTTCTTCCTTCTCTCGCTCTGACCCCCCTCACCATCACTGTACATGATGCCTTGGTGCTGTCCTCAGTATTTCAGGTGGGATTGATGGGTAAATCCCAAGAGTATGCTTTAGTTCTTCATAAAATAATCAAATTTTCCTCACTGCCTTGGGCTTTGCTCCGGCTTCCAGCCCTTTTAATTTTTGCCCCTGGTACCGATTAATGGACCAGATTATGCTGTATTCAGCATCCACTTGGATGTTTGGTCATAGGCCCACAAGCACTTCAGCTGCAACTGGATCTTCTTGTTGCCCCTGTTGGTCATCACTGCCAAAATGTCTGCTTTATACCACCAAGCATAATTGGCAAACAACTTACCAGGAGGGGAAAAAAAAAGCTGCACCACGTGATTGTAAGGAGATGTCTTCTGAGACACTGATAAAAAATTATCTTGCTACATCCATGGAGAAGTCAATGCTATGGTGTGTATAACACTATTTGTTTGGAAAAGGGGCTTCCAAAAACCTTTACCCTAGGCCTATACAATTCAGAAACTAGGCCAGATAGACCTCCTAAGCATTAATTGGTGCACTGTTGGATAACAATGGGAGGAGTATTAGTACTATGCAGGGCACTAAGCGTTTGTTGTTTATGCTGGTTCTGCATTAGTGTATATTGGGATGGAGGAGGACTACAAGGTGGTTAGCCTTACTTGAAGCAAGTCTACTCAAAATGTTGGTGTGAGTGCCTAGACATTGTTGGAATCATGAATACATGGTATATTATACTCATCTTAGGAAGCCCCAGTAGTGGTTAACATACCAAATTTCTCTAGTGTATACAAGGCCTAAGATAAGGACTTATTTTAATGTAGCATACTATTGAATACAAAAATAAGTTAAATAAACATTTATGTTGCAAAGTCAAGCACTCAGAAGTTAGGAAATGTGAGAATTAAAGCTGTCTGTGCCAGGTTTACCTGTGAAGAGTTTAAGTGATTTGCCCAGCATCACCAGGGAATTCTGTGGCAGAGGCAAGGATAAAATCCAATCTTCTAGGTAGGGTGACCAGACAGTAAGTGTGAAAAATTGGGACAGGGGGTGACGGGTAATAGGAGCCTGTATAAGAAAAAGACCCCAAAACCGGGACTGTCCCTATAAAATTGGGACATCTGGTCACCCTACTTCCAGGGCAATATTCAACTTCCTAAACCACAAGAACATCCCTTTTGTTCTTGTAATTCCCTGTCTCATTCATTACACACCTTTCAACATCTGCAGTATATTATTTAAGGGTCCTAAAAACAACAACTTCCTTGACTACATAACCCTGATTCATCCCCAGAGTATAGTCCTTCCTGTGCTCTGAATGAGGCAGGGGCATTTTGGAAAAATATTATGATTGTGGAGTTAAAGACTATCATAATGCATATGCAAAAGAGAGCAAATTAATATTGCAGGGACAGCTTTAACTCCAGCATTCCCTAATTTCTGAGTACTTGATTTTGTAATCTTAATTTTCTTTTAATGTTTCCTCATGTGGCATAATATTGAAACCCATATGGTTCATCAGCAAGGTTGTAACCTTTAGATAAACTGCACAGATCTCTATCACTGGAGCTAAAGGAATAATTGATAGCAGATATAAATTGTCATCCTCTATCTGGTCCTGTGATTAGAGGGGAAAGACACACATTTTGCTGGTAGTGACAGCTATTTGCTGACAACAGAGGAATGTTTGGATTTAGGAATTTTGGGTTAAATTCCAGGGTCTGGAGAGGATCACTCCCCATTTTACTCCCACACAAGCTTTTTCTTCCAGTCCTAATCTCCTGGACTACCTAGTCCAAGGCTAGGTCTACACTGGGGGTGGGGGTGTCGACCTAAGATACGCAACTTCAGCTACATGAATAGCGTAGTTGAAGTCGGCATATCTTAAGTCGATTTACCTGGCCATGAGGACGCCGGCAAGTCGACTGCTGCTGCTCCCCGTCGACTCCGCTTCTGCCTCTCGCTGCAGTGGAATTCCGGAGTCGACAGCAGAGCGATCGGGGATTGGTGGGTAGTGTAGATGTACCCCAAGTCGCCACCTACCAAAGGTCCCCATCCCAGTTCCAGTCTCTCTTTCCAGGCTCTGAGTCCAAGGGCCAACATTCCGCCCACCAGGGGTGGTCAATTATTTTGCCAAGGTCCAAATTTCTTGGTTAAGGTATAGTCAAGGTCCAGACTCCAGAGGGAATATATATATATATATATATATATATATATATATATATGTATTTTAAAAAAAAACCTCCCACAATAATGATAATAATAAGTAAATAAAAAGATTTTGGGGTCCTTCCAAAAGCACTGGCACTTTGGATTTGGCCTGCGGTCTGCCTATGGATTACTCCTGCCCCACACCCTGGTGCCCGGTCCCAGTCTCCCTCCCTGTGCTCCTCATTCCTGTCTTTCCCCCTTGGGAAAGTCTCCTTGCCCAGCCAGTCTCAATCTTTCCCTCGCCAGCTCTTCATCCAATCTGTCTTTACTTCCATTCCCACAGACAAGCTCCCAGTCTCTCACCTCACCTGAACCCTGGTCTCAGTTTCCTCCCCTGGCTCCTGATCCAAGTCTCCTTGTCCAGCAGTCCCAATATCTCTTCCCAGTTCCAAGAACCAGTCTTGCCCCAGGCTACTGGACCCAATCTACTCCATGCATCCTACCCACATCCTCCCTCAAGTCCCAGCACCTCATCCTTCTGTATTTCAGTCAGCTTGCTTCCGATTCTTCCATGCTGCCAGGGCACCAGTAGGGGGAGCACTGGGAGCACAGGAGAGATAGTCTTCCTCCTCTCAGTTCCTGTGCCCAGTACCACAGTGGCCCCTGGCTGCTGAGAGGAGCAATTGAAGGGAAAGTCCTGCTTCACCACTGCAGTCGTAGGCTGGAGCATGTTCAATATAGGTGGAATCTTCAGAGATATTAAGCTGCCAGACTTTAACAAGTCTCTACTGAGCATGTGCAAAATGATTTTTTTTTCAGAACCTTATAACTAAACCAAATTTAGGCAAATTGTCATGGAGATGATAACAAAGCCAGCCCTGCACCCCTGCCAAATTTCAAGTCCCTGTTCCAAAGCATGGGGGTGCTAGAGCTCAACAAAATTGTTGTAAGAATTTTGTTTAACTTGGGCAATACAATATATTTTACCCTAATCTTATTCTCAGAAATGGTTGAACTATTTTAACTGAAATTAAACAAACAAACAAAAAAAAAACAGCCTGATGCAGACACCCAGCATGGAAAATTGCAGCCCAAACCACAGAAGTTTGGCAAAGTTATAAGCAACTGGAGGGAAAAAATGGGTCTTGTAATGGGAAGTGTCAGGCAAACTTAACTATAGGAGGCATTACCAGCTCCTGCCATAATAATGGCACTTAGAAAAATTAGAAGAGTGACATTCATGGATTTGTGCAGTATCAAATTGTTTTGGTTAGAAAAAAACCCACTCCAGATATGATGATCCTGTGGCTGCAGAGCACACTGTTGAACTCTGTGGACTGTGATCCACTCCTGGAGCAACAAACCAAATTATGACATTACTTATCTCTCTAATTAGCAGTCCATCAGCATACGACAAATAACAAAGTCTTTGAAATTCCTTGGTAACAATAGTTTTACTGGATTAAATTTCGGCACTTTTAATCAACATTTTGTTTCTTTCCTTTCCTATAACTATTCGCCTAAATAAATGTTAAGATAAATTTATAAATCTATTAAATGGTTACAAGCAATGCAATCACTCTGCTGATACTAAATTTGGAGAAAAAGCAAAGAAGAACAATGCAATGAGGTTCAAAAGGATTTGGATAAATCGGGGTTGATCCAGCAGATGCCAAAATCACAGAAGGGTAAATAACCGTAAAGTAATTTAGTGGAAGAGCAAGAAACCAAGTTAGAGAATATGTTCTAAATGCTACAATGATCCATCATAAAATAAGGAAAAGGACTTGAGGAATTATGAGTAAGTCACTGAGGCCATGGCTACACTTGCAAATTTGCAGCGCTGCAGCAGGGTGTGAAAACACACCCTCTCCAGCGCTGCAAATTGCGGCGCTGCAAAGCGCCAGTGTGGTCAAAGTCCCAGCGCTGGGAGCGCGGCTCCCAGCGCTGTACGTTATTCCCCACAGGGAGGTGGAGTACGGACAGCGCTGGGAGAGCTCTCTCCCAGCGCTGGCGCTTTGACTACACTTTACGCTTCAAAGCGCTGCCGCGGCAGCGCTTTGAAGCGCAAGTGTAGCCATAGCCTTAAATCATCAGCTTAGTGCACAGCAGTAGTAAAAAAGGCAAACAAGAAATTCCACCTTTATTCACCAACAGATAGGACCCAAAAAAGTTGAGACTGTTACTCTTTAAGGCTATGTCTTTGGATGGTTGTGGGGGAAATGCCACAGTGAAGGGCAAATATATATACTTATTATCATATTTAGCCATGATAGGCTGCATAGACTTAGTGGTCCTGAAAATCATAAACTGTCTCTCGAAGATGATGCAAGGCTAGAGGTATTTTGTGAGAAATGCAACTGGACGTAGAATGACCCAGTCTTCAATCAACCTCAGATAAAAGGATTGCAGTGTACGTGGCCAGTGCTGTATTTCCAAAATTTTAACAAGTCATTTCTCAAAAATATTACCCTTCAGTTGGTGATCAACTGCAAAGCCAGTGAATAGTCAGGAATAGGAGGAAAGATTGTGTAAAGTAGCAAATCCCAGAACCTCCTTCAGTTGCCAGATGCTCTACTGACTAGTATATCTCACTCAATTCCAGAGCCCTTCAGAATCCTTCTAGAAGTACTATTCCCTGCTTTAGTTATTGCCCTCAACATTAAAACAAAGTGCCATTTGGACACTGTGCTGATCAGCTTTTGTTACCCTGATGTCAGATAAAACAGTTATGAAGCAAAAATTCCACTCTAGGTTAGCAAAGAAACTGATATTTCACAACAATGATGAACATGGATTTGGTCACAGCTACAAAATATGCCTTTTTAAGTGTGAAAAAGGATCCATTATATCTTTTTACAATCATTGAAAAGGGGTCTCTAGAGAGAGATGGCTTGTGGAAAAGGTTACAAAAATTAATAAATTGAAGAAAGAAAATATGGTACTTTTAGGGAGATCAGGTGGTGAAGAAGGACGCTTAGTTTTTGTGCCAATCTCAAAAATGTTTGGCATCCAAAAGCAGTTTTATTGCCAGAGCTCCCAATTATGCTGGGGACTGCACTACTATATCAGTAACAACTGCTTTTGGATGCCAGGAAAGGCCTAGTGTATACACAGATTTTGAGCAGTGTAACTATTTTGGTTAGGAGTATGATATTTTTACCAAAATAATTACAGTATACTAGTACAACACCTGAATGCAATTACTTCCCTGTAAAGGTTCTTTATTATTTCCCACTAATGTGGGAATAAACTGTTGATATAACTGCATCCTTACTAGGAGGTTTGTAGTGTTTTAACTGTACCAGTATAGTTAAAGCAGTACAATTTCTGTGTTTAGATAAGGCCTTAATTTCGACTCTGTTGCCACTGAAAAACTGTAATTTAAATTTGGCCCCTGATTTAAGTTGACATACCCTTTGGAAGACCTCTGCGTACACTCAGGGCTACCACTGTAATAGAGCCATACTACAGATAGCATTATGTAATCCCACTCACATACAGATCAATCCTACCATCCCTTACTCACTCAAATAGCGTTTGTCAGAGGGTAGCTGACCTCTGTAAATGAAGTAGTCCAGCACCCCTGTGCCAGAACAGATGCTCCCAGTTTGGTCAATTGGGAAGGTGGGGCAGGACCCGGAGGCTATAAAAGTTCAGGAAGTGATGCACAGGGTTAGAGAAGATTGAGTTAGTCAGGGGAGGATTAGAGTGGCTAGTGCCTGGAAATTATGCAGTTCCTAGGAGAAGGCAGGAAGAAAATAGTAAGATGGGCTTGCTGGCTGATGTCTCCAAGCCAGACAAGCAGTGTTGGAGGACTGAAAGCCAGTGACCAGCAGATGGAGTTCTTGGCTCTAAGCAGGAGAGTTGGGGATGAGGGCTGAATGCAAGAGAGCTGTGGCGGAGCTTACGTGCTAACATCTCCTGGGCTGGAGAGCTGAGCCTAAAGGAACTGTGACTCCAAGTGGAGTGAAGGATATTGCCCTGGTAAAGATGATCTCTCAGCAGACAGACTGTGGGGCTTCCTGCTGGGAAGAGTAAGATTTCAATCCAGTTGGAGGGTGTGTGGGTGCTGTCCTAGTACGAGGACTGGAGGGGATTGCATTGGAGAGCTAGGACATGATGAGAGATTTGGGAGCTGTAGTGCAAAATCAGGATATGGTGAGAGATGCCAGAGATAAATGTTGCATGTAGTGTTTACACTATGGTAGTAGAACTTCTGTTATGATTTATACATGCATGGAACTCTTAATAAATGAATCCCACAAGGACTACCCTTAGACACTGTGGACTGTTTTTTGGGACTTTGGAGGAGGGACCCTGTGCTAGATGTGCCTGTCGTACTGTGGCCTGCTGATAGAAGGTGCTCCAGTTGGGGTTGCCCAATGACTTTATCTCACAGAAGTAATTGCATTGTCAGGATGCAAGATCAGACTCATAAGACTTTCAATACCAGCTCAAACCAGGTATCTGTGATGTCCTTCGTTATTCAAGAGGTAGTGGCCAACATGTGACACTCCAGAGAAAGTTGGGGGTGGGGGAGTGAACAGGTAGCTCACCTCAGCAGTTGTGCAAGGATGTATGTTGTGGGAAAAGGCAAATCCTCCCTTAACCCCTGTACTAGTTCTTACTTCTAACAGCTAATCATCCTTTTTTGTTGGTGGCTGTTTAATGAGGTTTGACTAGGATTTTAGGAAGAGCAGTTCTTCTGAATTGCAGAGAAATACATCAGCATATTAGCATGCAGGAAAGATGTGTGTTCTATCCCAAGCCAAGTGTTTCATATTTTAGCAGCTGCAGAATCAGGATTATAATGTCCATTATTTCTAATGCAATAGCAGCTAGGGACCCCAGTAAGGATCTAGATCTTATTGTAGAAGGTCCTATACAAAACATAGGAAGGTATGCATTCTCCCATAAAGGGTTTGTCTTCAATGAAAAGTTAACTCGGGCTCTTACTCAGGAGTGCTTTCAACGGGGCCGGATTAATCTTTTGTGGACCCGTCACCAACCATATTTGTGGGACCCCATGGGGACAGTGGAGCATGGCGCGGGGGGTGTCGGTCCCCAGAGTGAGGGGCCGGCCAGGGGCCTGGCATGGGCAGCCCTGCTCTGCCCAGCCCAGTGCAAGGGCACTATTTATAAACCAGCAGGTGCCAGACGCACAGTAGCCTGCCCAGTCCTGTGCTGCCAGCATGCCCCTTCCCCTCGGGGGTGGGCCCACGCCACGCCACAGAGCCCCCCACATCCAACACTGGAACAGCCTTCCGATTCCCTATGGCCAGAGCCTCCTGGACCCACTATGCCCAGTGCCCCCCCCAGACCCTGCCACAAATGCATAGTGCCCTGCACAACACCATCCCTGCCCAGCACACCCTGCCCACAACCCCACCACGACTGCCCAGCACCCCACACAGAACCGCCACTCCCTAGTGCCCCGGCAAACAGATTTTCCCCACCCCCTCACAGCACAGCATCCCCACCCACCCTCCAGACACCCTCTCCCCTATGCCCTGCCTCCCGGCCGCATTCACCAACCCTGGTGGAAGGCGACTGTCTGCCGGGCTGAACTGCCAGTGCAGTTCCCGGGACAGGGAATCGCTCTGGCCCCAGGAGTGGTACGATCAGCCAGGCCAGGACCTGCCCCAGCTAGCCTCCCTCAGGACCCACTTGCCTAGAGGGGCCCAGCCAAGCCCCCCACACTGTCGTCTCCCCCCAACTGGCTGAGACTGGCCAGGCTTCTGCACCACTCCCAAGCGACTCAGTTCCAGAGAGACAGGTGGGGCCCCACAGGTGATGAAAGCAGAGACTGCCTGGAGCTGGAGATGCACTGGGGTCTGGCCAGGGGCCAGAGAGAAGCCGGTGGGTGGGGCCAGGGGGGTGAAGAGGAGCCCTCGGCTGGCAGGCCAAGAGGAGCAAGTGGTGGGCAGGGTGGGGCGAGCCAGTGGGCTGGTGGGGTCTCAGGACTAGGGTGACCAGAGGTCCAATTTTTAAAGGGACAGTCCCGTTTTTGGGGACTTTTTCTTATATAGGTGCCTATTACCCCCCACCCTCTGCCCTGTTTTTTCACCCTATCTCAGGGTGCAGAGCAAGCTGAGACCCCTTCTGAGCATGGGCCCGGCTCCATGGTGCCATTGTAAACCTGGCACTGGCTTTCAACCTGGACTAGCTTGGGGTATGAATTAGAACAGTGATTCATTTTCAATCAGGCTGGTAACCCATCTACTTTGCAGTGAGGATGCAGGCTAAATCACTTGAGTGCTGATGGACCTCCAGTGCCTTCCCACAATTCTGTCTGTGCATCCAGAAGGACAGATAAGTCTTAGAGACATCCTCTCTATGCCAATGTGGGACAGCCACAAGCCATGAGACACACTGTTGAGGACTGCAAAATAACTCAACTTCCTGGAGATCGTCATGCCTTGAACATAATTCATACGAATGCTATGGCTTGGCTTGACCATATTGCATACACCAAATAATAAATACATAAGTTCTTCCACAATTCACTGGGAAAAAAGCATACAGGAAACCATGGGACGTGCCCCAAGAAGTCCTAGGTATACACACAAGATAGCACACCGGTGAGGATGCAGTAACTCAGGTATGACTGTGTAGGGCGATAGCTCACAACAGGCTAAATTAACTTTTATGCTCAGACTCAGGTGCCAATCATCTGGGATAACTCAGTAGTGACAACATACACAAAAAGCTTGCAGGTTAAGGCCTTGATCCTGCAAAGACATAGAGGCCTAACTGCATGCTGAAAGTAGTTCCAGACCTCAGTTGGATTATTCACTGTGCAGAAAGTTAAGCATGGGTGTAAATCTTTGCATGATAAAGACAAGCAAGATGGGGAGAAGGATATAATCAAATGTTATTATATGTAAGAGTGGGATGCTGAAATCCCTACCAAGAAAATATTTTATTGGTAGCTCTATAGAAGACAGAGCTGGTGTTTCACCAAGGAAGTAGAATTGTATTTTCAGCTGTTTGGTCACGATTGTAACAGCATCATTCATGTCATCTTGTGGCTACTGTTGAGTCAGATAAACAGATAGTGGGTATTACTATTTTTAGAGAGTGTTCATTGTGGGATTGCTCCTTAGAATAATTTTAAATGATAAAAACAGCACCTCGGAAAAAATCACAAAGTTGCTACTCCAAAAGCAATGCTGGCTTGGCTCTCTCTTGTTTTGTTTCTGCTAGTTTGAATAGTGATGATGAATTTGACTAGTTTGAGGACAGTAGAGGCAATGCTGATGTCAGATTAGAATAATTTGGGAATAGAATCTGGTGGTCTCCGTTTTAAATGAGATCTTTGTTGCTTAATACTATTATTTAATATTTTGTTATACAACTTGAGCCAGCTCCTTCATATCTTATTTAAGTAAAATTGTCATAGATTTTAGATGGATTTCTGCCTGATCAAGTACAAGATCTGGACCATTATTATTAACTAATGTAAGGAATCAAAGATTACTTTATTTAATAGAGCAGGAGTGAGTAAATAAAATTCATACTTGAGAACATGACTGGGAGTGTAAGAAGGAGTCAGGAGAATAAGAGAGGATAACAAGATAGTGGAACTAATCCATTTTTGGTTAGTTTGCTTTAGTTAATAAATCCAATTTGATTCCAATGGGCCTGATCCAAAGTCAACTGAAGTGAATAAGAAAACTCTTGATATAGTTTCAAGAAATGTACATGGCATAATAATATACTGAGTATGAATCTACTCTTTTTTAATAGTGAAGTAATTAAAATGGATTTTTGAATGGATTTTATGCTTAAATGGACAAAAATTAAATTTGTATGGCTCTCACTTACTAGTAAAGTGTTAATATTTGTTGAAAATTAACTCCCCTCAGTTCTTGATTGGTATAAATTGATAGGAATGAGATATCAGTTCTACAGCATTCTTAAAATAGCAAAATAATAGTTGTATTCAATAAAAAAACAACACACAAACAAAAACCTGACTGCTAAATAGTGTTAACGTTACTTGTGCACTAGCATCACTGTAAACAGTGCAGTTTAAAAGTGAAAAGAATAGTTTGTGCCTACACCTCCCATCTTTCAAACTCATGTTAGGGTGGTGGTGTTGTTTAAACACAGTAGTAGTAATATAATAGTAGTTAGAGGCCACAGTAAAGGGTCAGAGCCCTACATGCCTCTCAACTCACCAGAGCCCTAATGTGGGATGCAATGTGATGAAGACCCAAAGTGAGGGGCACAAAAGTATATTTATGCAGGAAACTTAAAATCCTGTGAATTAATTCCTGTAGTATAATGAACTATTTTCTAACCTCAACCTTTATCATTCTTTATTTTTTATGTAAGTTCAAAAAATTAAAGTGAGGACACACTTTATGTAGAAGGGACTGAAATTAGTGACATGCTTCAGAATGAGGGAACTGAGAGCCATGGGGACCCGATTGTGCTAAATGCCATATAAACATTTAGTTAGACATGTCCTTGCCCCAGCTTACAATGTTAGGTCCCTGTCCTGCAAGATGGTCCTTGGATAGATCCCTGTACTTTTCTGAGCAGGTGTCAGGGTTCAGGCTTTAGTTAATGAGAAGGTGCAACAATTGGATGCAACAATCAATCAGGGAGGCTGAGTAACAGTGTTATGACCTTGTTTATGGAGTAGTAAAGTGCTTTCCAGAACAGTTTTAAAAACTTCCATGTGGCACACTATAGCGTGTTCAAAATTAACGTAGCTTTGTGCAAGGTAGACATGGCTTCATTTACAATCTTAACAAATGTTTTGGTTTAATTTCATTTGGAATTTAAAAGTTATAGTAAAATCAAATAATCTAAAATATAATTCCCTTAATAGAGTTTAAAACTTGCAGTGGCTGGGAGGTAAGACTTCACCTATTTGCCACTGGGTGGAAAAAAATTATTTCTAAGGACCTCTGACAGGTTAGCAAAGTAAAGCATTTAAAGAGTTTGGGGGCAGGTGGTTGTGCTGCATCAAATAATTGTCCTGCTTCACAGCCACACAAAACAATACAACATCAGTCAGTTTAAGGTTTAAAGGGAATTTTATGGTCTATTGTCAGATACCCTAGAAAAGGGTTAAATTGTTCAGATTATCCTTCTCCAAGGTGGAACATAAAACCACACCTTTTCTCCCAGGGTGGAAAATAAATATTTCCCTTGTCCTCACTCTGATAGCAAGTCCCAACAAGGAAAATCAGGACACATTCCTTCCTTCCTTTATAAGCAGTAATTTGATTGCTCCCAGCACATTCCAGATCTGCTAGGAAACCTTAATTGTCTTCACCTGGCGGCCCTTGCCTGAATTCCTGTCCACTACTGCAACCTTATGGAACGGAAAATTCTTCTCTTCCCCCAACCCCTCAAAGCCAAGCCCTGAATCAGATTATACACCCTGTCCCACAGTCATATATAATTCCATAGTTTCACTTATGTAAATATGTGTGAGCTATGTAGGTGCAAATGGCTCTCTAGAAGTACATGTTTATAGGTGTGGTAAAATATTTTGAGTGCAGTTTATCATCATAGATTTAGAACTGATAAAAGATAAAGAAAAATAAGGGAATTTTGTACCATAATGGAGCGAGGTGATGGGTGAGGTTAATTAGTTGTTGATTTTATAATTAATCATAATTATTCCATACAGAGTTGTCTGAGGGCAAAACAAACTAAAGGCTATTTTTGCTTGTGGTTTTGCAGAAGAACAGTAAAGCGTGACAATGCACTATTTGGTGCACACTATTATTGCAGAGGGTAACCCAAATATCTCAAAGCCATCTCCACAATCCAGACACCAGTTAATCCTTCTCACAGGATGGATCAATAAAAGACCAAATTCAGTTCTCTAAAGGTGTGAGTTGTCTTAATGACAAAAAAATCACACAGAATAATTCGGGGGAGTCATGAGACCTAAATCACAGTGGACTGTAAATAACTCTGGAATCAATAATGTACAAGAAAGTTTATACTTATTTTAAAACAAAACTAGAAAAAGGGGATAACTAGCAGACAACAGTATACAAACCTAATCAAAGTAGCAGCACTTGTAATATTCCTGCTCTTACAATTCTAAATCAGGTAGTAGTCCATGATGAGACTTGAAACATCCTGGCTCCAAGAACTCAAAGCCTGCCAAGGACAAGGAAGAAACCTCTGGGGATGATCTGATCTCATGCTGGTTTTACACCATATATGATGTTACTCCTGATTTACACCATTGTAAGTCACATCAGAAGTAGGCTCACTATTTTTATTTGAGATTCTCTAAATTTGGGACTAGTGCATTTTTAGATGCTCTTGTCTGTTTCTCCTTTCCAGATTTAGTTATATAACTGTTTGTGATGGCATCAAAGTGGCATTAATTATTTGAATGAGGAGTTGTATTGAGCATATAGCATGGTCTTAATATATTGCTTCATGGAGCACAACTTTCAGAGACCAGATGTGTGCCTGAAATGCCAGTTAAATGCACAGCTAGACAATAGGGTAAAAAAAAATCTCTTTTGCACACTAACATAACTGTCCGTTACCTGAGGGAAAATGAGAGGTTCATTGAGATCAGCAATAAGAACATGCCACAGATAGATGAGCAGAGCCCAAGACAGATGCACTGGCAGTCATGTGAAGATGAGCAGAGCCCAAGACAGATGCACAGACAGTCTTGTAAAACTGTCATGAGAATGAACCAGTCCAGGCACAAAATCTACTCGCTCTTACAGTGATGATGAACCATCCAAAGTTATTCACCCCATGCAAGTAGAATTTTGCAAGGGCATGGCATGGGTACTCTGGCAGAATGGCATACAGGTGCCCGCAGGTCTGCAGCACTATCTGACCTTTTCTAGGACAGGCATGTTATGAAAGATGCAGAAGTTGGAACTCTGTGACTGAGCTTGGAGCGCTACCCCATGCAGGACAATCAACAGGAAATAGGATTAAAAATAAGAAGGTGGCCGTTGCATTCCACACTCTGGAATGGTATGTTACTCTCCATTTTACTTCTTGGATGATCAGAATGGGGAGACAAATTGTAAGCAATGGAAGGGGATCATCCAGTGGTCATGATTTATGGTAGAATTAACCACATAAACAGGTAGGATTAAGGTCCTAGTGCACAATTGCAGGAAGTACAGATGGGAAATTTTCAGAAAAAAACCCCTAGCATTACTATACCAGTGCAGCTCCACCATTAGTGTTTTAAGTATTATATAATCTAACTCTGCACAGATCAGATTTAGGAAACATTGTTATGAGGAATAAAGTCTTTGGAATAGCTTTGAAAACAACTGCCTCCACCTAGAAAAGCTTTCTGGCAGTTTTGTGTAGGTACTTAGAAGTTCTCCAGGACAAATCAGTATCACACCTGTTGCCAGCATAAGCTTCAGCATAGACCATACTAATGAATAACAGTGTCAGCTCTTTATTCAGACATCTATTTGCATAAAAGAGTAGATGTTGACAAAGCTTGTGACAGATATTGCAACTGCAATATCTTTGGGGACCATATATATTAATTTTATGAATGTTTTGTGTATTACTGTGGACTGATGTATTAGAGTTTGCAAGACTGCAACCATGCGGATTAGCAGTGGATGGAGGGAACTGATAATATTAATGTATCCACTTTTTCTTGCTGACTCTTGCTGACTGGAAGTCTGATTTTGGTTCAGAGCCTCAATCAACAAACTGGGGGGAAATTGTACTGCTAGGAGCATTATGTGATAATAAGTGGATAAAATACTTCTGAATGAGGAAAGGCATCTTTCAAGGGCGCCGGAGCCGTCCCAAAAGTGGGGGGGAGTTCAAGGGGCCCCATCCTTGCCCAAGCCACAAGCTGGAGTGAGGGGGCCACCCCACCTGGGTGGGGGTGGGCCAAAAGCAGCCCCCTGCCTCTGTACCCGCCCCCTGGACCCACCGCCCAGGGTAGGTGGAGGAACCCAGGCTCCCCACAGCTGCCCACATGGCTCTGGCCGGGCTGCAACCCGACCATGATAAGAGCCGTGTGGGTAGCTATGGGGAAATCGATGCAGACCCTCCTCCTGCCCACAGTGCAGGGGGCTCAAGCAGCCCCTGGCACATGTTCCCATCCCCTGGACCCCCCTGCCCAGGGCAGGTGGAGGGTCCAGAGGTCCCCTGCCCACACAGCTCTTACCATGGCTGGGCTGTAGCTTTGAGGCCCCCTCCCTCCCAGCCAGAGCCAGTTAGGGGAGAATCACATGGGGAGCTGGTGCGGAGTTGCGGACCCTCCACCGGGCCTGGCAGGGAGCCGGGGGAGCGGGGACACAGGCCAGGGGCTGAGAGCAGCCCCCCATGCAGGGTTGCCAATTTTGGTTGGATGTATTCCTAGAGATTTCATTATATGACATAATCTTTAATTAAAGATTAGTCTTTAATTCCTGGAAACTTTGTCCAAGCCAATCCTGGAGGGTTGGCAACCCTAGTGATCGTGGGCAGGTGGAAGGTCTGCGCGACTCCCTGGGCAGTCTCCATGCTGGTCCGGCCAGGGGGTTAGGCTTCGAGGGGGAAGAGAAGAGGAAGAGGGCATGGTCTGCCCCAGGAAAAGTGGGAAGGCCATGCCACCCCCCTTCCAGCGCCACTGGCATCTTTTCACTAACTCTATACAGCCTACATTTGAGTGAGTGCTTACCCAAATAAGAGCTTTAAATTCATATGGGAATTCCTCCTATATATTGTGGAGGTTGGCTACAAGTGCCAAGTACTTCTCAGTGGTGTATGTTTGGTGTGGGCAAACTGATGATCATGTCCAGTAAGCTAGAAGTGTGTTTTGCAATAAATAAAGTCTTGCAGAGTCATGTGACTGCAATGAAAATAAACATGGCTAATAGAAGGGTTTGAGTATGATTAGGGCTTCCATAACAGTGGTGGAGCCAGTGATGGAAATCTCTTCCCATTCTCTGCCCAGCATAGAAAATATCAGAATATACTAGTCAGAAACTCTTCTACACATAGAGGTAGATCTTAAAAATCATTCTCTGATTATTTACATGATCTAACTTGGTTAAGTATGTGTTCCCAGTAACTCTTCCTTCTATGTGAAACTCTTCCCAGTAACTCTGTGTTCCCAGTAACTCTTCCCACTGCACCCCACAGAAATTGAATAGAATTTGCTCCTACGTGGTGTGACGAACTGGGAATGTTCTTAATGTTTTCTCTGAATACTGTGGGGCTGGGGGTGGGGGGGTCAGTGTCCCCTATGCAGTTCTTAAGTATCTAGGTGGTGGAATAAGGCTGTGTGATTGCTGCAGAGCAAGGGGCCAGTGCACCTAAATGCCTGGCATTCTGTCTCCTAGCAACTGATGGCCTGGGCCCCTCCCGTGCAAAGGTGCCAACTGAAGGTGTTGGAGACAAAGAGATCAGGTGACCTCCTGGCCCAGGAAAGGAACTGAGCAGAGAAGGGAGGGGCTGGAGGGGGTTTTCAGGCTGGAGCTGGCTGGGGGCGAGGAGTGAAGTGCAGACGTGGGGGTCTGGTTCACTGCCCTCCAGAATGGACCCGGCCGAGGGGTCCGGTTCGCGGTATCTACAAGCTCTGATTTAGACCATGTTCCTGTCATCGAATAAACCTCTGTTTTACTGGCTGGCTGAGAGTCACGTCTGACTGCAAAGTGGGGGTGCAGGACCCTGTGGCTTCCCCAGGACCCCGCTGGGGCGGACTCGCTGTGGGAAGCGCACGGAGAGGCAGAGGATGCTGAATGCTCCAAGGAGAGACCCAGGAGGTGAAGACGTGTGAGCTTCCTGCCCTGAAAAAGTCTGCTCCAAGGGAGAGAAGGCGGCTCCCCAAAGTCCTGACTGGCTTTGTGGGGAGCAGTTCAGAGCATCGCCTGGGGACTCCGTGACAGGTGTTTTTCAGCAATTCTGCCTGTCCTTTGCTAGTGAAACTGAACCTAGATTATAACAACAGAGAGATCTGTATTAGTTCAACTACTGCTGCAGCAAGACTTGTATGCTGCTTAAATAAGCCTTGGAAAGGTTAAAAGCAAAGAGAAGATGTCTTCTATAGCACAATAATAAGTCCACTAGTTACATCCCTGATATTATTTCAAAATGTTATGTTTTGCACAAATTTTGTGAAATCAAATTGAGGAAGCAAAAAGCACTACTGCATATTACCAACTGAAAACCCCTAGCACACCAGAGTTCACCACTGCTGCAAGTGCCATGAAGAGAAGCAAAAGGTATGCTGCCTGCCTGCACTTTGTCACTTGAACAGGAGCAGAGAAGGGTGGGAAATATTTCCTGCAATCCAGCACCAATAACAGTAGTTGAGAGCAACAAATTAAGCAGTGCAGTAAGGGATCACTGGTATTCTTGATTATACATTTTTATGGTTTTCAGCAGTCAAGAAGAACTTGGAATACAGGAAAAAGTTATTTACTTGTTGGGAAAGATATTCTTTCCTAGTCTATTTTTATTTACAGTATACACATACTGGTATTACTTTGAGCAAGGATGGATACTAACAGTAAAAGCAGCAGCAATATGAACACAAATATAACATCAGCATCAACATTCATCCTCAAGTTCCCTGCCTGGTTAGGACATCTGGAATGAGTTCTTTATCTTGAGTTTGACTGAAACAGTACACTCTACAGTTAGCACTGACCCCCCAGTTGGTAAGGCAACTCCCATCTTTTCATGTGCCATGTATTTATATCTGCCTACTGTATTTTCCATTCCATGCATCTGATGAAGTGGGTTTTAGCCCACAAAAGCTGATGCCCAAATACATTTGTTAGTAAGGTGCCACAAGGACTCCTCCTTGTTTTTACAGTCTGCAGTGATTTCTCCAAAGTGCAGATAGCTGACAGCAATGCAGCTAGCCCTGCTCAATTGATTGCACTAACTCTATTCCACAATGCAATGCCTCCTGGTTTCCAGTGAATGTTCTGTATTAGGGTCACCTAGTGTACTGTGTCCTTTCCCTAAGCAATCTATGGGTCAAAGTTTGTTTCTACCAGTTGATAGGACTTGATTCAATGCCTATTAGAGTTAATGGAAGGCATGGCCTTGAGCCAGTTTTTTCTTCTTTATGATGGATATTAGAGGTGTTTTTTCTATTTGTTTTTTACACTAGAAACTCAGGTGTTATTCACCCTGAGTTTCCTGGGAGATCACAGATGACTGAAAACACCATGGGATTATGACACCAGCAAAACAATGCAGGTTCTTTTAAAAGCAGCAAAACGATGCACTCAGAACAGTCGAGAAAATTAAAACATTGACTCAAAATACTCCTGCTCTCTTGGGAAATGTAGCCTTTGGGTCTCAGGCTAGTTCTGAACCTCACCACTCACCATTTTGAAGATGAAAGAGAGTCAAAACTGATTGTCATCTTCAGGGTTAGCTCCAGCGTTTTTGCCGCCCCAAGCGGCGGAAAAAAAAAAAAAGCTGTGATCGAGAGGGACTGAGGCACTCGTCGCCAAATTGCTGCTGAAGATGTGTTGCCCCTTTCCGTTGGCTGCCCCAAGCACCTGCTTGCTGTGCTGGTGCCTGGAGCTGGCCCTGGTCATCTTTAACTTAGTGAGTGGCAGAAGGGGGGAATTAAAACAGTAACACTTTAAATGCATAAAATGGAACTGAATGACCAGGGAAGCTGCTGACAACTAAGGAGCAGCAAAAACAAGTTTATTTTGCTAATGCTCATAAGAAACAAGATGGAATTTAATGGAATTAAATTTGATGGGTGGGGGGGAATGACAGTGAGAAATTAAGGACATTAGCAATTCCACCTGAGCAAATCTTGATAGTCTTTCCAAAGACAGATCAAACTGTGAATGTAATGGGTTACACCCTATAATCCTGAAAGAGATGGCTAAGAAGATTACTGATGCATAATGAATACTTCTGATGGCTCCTTGGAAAGAAGGGAGGAACTCTGAGCAAGACAAAGTACATGTACTATTCACTCAGAAAGGAATTACAGTAGGGAGAACCAGGAAATTAAAGACTAGTAAAACTGGCCTTGGTGGGACATAAGATTCTAGGAGCATTAGTAAAGGATAAAATCAGATAAGATTTGGAGCAGTATGAACTGAATAAATTTTCTAACTTTGATTTATAATAGGTAAATATGATCTGACTTGGTGATAATTTTTTTCAAATAGATAATGTGGATTAGATAAGATTGAATAATTACTTGAATTTTAAAAAGATGTACTGTTCAGTATCTATTTATTTTTAATTTTTGTATTGCTGCCTCTCACCATAGCATCTGAGCTCCATCCATGTAAAATCCATTGTACTAGTGAAATCCCTAGTGAATTTCATGGAATCTTTTGCACTTTTCCCTTTTCAGAGTCAAAACACTGCTTGGGATAGGTTTCTTTGTTTTGTTTGTTTTTTTAGGAGGTGGCAGTTGAGGGGTTTAGGAATAAAAGGAGTAGTCAAATAGTGAACATCACTCATGGTGAAAAAGCAACATTTCCTAAAATTGGTCAAACTGTGGATCACCTAATTTTTTAAAGACTGTTCCATAGCTGGATGCCCTTGATTGAGAATTCTCTGTCCTTAGCTCTCACCAGCTTCATCCTGAGTTTAGTGATCTCTGCATTGTCTCAGAGGAGTGCAATTGTCACAGCAGTTCACAGATCAAAATTTGGTCTTCACTGTAGCTGGCACTTGATCCATTTTTTTGCTTTGAAAATTTGCACTAAAGCCTAAAACTGCCATTGGAAGCTGACTGGGTGCCAGTGGGGGGACTTGAACTCACACCTGATGTACTTAAGGTGGCCTGCACCATGGAAAAGGTGCGCGGCTGCATTTTATATTAGCTGGAATCTGTGCATCATCTTCACATTCAGTTTTCAATATTAGTTACAGTAATCTAGCAAGGAGGTAACAAATGCATGGATTGCTGTGACTAGGTCCTCTTCTATAAGGAAAGTATGAAGTTTCTTGGCAAGCTGGAGTGAAAAAAAACATTTTTGGAAAATGATGGTACCTGATCATCCAAGCTTACTGAGGAATCAAACAAGATCCCAAGGCTTGGCACCACTTTGACAAATTAGAACTTTATGTTTCAGTAGAATGTGGAGACATCATCTTGGGCATTTCTTGGAAGCATTTTCCCTTCCACCCTGCTTCATTTTGGTCTTGCCTGGGTTTTGCTTGAGCCAGCTACTTTTCACCCAATGGCTAATTTTTTGTATGCATTCTGACATTTTGGAAAGGAAGCAGTGCACACCTCAAGAATGGTTGCAGTTTTGGTCAATTATTTTATATACTATATGCACCCCTCATCTCTCTCTCTCAGCATGACATTGCTGAAGAGCAGCACTGTACCAGATTAAAGTAAAAAAAGAATCATGTTTTGGCTGGTACCCATTTTGTTCGCCAAGTTTCCACTGCATGGAGGAGTTTAATTTGAAAGAAAAGTTATTATTAGCTTTGCTTTTTCTGCATACAAATACATTCAACATGGTTTTAAAGAAATCAGTTTTTAATACATTTTAAAGCTAGCTAATTGCTCTGTTACAAAAATGAAAAGTATTTGTGTATAGTATGCAGAAGTTTAAAGAGACATTGAAAGGGTAAAATTAATATAGATTTTTTTTATTCTTTACCTGTATTATAATACTTTATTATAACGAGAAGAACTTTAGAAATGTAAGATTTGGACACAAATCTTAACTCAAGCATGTAATTCATAAGGATTACATGCTTGAGGCTGGGTTTGTGGGTTGGGGCTGGGTTTACTTGTTACTGGTTATTGCTGGGCTTACATTTTGGACCTCTTGTAGTGAAAATAGATTAGTACATTTCTTTTTAGTTCTAGTCAGCTTCAAAAGAGTTTAAAAATCAAACAAAATACCAGTTCCATTTGTTTTACTTAGTAACAGTACCATAGGGTTTGTAAAGCTTTTAAAAAAAAAACCCACAATATCTAAATTTTCTATCTAAACTATCTGACATCTTTAAGTAGATGTGGTCCAATTTCTGAGGGCTGCATAAATGATTAATGTACTTGTCATTGTTTATAAGTTTGAATATACTGTTTTCTTTTCACTTCCTGCAACTATAAACAGAGTAGACAAATCTTTTAGAAAAAGTCTTAGTTTATGCAATTAACATGTTTTATGTTTTTGTTAATAATGTTATATTTTTATGTATGTTTTGGAAAATAAAATTAATATTTTTTAAAGTCAGGAAAGCAAATTAAAAGGTGCATGGTAGTGACAGATCTTCACAATGTCAGGAGCTCAGCAACTGGGAAGCCTATAAGAGCATGCCCTCAACTAATGGGTTTAATACTGGTATTGATCACTTCCTTTACCATTAGCTTTTTCAAATAACTATTCTCAGATTCCCTCTGAAAGGAGTTTACAAAACTTAATTGCTGGCACCATCCTGTGGCACACTCAGGAATTACATTAATTTTGGAAACAATCCTTCAGCTGCTGTAACTGACTGTGGCCTTTCCCCAATGAATGTCTAGAATCCTTAGCCATGGGATTAGTGTCTTGCATTCAGCCTCGCTGCCCTTCCTTGTGGCCACAGGTCACACCAACTACTCATCAGAAGAGGAAGCTCATTTACTGGCTGCTGCCTGGGAGGAAGCTTGTTCTAGTGCCATAAGTGGTAGCCTGTAACCTTCTTCCCCCGTTAGTGTTAAACTTGACCTGGGGATCTTCTCAAAAACAAAAGAACCCATGATTATGGTTTTCCAGGTGTAAAAAAAATTGCTTATTTTTTTGTCTAGACAGGTTCTAATGTGGTTGATAAAATCAGATATTTGTCTTAAAGGCTTATGATATGAGGTGACTTGTTAGGTCCTGATCATACAACCATAGTAATCAACTGAAATTCTCGAAAAGAACAGGAGTACTTGTGGCACCTTAAAGACTAACAAATTGACTTCTTTGGCTGCAGGATCAAATTGTTATTTTCTCTACTTTACATATCAACCCTAGGTTTCTTTTCAAAATTATATTTATTTTCATATTATGGAAATAACATAATATGATAGTAGGAGGTTACAAAATTTAATTTAAGTGTTTTTCCTAAAGTAATTTATGCAGTTACTTTAACATTTATAGAGCCCCGTCTTAAACATATTCAACTTGATTGTAAAGTGATATACCTGCCACTTTCCATGTTAATAGTACAATAATTTACAATATGACAGTGCTTTGCTATAGAATCTTTTCATATGAGATGCACATATTGTACGATGTTGCAGCAGATATGTTATGCATACTTACTTGGTGTCTTTCACAGCCTCAGCTGATTATAATACTGTAATTATTTGAGTCTCAGTTTCCCCATCTGTCGAACAGAGTTAATTAGCTAAATTCATAAAGAGGACTTAGGCATTGCAAGGCTGAGCATTGGGCTGCTACCCAACTTTGGTAGCTTCAGCAAGAGCAGAACGCTCACCTCTCTGCTTCACTGTCTTCGTGGCACCTTTTCTTTCTCTCTCCAGCATTCCCTCTTCCTATTTTTTTTTTAATTCTCTCCCTCTGAGATCTTAATTACTTCTTTCTTTTCCTTGCTCACTTCTCCACTGGCAGATCCCACTTCACCCAAAGGTCTGGAATCCTTCTCCCCTCCCAGGTTTTGGCTCCCCAACAATTGGGGAGCTGGGGTCATTGTTTCGGTTTCTACTGCTAGACTGTCTGACAATCATCCTCTCCTTGGCCAGCTGTGGCTCAGGTTTCTCTCCACCTTTGCTGCTTCCTCTGTGAAGTCAGAAAATGGAGAATTGAAGAAAGCCGGAAAGATTGTAACTGGGGGAGAGAAGACTCCTCAGTAATCAGAACAGCTGCATCAAGCTGCTAGGATGGAACAGCAGGACAGGTGCCTCTGCTGAGCTTCCATCCTAGAGGTCATGTGATTTCAGTGGTGGGTGAAGTAATTGCTGTGCAGACTGCAAGGCACTGTAGGACCCTTTAGGTTGAAAGGTACTTGTAATGGGATACATTTAGAGTCTTTCTGCTAACTCACCCTGGAAGCCACACCAGAAAAGTCCTCTTATTTCCAACCCAGGATTATAAAAGGATTCATAATTTCTATGAACTAGGGTTGGGACCACAGAGTTCTTGCAGAGAGAAATATAACCAAGCTCAGGAAAAATTTTAGGATGAGTTTTATGTTTCTTGTTTAACGACAAAGGCAAACTCCAGGAAGGCTTGACCTATAGCAATTGTGTGATTATTGTAGTAGGAACAGGGTAGGAATACTACCTGCTTATTATATTATTTATTTTATGTGCTCTGCACTCAGCTGAACAGTGAAGAGGTTAAACCAGGAGTGGGCAAACTTTTTGGCCCAAAGGCCACATCTGGGTATAGAAATTGTATGGCGGTCTATGAATGCTCATGAAATTGGGATTGGGGTGAGGACTCTGGCTGGGGGTACAGGCTCTGAGGTGGGTCCAGAAATGAGGAGTTCAGGGTGCGGGAGAGGGCTCCAGGCTGGGGTGAGGTGTGTGGGGGGGTGAGGGCTCCATCTGGGGGTGCGGGCTCTGGAGTGGGGCTGGGGTTGAGGGGTTTGGAGTGCAGGAGGGTACTCTGGGCTAGGACCGAGGGGTTCAGATGGGGATCAGAGCTGGGGCAGGGGATTGGGGCGTGAGGGGGGTGGGCTCAGGGTGCAGGTTCTGGGTGGCACTTACCTCAAGCGGCTCCCGGAAGCAGCAGCATGTCTCCCCCCTGGAGGCTCTGCTGCGTGCTGCTCCATCCGCAGGCGCCGCCACTGCAGCTCCCATTGGCCATGGTTTCCAGCCAATGGGAGCTGCGGGGACAGCACTTGGGGTGGTGTGTGGAGCCCCCTGGCTGCCCCTACACGTAGGAGCCGGAAAGGGCACATGCCACTGCTTCCGGGAGCTGGGTGGAGCAGCCCCCGACCCTGCTCCCCGGCTGGAGCACCGGAGTGGGACAAGCCCCAGACTCTGCTCCCCAGCAGTAGCTTGAGGGCCAATTAAAACGTCTTGCAGGCCGGATCTGCCCATCCCTGGGTTAAACTCACTGGGTGAAGGAGGAAATTCTTCCCTATGCTATAAATTGTGATTTAGCTGTTGGGCATGAAGAAATGAGCCTTCAAGGGATAGCAGTAAGAAGGGTGGGGCTTTGAGGGTGTTTGTGGGAAGGAACTGAATGTCTTTCCACACAGATTACAGAAGACACATCACCATATGCTATGAAGCTGAAATCTAGTATTTTTTCCTGCTAGAAAGGAGTATGCTGAGCAGTTATTTTCCTCTAGTGAAAGAAAGATTGATGTATTTATTTTTTCCTGTATGAGAGAGACAAGAGGGCTGTGTGTGTGAATGAGTGAGTGAGAGAGAGAGAGAGAGAGAGACCCTGCCAAGAAGGAAAGGAAAAGTTGTTTGACACTGAGAAGTAAATCTGTCTGCTTTGACATCCTGAGCATGGAAACTCTTTTGCTTTTTTCCTGGCCTATCTAGAATAAAATCAGGATCACTAAATAGGGTTGTTATTTATAGCAACTAGTAATAAACTCTTTACAAGGGAGAACTACCACTTCCCTGTATATTTGGGCTCTTAACAGTATAGCTCAGAGGAACTGTAGAATTCTATTTCTTGAAATATGACTGCTTCTCTTTTCATTTCCCTTTGAATTTCTAACAAATATTATTTGTTATAAATTAAAAAAAACTAAGAACATATAAAATAGGGGCCCATTCAAAACTCTGGTAGCCTATTTCCGTAACTTTGACCTCTTTTGCTTTGCCTTTTTCCTGGATCACCTTCAGTTTTGCTTATGTTCTGTTCACTCTTTCACATACTGAAATCTCTTTCCACTATCTCCAACAACCTCTTCCTGGCCAGCTACTCACCTCAACTGCCTTAATTGTTTGGCTGCCTTTCGTATTGTTAATCATACCCTTCTCTTTTGGCTTCTGTGGTCTTGTTCTTTCATGTTTCTCTGACCACTCCTTCAGCATCTCCCTCGCAATTACTGCTCTCTAGCAGTATCCCTCAGGATTGATTCCTTTGTCCCCTTCTTTTCTTGTTCTATGTTATATTCCTGGGGATCTCTTCCATCCATGTGCATGATACTGAAGTCTCTATCCCTGTTACATAAATCTAGGTGTGCCCTTCCAGTGTCACGTCACCAAATCTTGCTGTTTTCCTCTTTCTATGACATTGCCTGTGGAATCTTAATTTGGTTTTCTTATGTGTATGCATTATGATGACATGATCACATACCTTTTTTTAACCAAAGGACTCCTGCCTCATTCCGTGAATGGGTAGACATTAATATTTATTTTTATCCTCCACATTCAGTGTGTGGCTTCAGGCCTTAAAACTCTGTACAGAATAAAAACTTATTAATTTTTCTTCTGGGTATTTCTGTGGTGCACACATAATAATGTTTATGAAGCATTCATATTAAAGAATTTATCTTCACACTACCCCTTTCAGATTCAATGGTATTATTGTCTTTGTTTTACAGCTGGGGAACTGAGACAGAGAGATTAAGGCCAAAATTGTCTAAAGTGTCCACAGATTTTGGGTGTCCAAATTGAGACTCCTACAGCCTGATTTTTTTAAAGTTCTTAGCATTTTTATAGCACTTCATATGTTCAAAACAAAGCTTCAGTCAACTTCAGTTGAAGTTGGAAGAGCTCTAAACACTTCTGTAAATCGGGCCATATGCATCTCGTGTTGGGCATCCAGAAAATGAGGAATATGCAATTATGAGACAACTGTGAATATTTTAGTTTAATTGACTCACCTTAAGTGGCAGCATCCTATGTGGCAGAGGCAGGGATAGAATCCAAATCTCCAGGATGGCATTCAGCTTCCTTAAACATGAGACCTTCCTTTCTCTCCCTGCAGTTCCCTGCCTCATTCATCACACACCTTTCAGCTTCTATGAAAGTGGCAGGGATGCTATTTAGGGAGATGGGGGGAAGCACCTGCTCCCCCACCCCTCAGGTTTTGTACCACAGCGGAACAGGGGAGCCATTTCAGATTTTGGTAGGGGTAACCCCCCACCCTCCCTAAATGGCTCCCCTGAGGGCCAGCTCTGTGGCACAACATGTCGGGCTCACGCTGCCAGACCCTGTACCCCTTCTCTGGGGAGTGGCACCAGCAAGGGCTGCGTTTTATGGTGCGGGAGCTGATCACAATGCTGTAGATGTCAGACAGTGTCTGGTGGGTTGGCCAGAAGGAGAATGGGCTGCACGGCTGATACCTGGCAAGCTACATGATTAGGTGTGAAGGGGCGCAGGAGGGGAGTGCAGGGGCTAGGGGAGAAGGGGCACAAGAGGGGAGTGCTGGGGTTAGCGGAGAAGGGGTGCAGGAGAGGTTAGAGGAGAAGGGGTGCAGGAGAGGAGGTCAGGGGCTAGGGGAAAAGGGGCGCAGGAGGGGAGTGCAGGGGTTAGGGGAGAAGGGGTGCAGGAGAGGTTAGAGGAGAAGGGGCGTAGGAGGGGGTTAGCGTAGAAGGGGCACAGGAGGGGAGTGCAGGGGTTAGGGGAGAAGGGGTGCAGGAGAGGTTAGAGGAGAAGGGGCGTAGGAGGGGGTTGGGGAGAAGGGGCGCAGGAGGGGAGTGCAGGGGTTAGGGGAGAAGGGGTGCAGGAGAGGTTAGCGGAGAAGGGGCGTAGGAGGAGGTTGGGGAGAAGGGGTGCAGGAGGGGCTGGGGAGAAGGGGATACATGAGCATCAGCATAGGTGCTAGGAGGGTAAGGGGTTTGCAAGTGGGGTTATGTGATGGAGCATACATGAAATGTGCTAGGTGCTGTATGGATCTGTCATAAGGGACTGTGTGGTCAATTAGCTGAGGATGGAGCTATTGCCTTCTCCAGACCCGCTGTCTGCCCATGCTCCACTGGCTCTGCTCATGCTCCCTAACCTGCGTGCAAGGCTGAGCCCTGGCAGAGCCATGTTGCCAGCCTGGGGCCTGGCCCTTCCCAGCGCTGGGGGAGAGAGGGCACGTGAGGTGAAGGCTCTCATTAAAGTTGCTAATCACCAGTTGTACCTGACTAGCAGGTGTTTAAACAGACTCATCCCTGGCCAGGGTTTCTCTGTTGACAAAACCAGGGTGCTGAGCTATGCAGCTGTGGCCTGGGAGGCCTGGCTAAACATCTCACTGACACACACCCACGGGGAACTGCTCAGGCCACTCACAGAGTCAGTGTCGTCCTGGGGCCTTTGCTGCACACGGGACTGACCTCTGTCCCTCGGCTGCTGACAAACCTTTGATCCTGACACAACTCCCTGGTGGTGGCAAGGAGGAAAGGCCTCCTAGAGCCCCACATGGCAGCAAGTGCCCCCTGGCATTCAGCTCCATGGAACTGGGGAGCCCCAGGCTGGAATTCCAGCTGAGGGGGTCTGGAGACTCCAGTTTTTCACAGCTGCTGATGAAATGATGACCCATGTCACTCACACGTGGATTTCAAATGACAGTGGCCAGCTTTTATTTGACGCTTTGTTCTGTTTGTAACAACTTTTCAAGGCACTGAGCAGCTCACCGGGCACTAGGATGGTGAGGGAGTAACTCAGGGAGGTACTGCTCTGTTGTGACAGTTCCATAGCCATTTGGAACTGCCACATGCCACTGTGCTGCACACAACAGCCTTGGAGAGCTTCACACCTGCAGCTGGGGCAGAACTCCTGTCACTTGCACCAAAGCACCAGGGCCCTGATGCCTGAGCTAATGGAGAATCTCAGCTATCTGTTAGCAATGTAGGGCCCATGACAGCTATGGGAACCACGAGAGGTTCACATACAAACCAGCTGTTCATTACACGCTTGCCTAGATAGACAAAGCTCGCCCTCAGGACCAGCTGTTCAGATCTTACTTCGGACATCAGCGTAAGAAATCTCTGTGCACCAAGTGCTTCCACTCTGTAACCTCCACAGTCTTTGCTCGGGCTTGTCTGAGATGGGACCTTAGGCCCTGAATCCAAAATTCTTTCCAGTGCTCCTGTAATCTAATCAAAATTATTATCTGGAAAAAAAAACAAAACCTGGAGTTTTCAGGTGCCTAAGTAGCCCTTGCAATAACTGTTAAAGTTGTTCCCCCTCCCAGTAAAATCTGAAATGGCACCTCTGCAGGCAGGGGCGGCTCCAGGCACCAGCACGCCAAGCGCGTGCTTGGGGCGGCAAGCCACTGGGGGCACTCTGCCGGTCCCCGCGAGGGCAGCAGGCAGGCTACCTTCGGCAGCTTGCCTGCGGAGAGTCCGCTGGTCCCGCAGCTTCAGCGGACCTCCTTCAGGCGTGCCTGTGGGAAGTCCGCCAAAGCCGCGGGACCAGCGGACCCTCCGCAGGCATGCCTGCAGGAGGACCGCCGAAGCCGCGGGACCAGCGGACTCTCCGCAGGCAAGCCGCCGAAGGTAGCCTGCCTGCCGTGCTTGGGGCGGCAAAATGCCTAGAGCCACCCCTGTCTGCAGGAGTCCTACAAGCACCAGCCTCATTCACTACACAACCCTGATTTGTTCGCAGAGCACTAAATGAGGCAGGACTCTTGTGGAAAAATTAGTACGTGATTGTATAATTAATCATTATCATAATGCATATACATAAAGGGACCAAATTAAGGTTGCACAGCAAACCTTTATTCTGGCATTTCCTAACTTTTGAGTGTTTTATTTTTCAGCCTTAATAGTCTTTTAACTTTTTTTTTGGTAATTTCCTACATTTAAAAAAAAAACAAATTTAAAAATAGAAATTCCATCATGTGGTATCATATTGACAGTCACATAGTTCATCATTAGGATTGGAACATTTAGATCCATCACACAGACTTCTGCCACTTGAGTTAATGGAGTAACTGACAGCAGTTATAGATTGTCAACCTGTATGTGGACCAGTAGAGGGAGATAAGACATACACTTTGCTGTAGGTTTCACAGATATTTGCTTACAGCAGACGAATGGTGAGACTCAGAAATGTTGGGTTCCATTCCAAGCTCTGAAGGAAAGTGTATTCTAGTGGGCACAGACTCTTCTGTTTATTGCCCCCAAACATGACTCCTTCTGTCCCATCTCCTCCAACCTGTCCCAGTCCTTTTTTTCCTATCTCTGGCTCCTTGTTCGTTTCACATTCTCCTTTCCTACCCAATCTCAACTCCTTAGGCTTCTCTTTCCAGTCCCACTGCCTTTGGCTACGTCTACACTACCCACCGTATCGGCGGGTAGCGATCGATTTTTCAGGGATCGATATATCGCGTCTCATCTAGACGCGATATATCGACTTTGTCCAGCCAGTCCTAATCTTCCCGTTTGGGTTCACTGTAGTTAAGGTTCTCTTGTAAATTTAATTTCAATTTCTGTTTTATATTTTAATTATTAAATCTAGTCTCTAAATATGGAACATTAACTCTTCAAAGGACAAGTGAATTTCTATTATTTTTTTCAGTAAAATATCTTACTTCAGTGATAGTAACATTTAAACACCCCTTAAAATTCCCCCACCCCTTTTTCTGAGTTCTCTAACTAAACAACATTTTTCTTTGTAGGGAGGGATAGCTCAGTGGTTTGAGCATTAGCCTGCTAAACCCAGGGTTTTGAGTTCAATCCTTGAGGGGGCCACTTAGGGATCTGGGGCAAAAATTGGTCCTGCTAGTGAAGGCAGGGGCCTGGACTTGATGACCTTTTAAGGTCCCTTCCAGTTCTTGGAGATTGGTATATCTCCAATTATTACCTTTATTACCTAAAAATAACAGTGGGCTACCTCAGAGGTTCATACAGAGTCTAACGTTTTATATATAGGGCGTCTCAATGGATAAACACCCATAAAACACCCCAATACAAAATAAATAAATGAATACATGAAAAAAATTTAAAATCAGTGTTCCCCTCTTCTAGAGCTATTTATTTATGTAGTCAGTATCTCTGCTCCCTGACTTTTATCTGAAGGCTTGTTTACATAGAGCAGGGGCCCACCAGCCATTTTAATCCAGCCCTTGAACTCCTGCTGGGGAGCGAGGTCTGGGGCTTGCCCTACTCCGGCGCTCCAGCTGGGGAGCAGGATCAGGGCCACTCTGCATGGCTCCCAGAAGCAGCAGCATTGGCCCCTTCCAGCTCCTACGTGTGGGGGCAGCCAGGGGACTCCGCTTTGCACGCTGCCCTCACACCTCCCATTGGCCGGGAACTGTGGCCAATGGGAGCTTCAGGGTGGCACCTGCAGATGGGGCAGCGTGCAGCAGAGCTGACTGGCTGTGCCACTGGAGGGGGGCATGCTGCTGTTTCCAGGAGCCACTTGAGATAAGCCCTGCCCTGAGCCTGCACACACACACCCCCTCAGCCCGGGGCCCCTTCCCACACCCTGAACTCCGCATTTCTGGTCCCACCCCAGAGCCCACACCTCTTGCCAGAGCCCTCACCCCCTCCTGCACCCCAACCCCAAATTTTGTGAGCATTCATAGCCCACCATACAATTTCTATACTCAGATGTGACCTCGGGCTAAAAAGTTTGCCCACCCCTGACATAGAGCAATAATGTGGACCATGGGGGTGTGATTTCTAAAGCATACTAATGTGTTGTGCATTAATTAGTCTACGTAGACCAGGGGCGGGAAGACTTTTTGGCCTGAGGGCCACATCAGGTTTCCAAAATTGTATGGAGGGCCAGTTAGCGGAGGCTGTGCCTCCCCAAACAGCCACGTGTGGCTTGACCCTGCCCCCTAACCGACCCCTCCTGTTTCTCGCCCCCTGATGGCCCCCCTGGGACTCCTGCCCCATCCACACACACCCTGTTCCCTGTCCCCTGACAGCCCCTGGAACCCCTGTTACCAGATTTGCCCATTACTTTAGGGAATGCTCATTTATTCGGGTTACTTTTCTGGGGAAGGGGATTCTGTAATTCTATCAATGTACTGCTTGTGTCACTTGTGTTTTCATATGGAGCTCTACTTCTCCCTTCTGCAAGTCCCCTCCCAATGGAGCTATCTTGCAGGACCTAGGTTCCCTAGGGCTGGGTTTCTCCAGCTCCAAAACTGGATGAGCACACCTACCCACACATACATTAACAGAGCAAGTCTGAGCGGACCGGGTCAATCAGCACTGTCAAGCTGACCCCTTATATGTCCCTGGACTCACTGGGCTGGATGAAGCAGCACTTTCAAGCTGACTGTCCTTATATGCCCCTGGGCTCCATGGACTGGGTCAAGCGGTACTTTCAAGCTGTTACCCTTATGTGTCCCAGATTCAGCACGTCCCTGTCCCCACCTTCACAACACAATTGTACTGGCATTAACCTACTTGATGAGCAAACCCCACAGTATTCTGGGCGCTGCAGAGTTCTTTAGCTTAGGTAAAAGAAGCGTTGCTGCAGAGTAAATGGGGGAAGCTAAAAACACAAAAGAGTATGGTTCAGCAAGAGAGAGAGAGAAGCAACCAGCTTAACCATAAAAGTTATCTATTGAATAACAGCGATAACTACACAAGGAGGGCTAAACCGACATAACATACATTATTAAAGGTTAATACCTAAGGTAGAAAGGAAAACAGAGAGAGAGAGAGAAAAAGAGGGGGATCTCACCCACTCCATGAAACTTGAACTGGTTGGGGTTCCCAGGTGATGCTGGTAGCTCAGGGTCCTGAGGGCTGGAGACAGGCAGAGTCCCCAGCACGATCAGCCAGGAGAAGATGGAGTTCCAGTGGAACTGATGCCTAGTTTGGATCTAAGCATCAGAACACTGACTGGAGGGTGAGTAGGGATTTTTGTAGAGAAAATACAATTGTTCAAGGGAGAACAATAGATTTGTTTATAGGTAAGGCTGATAACTCAAGGGTTTTCTTTAGACTAGACAAAAGGAGCTGATCACTCTTGGCTATGGGTGGTGTTTTCTTCCAGGGAGCTCACAATGTAACTAGGCAATCAATTAAGGATTCATTACTAGAATTGGTCTGATAATTGCTGAGCTGGGTGTGTGCAGACATAGGTTCATTAGCATCTGGAGCAGAGATTCCCATGATGCAGTGCTTCCCTGCTTTTTCTGGTCCCAGAATTCAGTGTGGTTCTCTGTTCTCCATTCTGTATGTAAATTGAGATGTCTTTCTGTCTCATCTTTCATGCAGATGAGGCTAGGAGAGTCCTTTCTGCTCTCCATTCTGTATGGTAATGGAGATGTCTTAATCTTGTCACCCTGGTCAGGAGGGGTCTAGGTGTGTCACCCAACACCCTTCACTGCTCTCTGCAAGTTTTTTTCCTCTGATGGGTTTTGGTTTAAGGAGAGGCTGGGAGGCGGGGTGTCTTTCATAAGTCAGGCGGGATACTGCACCCTGGTTCCCCAAGAACACAGAGGTGTCTGGTATCACCCCCACCCCTGACTGCCCCCCGCCACCCCATCCAACTCCTCCTCTCATTCCTGACAGCCCCCCGGGACCCCTGCCCCATCCAACCACCCCTTCTCCCTGTCCTCTGACTGCCCCAGGAACTCCTGCCCCTGACTGCCCCCTGCCACCCCATCCAACCCCCACATCCTTCCTGACTGTTTTTGGGGGCCCCTGCCCCCATTCAACCCCCCTGTTCCCTGCCCTCTGACTGCCCTGACCCCTATCCACACCCCCATCCCCTGACCACCACCCTGAACTCACCTGCCCTCTATCCAACTCCTCCGCTCCCTACCCTCTTACCATGCTGCCTGGAGCATCGGTGGCTGGTGGCACTACAGCCGCACCGCCCAGAGCACCAGGACAGGCAGCCACACCACCTGGCTGGAGCCATCCATGCCACCGTGCAGCACAGAGCACTGTCAGGCCCCAGCTCTGCAGCTGTGCTGCACCAGGAGCTTGCAGCCCCCGCTGCCCAGAGCACTGTGCTGGCAGTGGAGCGAGCTGAGGCTGCAGAGGAAGGGGAACAGCAGGGGAGGGGCCAGAGACGAGCCTCCCAGGGCAGGAGCTCAGGGGCTGGGCAGGAGGGTCCCACAGGCCAGATGTGGCTCTTGGGCCGTAGTTTGCCCACCTCTGGCGTAGACCCTGCTGCTGAGCACTAAAGAACCCCTAGTGTTTTTTAACGTAGCCCTGTTTGAAAAAGTACTATGTATACATACAAAGAGAAACCCCAAGTCCCCTGATTTTTGGCATCTACGTAGAACTCAAAAACTGCAGAAAATAAACCCGGAAAAACGAAATTAATAAACCCTGAAAAACAGAAGCCCTATTTATATATTTAATGAAAATATATGTAATGATCTGGAAATGGAGGTGATAGTGAGGTAGTGAATTATTTAGTTTAGTCAAGACCAGAGAGGGCTGTGAGGCAGTTCAGAGATCTAACCAAGCTAGATGACTGGGTAACACAATGGCAAATGAAGTTAAATGTTGATAAATACAAAGTAATGCATTTTGAAGGGGGAAAATGTAAAGTTCTCTTAGGCCTGGTCTACACTAGGAGGTTATGTCGGATTTAGTAGCGTTAAATCGAATTAACCCTGCACCCGTCCACACAACGAAGCTATTTAGTTCGACATACAGGTCTCTTTAGTTCGATTCTGTACTCCTCCCCGACGAGGGGAGTAGCGCTAAATTCGACATGGCCATGTCGAATTAGGGTAGGTGTGGATGGAATTCGACGCTAATAGCTCCGGGAACTATCCCACAGTGCACCACTCTGTTGACGCTCTGGACAACAGTCCGAGCTCGGATGCTCTGACCAGCCACACAGGAAAAGCCCCGGGAAAATCTGAATTCCTTTTCCTGTCTGGCCAGTTTGAATCTCATTTCCTGTTTGGACATCGTGGCGAGCTCAGCAGCACTGGCAGCGATGCAGAGCTCTCCAGCAGAGGTGTCCATGCAATCTCAGAATAGAAAGAGGGCCCCAGCATGGACTGATCGGGAAGTCTTGGATCTGATCGCTGTGTGGGGCGATGAGTCTGTGCTTTCGGAGCTGCGCTCCAAAAAACAGAATGCGAAGATCTACGAGAAGATCTCCAAAGCCATGACAGAGAAAGGATACAGCCGGGATGCAACGCAGTGCCGCGTGAAAATCAAGGAGCTGAGACAAGGCTACCAGAAGACCAAAGCGGCAAACGGACGCTCCGGATCCCAGCCCCAGACATGCCGTTTCTACAAGGCACTGCATGCCATTCTAGGTGCGGCCGCCACCACTACCCTACCACTGACCGTGGACTCTGAGGATGGGATAGTGTCGACGGCCGGTTCCTCGGAGATGTTCGCGGACGGGGAAGATGAGGAAGGAGATGAGGAGGACGAGGCAGTCGACAGCGCTTACAACGCTGATTTCCCCGACAGCCAGGATCTCTTCATCACCCTCACGGAGATCCCCTACCAACCCTCCCCAGCCGTTAACCCGGACCCTGAATCAGGGGAAGGATCAGTCGGTAAGTGCTTTAAACATGTAAACATTTATTTTTAACAGAACAGGAATATTAACTATGTGAAAAGAAGGTCAATATGTACGGGGACAGAACAGAAATCCTCATGGGAGATCTCCACGAAGCTCTCCTGGAGGTAATTGAAAAGCCTCTGCATGAGGTTCCTGGGGAGAGCGGCCTTATTGTGTCCTCCGTGGTAGCACACTTTTCCACGCCAGGCTATCATCAGGTACTCGGGTATCATTGCCTCGACGAGCATGGCGGCATAGGGCCCTGGTTTTTGCTGGCTTTCACGCAGCATGCGGTCTTTATCTGTGTCACTGATCCTCATCAGGGTGATCTCGCTCATGGTGACCTGCTTTGAATTAGGGGAATGTTAGTATTGGGACTGCTTGCCTGTTCCTTTACATAACTGTAACCGGCAGTTTACAAACACGCGGTGGAGGCGGGACAGGGGCAGCATACAGGGATCTTTCCTGGGGACAGCCGCGAGGGGGTGGGACAGGGGCAGAGTTCATGCTTTCCGGATTGCCGGCAGCAGGAACCGGCCAACGCTAGGAACATTGCTTTGACTGTGAAAGGAGAGCACTGCTATAAATTAAGTTTTAAGCAGCCAAAAGTCTACGGCTTACCATGTCTGCCTGCTACACGAATTCTGCTGTCCTGCCCTGCTTGTCTGATCTCCACTGCAAGACCCCAGGCACTGAATGCGAAGGCCGAAAAGTCGACCTTGTCCTGAGTGCGCATGAGATAGGTGCTGTGCATGGTCTTGTTCACAGAGACAGACTAGACTATGTTCATTGTTCGCAAAAATGTATCTTTGTAAGGAATTCACTCCCTTTTTCCCATCACACAGCTGCGACTGTCTCCCGACCTACCCCGGCATCCCCCTCACAGAGGCTGGCGCAGATTAGGCAGCGAAAGAAAAGGACACGGGATGAGATGTTCTCAGAATTTATGGGCTGCTCCCGAGCTGAGGCAGCCCAGCAGACCCAGTGGAGGGAGAACATGTCGCAGTACCAGCGCTCACACAGCGAACGGGAGGACAGGTGGCGGCAGGAAGACCAGCAGGCGACTCAAACGCTGCTTGGACTAATGAGGGAGCAAACGGACACGCTCCGGCGCCTTGTGGATGTTCTGCAGGACCGGAGGCAGGAGGACAGAGCCCCACTGCAGTCTATCTCTAACCGCCCTCCCCTGCCACAAAGTCCCATACCCCCCTCACCCAAAGCACCAAGAAGGAGGGGCGGCAGGGGCCGTGAAAACTGTCACTCCACCCCTGCAGAGTGCTCAAGTACAAGAAGGCTCTCATTCCCAAAATTTTGATAAGTCCTTTCCTTCTCGCCTCACCCAAGCCCCCGTCCCAGTTTCATCCCCTAACTGTCTAGTTGATAATAAAAAATACTTTTCTGTTAATTACTGTTTCCGTCATGTTCTTTTAGAGGAGACTGTGTTTGAAGGGGGGGAAGGGGGTTGGTAATTGGACAAGACAGTCACCTTTACCAGGGTACAGACACGGGGGCAGGATCAGCAGCAGGTCACACACACAGTGCAGTCACTAGGCACCCTGGTCAGTCTGGGAGGTATCAGAGAGGTAGCCGTGTTAGTCTGGTTCTGTAAAAGCAGCAAAGAATCCTGTGGCACCTTATAGTCTGGGAGGTGGTTTTCATGTTCTGTGTGGGGGAGGCTATGTGACTTTGTGGCGGGGGAGGGCGGTTAGAGATCTTATGCAGTGGTCCTTATCCTGGATCACAGAGCCATGCAGCAGGGGATCTGTAACCGTCCTCCCCCGCCACAAAGTCACATAGCCACCACACACAGAGTCCCGAAAAGGAGGGGTGGCAGGCTCCGTTGAAACAACCAGTCCGCCACTGCAGACCGCTCTAGGAGCAGGAGCCTGTCATTCCTCGAGTTTAGAAGCGGTCTTTACATCACTACACACCCTACCCACCACAGTCTGCGTCCCAGTTTCAACCCTTTACCGCGAAATCAGTAATAAAGAAAACGGTGTTAATTAACAAAGTTCCATGTATTTTATTTTTAAACGTGTGTTGGAAGCGGGGGAACAAACTTAATAGTCACAGGTTACCCTGCTCACTGAGGAACCTAGCTTTCAAAGCCTCCCGGATGCACAGCGCTTCCCGCTGGGCTCTTCTAATCGCACGGCTGTCTGGCTGGGCGTAATCAGCAGCCAGGCTATTTGCCTCAACCTCCCATCCCGCCATAAAGGTCTCCCCCTTGCTCTCACAGAGATTGTGGAGCACACAGCAAGCTGCAATAACAATGGGGATATTGGTTTCGCTGAGATCTGAGCGAGTCAGTAAGCTTCTCCATCTCCCCTTGAGACGTCCAAAAGCACACTCCACCACCATTCTGCACTTGCTCAGCCGGTAGTTGAAGAGTTCTTTGTCACTGTCCATGGCGCCTGTATAGGGCTTCATGAGCCAGGGCATTAGCGGGTAGGCTGGGTCCCCGAGGATCACAGTTATTTTGTGGTCCGGGAAGAAAATACCTTCCTGCAGGCATCTAAACAGACCAGAGTTCCTGAAAACACGTGCGTCATGAACCTTGCCCGGCCACCGGACATTGATGTTGGTAAAACGTCCCCTATGGTCCACCAGTGCTTGCAGCACCATTGAAAAGTAGCCCTTTCGGTTAATATACTGGCTGGCCTGGTGGTCCGGTCCCAGGATAGGGATGTGAGTTCCATCTATAGCCCCACCGCAGTTTGGGAATCCCATCGCGGCAAAGCCATCTATGATGACCTGAACGTTTCCCAGGGTCACTACCTTTGAGAGCAGTAGCTCAACGATTGCGTTGGCTACTTGCATCACAGCAACCCCCACGGTAGATTTGCCCACGCCAAAGTGGTTCGCTACTGACCGGTAGCTGTCTGGCGTTGCAAGTTTCCAGAGGGCTATGGCCACTCACTTCTGCACAGTCAGGGCTGCTCGCATCCGGGTGTCCTTGCGCTTCAGGGCAGGGGACAGCAACTCACACAGTTCAAGGAAAGTTCCCTTACGCATCCTAAAGTTTCGCAGCCACTGTGATTCATCCCAGACCTGCAGCACTATGCAGTCCCACCAGTCCGTGCTTGTTTCCCGGGCCCAGAATCGCCGTTCCACAGCATGAACATGACCCATTGCCACCATGATGTCCACGGCGCGGGGTCCCGTGCTTTGTGAGAGGTCTGTGCCACTCTCAGACTTCATGTCCTCACCGCGCTGCTGCAGCCTCCTCGCTCGATTTCTCAGCATCTGACTGTGAAAAAGGTGGACGATAAGGTGCGAGGAGTTGACAACGGCCATAACTGCAGCGATGATCGCAGCGGGCTCCATGCTCGCAGTGCTGTGGCGTCCGCGCTGTCACTCACCAGAAAAGTGCGCGAACTGATTGCCCGCCGGCACTTTCAGGGAGGGAGGGCAGGCGGGAGTGACGGTTGAATGACGACAGTTACCCAAAACCACCCTCGACACATTTTTTCCCCCAGCAGGCATTGGGCGCTCGACCCAGAATTCCAATGGGCAGCGGGGACTGCGGGAACTGTGGGATAGCTGCCCACAGTGCACCGCTTCCAATGTCAACGTTTGCCCCGTTAGTGTGGACTCACAAAGTCAAATTACTGTCCTTAGTGTGGATACACACGTTCGACTTTGTAATATCGGTTCCACAAATTCAATTTAAGTAGAATCGAACTACTCTGGTAGTGTAGACATACCCTTACATACCACATAAGATTCTAAATTAACTGTATTAACTCAGGAAAGGGACCTGGGCATCACTGTGGACAGTTCAATGAAGACCTCTGCTCAATGTGCAGCTGCCATCAAAAAAGCGAATAAGATGTTAAATTCCATAAGGAATGGGATTGAGCATAATAAGAGAAAGTATTACAATATTTGTATATAAATCAATGGATAGTCCTTATCTGGAATACTGGGTACAGTACTTATTGCCCCATCTCAAAAAGGATATTGCAGAATTTAAAGGGTTAGAGAAAAGAAATCACTATTGCGGGCATGGAATAACTCCTATATGAAGAGAGACTGAAAAAACTGGGATTGTTTACCTTAGAAAGGAGACATACACCTGTACCCCGATATAACGTGACCCGATATAACACGGGTTCGCATATAGCGTAGTAACCCTGGGACTCTGGCAGCAAGGCTCGGGCAGTGCTTTAAAGGGCTCGGGGCTCCGGCTGCTATGGGGTGCCCTGGGCCCTTTAAATCACCGCTGGAGCCCCAGGGTAGCGGCGGCAGGGCTCCAACAGTGATTTAAAGAGCTCCAGGTTCCAGCCGCTGCAGGGAGCCTGGGCCCTTTAAATTGCCAGCCAAGCCCCACTGCCACAGCTCCGGGGTAGCGGCAGCAGGGCTCCAGTGGTGATTTATAGGGCCCGGGGCTCCCCGCAGATCCAGAGCCCTGGGCCCTTTAAATCGCCACCTGAGCCCTACTGCCGCAGCCCTGGGGGTAGCAGCAGCAAGGCTCCAGCAGTGATTTAAAGGGCCCGGGGCTCCCCACAGCAGCTGGAGCCCTGGGCCCTTTAAAGCACTGCCCGAGCCCCGCTGCCAGAGTCCCGGGGTTACCGCACTATATGCGAGCCCTGGAGCACCCACGGAGTCAGTGCCTATGCCCCAAGGAATCCAGAGCACAGAGACTTGGATTCTCTTCACAATAGTAGTGGGTGGCCAGGAAGGGGCACTCACTAGTGTTTCATTAGCAAAGGGTGAAACTGAATGCAGGTTAAGCTTAACAAGCAGAACTTTGTTAAACCTTGTGGATGGCTCTGTCCATGTGGCTGAATTGTTCCCAGCCTAAAACCTCTTGTTCCCTGTCCGCTAGCATCCCCTAAATAATAGTCCTTCCAGGGACCACGGGTCCTCTAACTCCAGTTCCACTTATGTTACCTCTTCCCTATTTTACAAACATTTGAATATAAACATGATAAACAAATAATTGGTTCCCAGACCCTTCCCCTTTCAGCCAGAAGCTGCTAACACATAGCCAAGCTGGAGTCTTGTCTTTACCACAAAGTCAGCTTGTTATGTAGTCTTCGAGACAATTTGGCCTTTCAAACAGGTCACTCCTGCTGTGGTTGCCGATCTCTGTCTCCCTGTCTCCGAGTCTAGCAAACCACCTCTCCATGGAGTCTCCTCCTTCCCTGTAGGTTATCTTTCTGTTTTGTGATGATCTCTGTAGGCTCTTTCTGAGTGTTGTGTCTGTTGGTTCATAAGGGCTTCCTTCTCCTTGGATCACTTGTCCCTCTTGTGTAGTCACTGCATATGACCTAGTAGCACAGCACCCCTCCTGACTCCTTTAGTCCACTCCTCTGGTCTCTCTCTAATGGCTGGATACTCATAGGAATGCCTGTTTTTAGGGCCGGAGTCCAGTCATACTCTGGTGCTTGCTTTCTTTGGTTGTTGGCTGCCTCCTCTTGATGTTGTCCCCATCCTTCTGGTTGCAATAGGTCTCCCTTTGTTGATAGAAGGGGTTTGGTCCTTCATCCCATCAGTTCCTACACTGGACTGTTTTGGCACCCTTGTGAAGGGTATTCCTATGTGTCAAAAATGCATCTGAAAAAACAACCATGTGTAAGTCTCTTAGTTGTTTTCACAGCTGATTCTACCATATTGTGTGTGTAAACTGGGGATGAGGTGTGGAAATTGCTTTAATTTGTCCTTTTTCAGTGAATACAGAGTCTGAAATGCCATATTTCGCAAAGTAGGCATTCAGTTTGCCAATCACTGACTTGCTGCTTGTATCAGGCAGGGCACTGACCTGCCAGAAATTTTAATGGTAATCCACTATAATCAAGTATTGCTTTTCCTTGAAAGTAAATAAGTTCACACTGACCCTTCATTATGGTTGGGTCAATAGCTCATGTGTTAACAGTCTTTCTGCTGCGGTTATCACATGACCAACAGGGGTCAGAGCTTTTTATCAAGGCATGTAGTTGTGTGCTCATTCCTGGCAAGTTGACATACCCTAGAGCCTGAATAATACAGCTGTCAATACACAGGTGTCAGGCATGCTTTTTTTTTTTTTTTAATTTATTTGCTTTTGCATGACAACCTTACATAATAAGGTGGGGACATCAGCTCTCAGTCCCCAAAATGATTCCATCATGCACATACAGCTCATTTTAAATTTGAAAATGTGGTTTTTCTCCTATTGGTACTTGGCTTTTCTCTTCTGGCTGCCCTGCTGCTATTGCTTTCATGACTGCCTATAGTTGATGTCCTTTTCCATAGCCTTTTTGATTTCCATAAGCTTTGCTACTGAAGCTGGGAGATAATAAAGCATGTTAATGGATTCAATGTCCTGATTCTCTTCCACAGACTTGCTGTGGTGGGTACATATGCTCTGCTCTGGTTATCAACTAACATAAGTAATTGTCCTGGACAATATCTCTATGGTAGGACCAGAGACGCATCAGCATATGCTGTAGTCTCTTTGGAACACTAAAAAAGGGTACATCTACACTATGAAATTAGGTCAAATTTATAGAAGTCAGGTTTTTAGAAATTGTTTTTATACAGTCGATTGTAAGTCCCCCCACACAAAATGCTCTAAGTGCATTAAGTCGGCGGACTGCATCCACAGTACCAAGGCTAGCTTCGACTTCTGGAGCGTTGCACTGTGGGTAGCTATCCCACAGTTCCTGCAGTCTCCGCTGCCCATTGGAATTCTGGGTTGAGATCCCAATGCCTGATGGAGCAAAAACAGTGTCACAGGTGGTTCTGGGTGCATGTCATCAGGCCCCCCTCTCTCTCCCTCCCTCCCTCCCTCTGTGAACGCAACGGCAGATAATCATTTTGCGCCTTTTTTCCTGGGTTACCTGTGTAGACACCATACCATGGCAAGCATGGAGCCCGCTCAGCTCACCGTCCGTCTCCTGGGTGCTGGCAGACGTGGGACTGCATTGCTACACAGCAGCAGCTCATTGCCTTTTGGCAGCAGACGGTGCATTATGACTGGTAGCCATCATTGTCATACTCCTGGGTGCTCTTTTAGCCAACCTCGGTGAGGTCGGTCACGGGCGCCTGGGCAGAAGTGGGAGTGACTCAGCCAGGTCATTCCCTTTTTAACTTTAGTCTCCTGGAGACTCAGTCCTGATGGCAATCGTACTGCACCATCTTCTGCTGAGCAGCCAGATGACGACAATGGCTAGCAGTCATACTGCACCGTCTGCTGGCAGCCTAAGATGTATAAGATAGATGGAGTGGATCAAAACAAGAAATAGACCAGATTTGTTTTGTATTCATTTGCTCCCCGCTCCCTTCGTCCCTCCCTCTGTGAAATCAATGGCCTGCTAAACCCAGGGTTTTGAGTTCAATCCTTGAGGGGGCCATTCTGTGTGACAGTTGTTTGTGTTTCTTCTTGATGCAAAGCCACCTCCTTTGTTGATTTGAATTCCCTGTAAGCCATGTCGTCAGTCACTCCTCCCTCCGTCAGAGCAATGGCAGACAATTGTTTCACATCTTTTTTCAGCGCAGACGCCATAGCACTGGGAACACAGAGCCCGCTCAGATCACCGTGGCAATTATGAGCACTGAAAACACCACGCACATTATCCTGCAGTCTATGCAGAACCAGAACCTGTAAAAGCAAAACCAGGAGAGGAGGTGATGGCAGCACAGTGACGAGAGTGATGAGGACATGGACATAGACTTATCACAAAGTACGGGCCCCGGCAATGTGCACATAATGGTGTTAATTGGGCAGGTTCATGCCGTGGAACGTCGATTCTGGGCCCAGGAAACAAGCACAGACTGGTGGGACCACATAGTGTTGCAGGTCTGGGACGATTCGCAGTGGCTGCGAAACTTTCACATGTGTAAGAGCACTTTCATGGAACTTTGTGACTTGCTTTCCCCTGCCCTGAAGCGCCAGAATACCAAGATGAGAGCAGCCCTCACAGTTGATAGCCCTGTGGAAGCTTGCAACGCCAGACAGCTACCGGTCATTCGGGCATCAATTTGGAGTGGGCAAATCTACTGTGGGGGCTGCTGTGATTCAAGTAGCCAACGCAAACAAAGAGCTGCTGATATCAAGGGTAGTGACTCTGGGAAATGTGCAGGCCATAGTGGATGGCTTTGCTGCAATGGGATTCCCTAACTGTGGTGGGGCAATAGAAGGAACCCATATCCCTATCTTGGCACTACAGCACCAAGCCAGCGAGTACATAAACCGAAAGGGGTACTTTTCAGTGGTGCTGCAAGCACTGGTGGATCACAAGAGACGTTGTACCAACATCAACATGGGATGGCCGGAAAAGGTACATGACGCTCGCATCTTCAGGAACTCTGGTCTGTTTCAAAAGCTGCAGGAAGGGACTTTCTTCCCAGACCAGAAAATAACCATTGGGGATGTTGAAATGCCTATAGTTATCCTTGGGGACCCAGCCTACCCCTTAATGCCATGGCTCATGAAGCCATACAAAGGCAGCCTGGACAGTAGTCAGGAGCTGTTCAGCTATAGGCTGAGCAAGTGCAGAATGGTGGTAGAATGTGCATTTGGACGTTTAAAAGCACGTTGGTGCAGTTTACTGACTCGGATAGATCTCAGCGAAACCAATATTCCCATTGTTATTAATGCTTGCTGTGCGCTCCACAATATCTGTGAGAGTAAGGGGGAAACGTTTATGGTGGGGTGGGAGGTTGAGGCAAATCGCCTGGCCGCTGATTATGCGCAGCCAGACACCAAGGCAGTTAGCAGAATACAGGAGGGCGCGGTGCGCATCAAAGAAGTTTTGAAAACCAGTTTCATGACTGGCCAGGCTACGGTGTGAAAGTTCTGTTTGTTTCTCCTTGATGAAACCCCTACCCCCTTGGTTCACTCTACTTCCCTGTAAGCTAACCAGCCTCCCTCCCCCCTTTGATCACCACTTGCAGAGGCAGTAAAGTCATTGTTGCTTCACATTCATGCATTCTTTATTAATTCACCACACAAATAGGGGGATAACTGCCAAGGTAGCCTGGGAGGGGTGGGGGAGGAGGGAAGGACAAGGCTGCACTTTAAAACGTAAAAACTTTAAAACTTATTGAAGGCCAGCCTTCTGTTGCTTGGGCAGTCCTCTGGGGTGGAGTGGCTGGGTGGCCAGAGGCCCCCCACCGCGTTGTTTGGCATCTGGGTGAGGAGGCTATGGAACTTGGGGAAGAGGGCGGTTGGTTACAGAAGGGCTGCAGCAGTGGTCTGTGCTCCTGCTGCCTTTCCTGCAGCTCAACCATACGCTGGAGCATATGAGTTTGATGCCCCAGCAGCCTTAGCATTGACTCCTGCCTTCTGTCAGCAAGCTGACACCACCTATCATCTTCATCCCGCCACTTACTCTCTTCATCCCGCCACCTCTCCTCATGTTCAGATTGTGCTTTCCTGCACTCTGACATTGTCTGCCTCCATGCATTCTGCTGTTCTTTGTCAGTGTGGGAGGACAGCATGAGCTCAGAGAACATTTCATCCCGAGTGCATTTTTTTCACCTTCTAATCTTCGCTAGCCTCTGGGAAGGAGATGATAATGTGACCGTTGAAACATTTGCAGCTGGTGGAGGAAAAAAAAGGGAGAGTGGTAGTTAAAAAGACACATTTTATAGAACAATGTGTACGCTCTTTCACGGTAAACCTTGCTTTTAACATTACATAGCACATGTACTTTCATTACAAGGTCGCATTTTGATGGCTTCGCCCTCCCCGCACCACATGGCTAACAGCAGGGAACATTTCTGTTCAGCCACAGGCAAACAGCCCAGCAAGAACGGGCACCTCCGAATGTCCGCTTAATAAAACCACCCTGTTTCAACCAGGTGACCATGAATGATATCACTCTCCTGAGGATAACACAGAGAGATAAAGAATGGAAGTTGTTTGAATGCCAGCAAACACCGGGACCATACGCTGCAATGCTTTGTTCTGCAATGATTCCCGACTACGTGCTACTGACCTGGCGTGGTAAAGTGTCCTACCATGGAGGATGGAATAAGGCTGCCCTCCCCAGAAACCTTTGCAAAGGCTTTGGGAGTACATCCAGGAGAGCTTCATTGAGATGTCCCTGGAGGATTTCTGCTCCATCCCCAAACACGTTAACAGACTTTTCCAGTAGCTGTACTGGCTGCGAATGCCAGGGCAAATTAATCATTAAACACGCTTGCTTTTAAACCATGACTAATATTTACAAAGGTACACTCACCAGAGGTCCCTCCTCTGCTTTCAGAGTCCGGGAGCCCGCCTTGGGTGGGTTCGGGGGTTACTGGCTCCAGGTCCAGGGTGAGAAACAGATCCTGGTTGTTGGGGAAAACAGTTTCTCTGCTTCCTTGCTGTGAGCTATCTTCAACCTCCTCCTCCTCATCTTCCTCGTCCCCCAAACCCACTTCCATGTTGTGTCGTACTCCATTAACAGAATCAAAGAACAGCGTTGGGGTACTGGTTGCTGCACCCCCTAGAATGGCATGCAGCTCATCATAGAAGCGGCATGTTTGGGGCTGTGACCTGGAGCGGCCGTTTGGCTCTCTGTTTTTTTGGTAGGCTTGCCTGAGCTCCTTAATTTTCACGCGGCACTGCCGTGAGTCCCTGTTATAGCCTCTGTCCTTCATGCCTTGGAGATTTTTTCAAATGTTTTGGCATTTCATTTACTGGAACGGAGTTCAGCTAGCACGGATTTGTCTCCCCATACAGCGATCAGATCCCATACCTCCCGTTCGGTCTATGCTGGAGTTCTTTTGCGATTCAGGGACTCCATGGTCACCTCTGCTGATGAGCTCTGCATGGTCACCTGTGCTGATCAGCTTACAACGCTGGCCAAACAGGAAATGAAATTCAAAAGTTCACGGGACTTTTTCTGTCTACCTGGCCAGTGCATCTGAGTGGAGAGTGCTGTCCAGAGTGTTCACAATGGAGCACTCTGGGATAGCTCCCGGAGGCCAATATCATCAAATTGCATCCACACTACCCCAAATTCGACCCGGCAAGGCCAATTTCAGCACTAATCCCCTCGTCAGAGGTGGAGTAAAAAAATTGATTTAAAGAGCCCTTTAAGTCGAAAAAAAGGGCTTCATTGTGTGGACGGGTGCAGGGTTAAATCGAGGTAACGCTGCTAAATTTGACCTAAAATCATAGTGTAGACCAGGAAGGAGCTTTGCCATGATCTCTAGGCCTAGGGATCTGTAGTCTGATTGCACTATTCGTGGGTAGCCACAGGTATACTGCTGGAATCATTCCACTCCAGATATCACCGCCAGAAGATCTTTTTCTATTTATGTATACCCCTGTTCAGTCTCTGCTGGTCTAAGGGATTCTTTGCTCCTGCAAAGGAGCTACACCCAATCCATTCTCTAATGTGTCATGCTGGAGTGTCAGTGGCTCTCCTGGCTGGCAGTACTTCAGGATAGGGGCATGCATTATCATTGGTTTCAACATGTCAAATGGTTGCTGTTGGACTTGTCTCATGCCCTTAAAATATTAATGCATTACTCCTCAAAACATTGTTGTGAGGTTTCACTTAACATATGGGGAAACTGAAGCACAGAGAAATTATCAACTTGTCCAAAATATATAGTAGATATAGAAATAGAAAAAAGTAGATTCAGTAATCCTGACTCCAGAAGATGCATGCTCTGTCTTTCTGTATGCTGACTCTACTTTATACAAGGACATGAGATTCCAGGGACTAGATCATCACAAATGTACCAAAATATGTGCAGTGCCTGACAATGCAGAAAAAGGCATATGCAGACACACTGAAGAAGCAAAAAGTGCAGGAGGCAGGGCCAACTGAATAAAATTTGGGGCCACCATGGAGCTATGTGATTGCCTATACCTCTTCCTACTACTTTCTCTTGCGCCTCACTCCAAAAATGCCTATACTGTGCCGGTGGCGGATGAAAACGATAACATGTCCAGAACTCAGGGTTGGGGGGTGAGAGAGACAAGATGGACAGAGGTTTTCCTGTTAAACAGGTGGAACAGAGTGCTCAGCCCAGCTATTCAGGATGGGTTCTGGGCTGAGGATTTCAAGGAAGCAGGGTTACCCGTATGACCAGTTACTATTGTAATTACTGAGAAAGGAATCAGACTAGAAAAAAGTTCAGCTAATTTACTGGAAGTTTAGAAAACTCCTAGCCACTATGGGTTTGAAATGTCCTTAAAGAGGAACCTTTTTGTTGTTTGTATGTCAGTTAAGAGTGGTTATAGGGAATAGGAATGACAATCTGGCACTCTCTACCTTCGCGGACACAGCCAGTCAGATGTAGGAGGCCAGCCAAGAGGCAGGAACAGGAGAAAACTGACATCAGGTATGCAAAACACCACCCTGAAGGCAAAATAGTGAATATGAACATAGAGTGGGGACTAGCCAGAGGTTAAGGCAAGGGTGGGCAAACTTTTTGGCCCGAGGGCCACATCTGGGTATAGAAATTGTATGGCGGGCCATAAATGCTCAAGAAATTGGGGTTGGAGTGCGGGAGCGGGTGAAGGCTCTGGCTGGGGGTGTGGGCTCTGGGATGGGGCCAGAAATGAGGAGTTCAGAGTGAGGGAGGGGGCTCTGGGCTGGGACAGGAGGAGTGCGGTGGGGGGGGGGGTGAGGGCTCCAGCTGAGTTTGCAGGCTCTGTCATGGGGCTGGGGATAAGGAATTTGGGGTGTAGGAGGGTGCTCTGGGCTGGAACTGAGGGGTTTGGAGGGCAGGAGGGGGATCAGGGCTGGGGCAGGGGGTTGGGGCATGGGAGGGTGGCTCAGGGGTGAAGGCTCTGGGCAGTGTTTGTCTCAAGTGGCTCCCAGAAGCAGTGGCATATCCCCCCTCCGGTCCTACTCAGAGGTGCGGCCAGGCGGCTCTGCTTCACGCTGCCCTATCCGCAGGTGCTGCCCCTGCAGCTCCCATTGGCTGCAGTTCCCGGCCAATGGAAGCTGCAGGAGAGGTGCTTGGGGCGGGGGCGGCGTGCGGAGCAGAGCCCCCAGCTGCCCCTACACGTAGGTGCCAGAGGATGGACATGCTGCTGCTTCTGGGAGTCACGCAGAATGGCATCCCGACCCTGCTCCCCAGCTGGAGCGCCAGAGTGGGGCAAGTCCCAGACCCCGTTCCTCAGCAGGAGCTCAGGGCTGGATTAAAATGGCTGGTGGGCCGGATCCGGCCTGCAGGCTGTAGTTTGCCCTCCCCTGGGCCAAGGGCTTGAGCAGGGCTGGCCTTACCATGAGGCGAACTGAGGCAGCTGCCTCTGGTGTCAGACTGTGGGGCGGTGCCACTAGGACCCAGAGTGTAGAAAATTGTGTCTGCTGCTGGTACATATGTATTCTCTCTGCTCTAGATCACAGAGATGGTGGAGTGCTGTGCTGGAGGAAGGAGGGCACGAGAGACATAACAGGCAGCCAGGAGAAAAGATGAGAGGGAATAACAGAAAGCAGCAGGAGCTGCAGAGAGAGAGAGAGGAGGAGAAGCCTCTTATGTACGTCTCTAGCACCCCCAGGAGCCTGGACTGATTAACACCAGCTTCTTGTTTCCTGCTGCTTCCCTGAACCCACTTGAGGAGAACAGGCAGTCAACTGAAGTAGTAGGAGACAGTTAGGCCCTTAAGACGCTATCTTCCCTCACTCAGGCCCTGCTACCAACCTGTTTATTTGTCCCCTTCAATTGAGTTTTGAGAGCCACTATAGCTGGCACAGAACAGCAGTCATGAGTGAAAGAAGAAAACACCTGTCTGGGACAGTATTCAGAAAAAAGAAAGCAAGCAAAGGAAGCTTTTCTGTTTAAGCAGGAAGGAGCTCTCCTGAGATACATAGACACAAATGTTCACGGTGAGCCTTCTGGCCCCAGTGAGGATGTGTGTGGTGAGGAAGTGCCTGATCTTCCAGTTAGTCAGAGTGCAGGTGACCTGGCAGCTACTGCAGCATCCATATCTCCATCTCAAATGGATGTAACCATGCACATTCATGAAGAAAAGTGTAGATCAGAGAAAAGCGTGGTGGAGGCGCAAGAAACAGCTGCTGATGAGTTTAGTTCCTTAAGTCTAGATGATCCAGGATTGTGGACCCACTTGAGCAGTAGCCTGAGGGACTTCCTTGTACTGCATGGGCCACAGCAAGTGAAAAACTTCATGTTCCCCAAAGACAAGGAAAATAGAAGTTTCTATCCAACACATTACTGGTGTGAAATCCCCAATGGTGACAAAGTGGAGAGGCCATGGCTTATGTACTCAAAAACCCAGAATGCTGCATACTATTTTTGTTGCAAACTCTTCCAGTCTAACGTTCCAGCCACATTGAGTTCTACAGGAACAAAGGACTAGAAAAATCTGGCATGCCAGGAGAAAGCAGCAAGTCACCAGAGAGCATTCCATAGGTGGAAAGAGCTTGAGATGAGACTGAGGTTAAAGGCCACCATAGATGATCAGCATCCAGAGAAGATTGCATCAGAGTCTCTTTACTGGCAAAATTTTCTGAAAAGGCTCATTGCCATTGTGAGAATGCTTGCTACCCAAAACCTAGCACTGCATGGCACTTCAGATCAGCTGTATGTGCCAAACAATGGAAACTTTCTTAAAATTGTAGAGCTGCTGGCTGAGTTAGATGCCGTACTCCAGGAGCATCTAAGAAGAGTCACCACCCAAGAAATGTACACACACCACTACCTTGGAAAAACAATTCAAAATGAGATCATACTGTTACTGGCAACAAAAGTAAGATTGTGGCAGATCTGAAGTCTTATTCTGGACTGCACACCTGACATCAGCCATACGGAACAAATTACTTTAATGGTGCGTTTTGTAACAACAACAGAACCTAGTGAAAATGTCCCTGCAATGGTGACTGTCACAGAGCATTTTCTAGAATTTATTGACATTGATGATACTACAGGAACTGGTATGACAAATGTGCTTCGTAAAAAGCTGGAAGATACAGGAATTGCGATAGCTGACATGAGAGGTCAGGGCTACGATAATGGTGCTAACATGAGAGGAAAGAACAGAGGAGTGCAGACACGGATCCGAGAGTTAAACCCTTGAGCTTTTTTTGTCCCATGCAGTTCTCATTCATTGAACTTGGTGGTCAGTGATGCAGCATCAGCTTCTAGTGAGGCTGCTGAATTTTTTAATGTAATTCAAAGCATCTATGTATTTTTCTCTGCATCAACTCATTGATGGCAAATTTTGAAGCAACATCTGGGAACATCCTCTCTGACACTGAAACCACTGAGTGCCACACAATGGGAAAGTCGAGTGGAGGCGATAAAGCCTATCAAACACCAAATTGGGAAGATAGAAGATGCCATAGTTGTCATTATGGAGGATAATGCTATGACAGGAACTGTTCGTGGGAGAACAGTGGCAGAGGGAAATGGAATCACAAGAAACATACATAACTTCAAATTTCTGTGTGGCTTAGTGTTATGGCATGACATACTGTTTGAAATAAATGTTGTAAGCAGGAGACTCCAAGCTGTTAACCTTGATATATCTGGAGCAATGGAACAACTGGACAAAGCAAAGTCCTACCTACAGTCTTACCTGTCAGATGAGGGATTTCAAAATGTTCTGAAGAGTGCACAGAAGCTGGTAGAGGATCTTCACACTGAAGCTATTTTCCCACCCATTCAAGAATACAAGAGTCACCAAAGAAGACGACATTTTGATTACGAGGCACGGGATAATCCCATAAGAGACCCCAAACAACAATTCAAAGTTGAATTCTTTAACCAGGTGCTAGATTGTGCAATACAGTCAGTTGAAGAAAGTGTCATGCAGCTCAAGGAACACAGCAGTATATTTGAGATGTTGTACGATATTCCAAAACTCCTCACTGTACCTGAAGAAGACCTAGACCAGCAATGCAGGGCACTAGAGACAGTGTTGACACATGATGACATGCGCGATATTGGTCAAGTGATTTAGGTGATGAACTGAAAGCCCTTTCAAGATACATTTCAGCAGGATGAACTCCAAAGGCTGTTCTGGAATATATGTGCACAAATAAGATGATTACCCTCTTTCCAAATGCTTTTGTTGCTGTGCGCATACTTCTAATACTTCCTGTAACAGTTGCCAGTGGAGAACGCAGCTTCTCCAAGCTGAAGTTAATAAAAACACATCTACACTCCACAATGACACAGGCGAGGCTGGTCGGCTTTGCAACCATCTCAATAGAGGATGAGCTGGCCCAGACTGTGGACCTTCAGGATGCAGTTCAAATCATTGCAACCGAGAAGGCACGGAAAGCACCACTTTGATTATTCAAACAGATAAAAATGCCAGTGTTTGCTATTCAGACAAGAAAAGTTACATTTGCTGTTCAGGAATCTGAAAGTTAAGTGTTACTTAAAATTTTTGAACAAGGCATTTTAAGTTGTTAGTTCTCCTTTATTGGGGTAGGTAGCAGAGCAGTACCATGAGAGCAGTAGAACAGGAAGAAGGCAGAATTGAGACCTTTCAAAGTTTTGGCCCAAGTTTTGGGGGCGTCATTTGAGCTCCCCGCCTCAGGTGCCAAGATGTTGTGGGCTGGCCCTGGGCTTGAGCAGGAAGAGAGAAGAAAGGGGCTGCTGGTAAAGAGAGAAAAAACAGAAACTTTTATGAGGAGAGAGTCTGATAATCAAGGGCTGGTCTACACAGTTTTTGTATCAATTTAACTATATTAGTTTAGAAATAGTTGCTGATCACCTTTTTATCAGGATACAAGCGTCCACAGTAGGGGGCTGCTCTTCTGAGGTAAGGCTTGGTCTACGCTGCAGTTTTGCTAGCATTGCTATCTCATCCAGGAATGTGTTTTTTGTTTGTTTGTTTTTTTATAAACCTCCAGCCAACATGGCTATGCTAGGAACCCCCAGCCATGCTACAGACACAGGTATGCCAACAGAATGTCATTTGGGAAGGCGGTGTAGCTATGCCAGCAGATCATCTTCTGCCAGTTTATGCTGAATCAACACTAACCAGCTTTGTCAGCATAGCTATACTGGCTAAGGCTCTGTAATGCAGATCTGGCATTGGTGTGATTATTTCCTTTCCCTTCATCCAATATTTCTATACCAGCAAAAACACTAGTGTAGATGCAATTATATCAGCATAAAAGTGGTTTGGACAATACAGTTTATTTTGCTTGCCAAAACAGAACTAGCTATACTAGCAAAAGCAATTTTTGCTGGCAAACTAAGCCTAAACCAGGAGGGTTTGCCGGTATAGCTACACTGGCAAACCCTTTCTAGTGTAGACATAGATTTTTACTCGTATAGTTATTCCCATTTCCTGTACAGGAATAATTATAGTAGTATAATGCACTTTTATACTGATATAGTTGTGCCCATACTACAGGGGTTTTTAACCTATCCCTTCAACTAACTAAAGCTAACTTTGGCAAAATCCCCTTTAGCAGCCCCCGCCCAATAAAAGTATCACACAAACTAACTTGCACCAAAATAACTAAAACATTTTTAATTCACATATTTTGTTATTCCACGGCAAGGCTGTATGTAGCTCGGCTTTTAAACTTGTGCAACTCTGCATGTAGACAAGCTCTTTACATGCAAATAAGGCCAAAGAGAGGTTGACATTGGAAGATTAAAATAGGAACTGGAGTGAGAACTAGAAAATACATTTCAGAACAAAATGGAAAACCTATTTTTCTCTGAGCTAACTTTTCCACTGCTTAAAAAAAAATTCCCCACAATCAGTGGATAGAGAGAAAAAAGGAAGAAAAAATCCAGGGCTTTGGAGTGGAGCCCAGAGCTGGAGCGTAGAGTGGAGCGTAGAGTCACCACCCAAGAAATGTTGCTCCAAAGCCCTGAAAAAATCTTTTAAAATAAGGTGGTCAAACATCACAGTGGTGAATGCAGTTTAAATACCACAAGTTCTAAGGGCAAAAAGAGAAAGAAGATAGACAAGCAATCTGGAAGCTACACAAGCAGATATTGTCTCAGATTACACACACTTGTTTTTGTACCTAAGGCACCACAGTCCCTCCCTGCTGTCTGAAAATAGAGGCGTGTATCGAAGAGTACAGTTCCCAGATAGGTGCCAATTTTTCAGCAGTTATTTAGGTGTCTAAATAGGAGTTGGCCTGTAACATGCTGGGGTGCAATCTAGACCAGTGAGGGGTTGCATCAGTGCTTCCCTGCAATGTTGGGTGCCTCATAGTGCTTTGCTGTTGTGGCACCCAAAGTGGGTTACTCATAAACAGCATGCAGGTCACACCCTGAGTATCGGGGTATAGCTACAGCCCTGGTCCAGCAATGCGGACTCCAGTGTCAGCAACATACCAACCACATTCTGGCTTCCAGCAGCCTGGGTTACTACCTGTAGGATGACCTCCACACATACCCAGCACTGAATTTTCCCCAAAAGCATGTGCTCTGCACTGTCCAGCCCTCTCCTAGACTGTTCAGATATTAGAAGTCTGTTGCTCCCATAAGGGGTCAATATAAAACACAACACTGGATTCGTTTTGATTAAAAAATAAAACAAGTTTGTTTAACTACAAAAAGATTTTTCAGTGAGTACAAGAATAAAGTATTAAAATCATAAATGGTTACAAGAGAAATAAAGTTAAAACACTTTATATTAGCTAAAACTTACCAAATTAGACTTGGTTCAAGGTAAAATCCTTATTACAGGTTCCCAGCAACATTGCTAACCAAATTCTCAGATCAGGAACTCCCCCAAAGTCAAACGTCTAGGCTGGTTCCTTTGTCTTCTTAGGTGAAAGGGCACAAGAGAAAGAGATGCTGGGGTGTTTTTGCCCCTCCGTTTTGTAGTCGAGTCACCCTTTGAAAAGCATTTTCCTGCAAGGCTTTGGAGCAGAGCCCGGAGCTGGAGTGCAGAGCAGTGAAGCTGCAGATTTTTGCCTGGAGCTGGAGCAGAGCCGGAGCACAGCTTCAAAGCCCTGTTTTCCTGAGGGTTTCCCCAAGATAAAGTTCCATCCCACAGTCTCATGGTGAAAGAGGTTCCATGCTGTTGCTTGCTAAAATGCAGATCCATCTATTCCTGCCCTCCTTCCTTGCCAAAGAATGGCCACTTGACAGGTGATTGTCAATCAACTTTGATGATACCTGGCTAGAGGCCTTAGCTTGTCCTTTGTCTTTGACTTGTCTGGGAAACACATCAGTCATAATTTCAGTTTATGTTCATATAATGTAGCTGCACATATGTCACCATGATAATATTGACCAGCAAGCTATTAATTTTCAAATGATATCTCACAAGGTATAGTTTGTACAAAGATTATTACAATAGTGTGCAGGGTATGAATGCAGGGGTGAAAAACTGGCCCAGCTGTGCAGTTCCAGGCTCTCACTGTGTCTTTATGAATGCATCCACTGAAGGGGCTTGCCTACACTACGCAGCTTTTAGCATTGAGGCTGTGTCAACACTTTTTCCGGCAAAATACTTCCAGCCCCATGAGCGGCATAAGCTTTGTCGGCAAAGTACCCACGAAAGACAAAAGTTTTGTCGACAACGTCGCAGTGTAGACAAACCTCAGTTTCTCAGAGATAAGGTGCAGAAGCAGAGGCTCAGGGAGGTGCACGGACTGGGTGAGGTGCAGAAGCAGAGGTGCAGGGTCTCGGGAGGTGAAGGAGCAGAGGCTTGGGGGAAATTACGGGATTCGGGGAGGTGCGGAAGCGGAGCCTCGGGGCGGTGAAGGGACTCGCCCAGCAAGAGGGCACTGGAACCCCCTCACTCACACTCCGCCTTCCCCCGAACCTCCCGCAAACAGCCGCCCGCCCGCCACAGGGGACACGTCTCTCTGCGTTAGAGGGGAGCTGCCAGGCCGGGGCAAAGGGGCATGAGCCGCGGGTCACTCAGCCTAGGGCACAGGGGCCCCGGCGCCAGGCCGCCCCGCTATCGGCAGCAGCCGAGTCTGACGGCCTGGGCCCGCCCACACCGCCTTTGCCCCGGAGCCGCCCGGAGTGACAGGAGGAGCCGGGGCCGCCGTAGCGGAGCCGGCCTGAGGGGCGGGGCGGGGCAGGGCGTTCTGCCCCGCCCCCCGCCCGCTCCCGGCATTCCCTGCGTCAGCCTCCCCCCCCCGGGCTCGGTTCGGCTCAGTCCTCCGGCCGCCGCGCTCGCTCCATGGCCGCCTATAGCAAGTACCTGACCGCGCGCCATTCCGTGGTGGCCGGCGCGGCCGCCTGCGCCCTGCTCTGCCTGCTCAGGAAGCGCCGGAGAGCGGCTGCCACGCACGGGTGAGGGGCGGCCCAGGCTGGCAGCGCCGGTTCCCGGGGGGCGGGGGGGAGGAGGCAGGACGGGAATGGGGGCGGGGTGCTGCGGGGGGTTGGGGGCAGGCGGGGGGAGGAGGGGATAGAGGGGTGGCGGGGGAGGGGGTGAAAAGGATGGATAAGTGGGGGAGGGGTAGTTGTGGCTTTTATGGGGAAGAGGAGGGGGTGTAGGTGGGGTGATTGAGGGACTGAGAAGTGGTGTTTGGGGTAGGAGAGAGGAGAAGGGCAGAAGTATGGTGTGAAGAGCCCTGCTAGTCTCCCACCACCCCTAGGCCAGGCCAGGCGAGTGCTGCGGTTTATTTGCCTTTAATGCCAGAGGGTGATCTCCTCCCCCCTGTGCTTGCCATGTTCTGCCAAGAAAACCCTTTCTGTTCGGCAGACAAAGCTGGCTTTCTCCCTCACCATTCACTCTCCTTCAGTCCGCTACGTGCTGCTGGAGAGAGAATTGTTCACAGACATACAACTTTAAGAGTTAAGGTAAATTATATTCATCCTTAACAAATAATGGGCCCGTTGCACAGAACGGAGATTGGACTGTGAATAATGTAGCTCTGTTCTATGCTGTATGTTATAATAGTGAAGTATGTTCCATCAATAAGAAATTCAGGGAGAGGGAGATCAGGTTCTGTTACCAACTTTGGTTGGACGAATTTCTGGAGGTTTCATCACATGACTTTATTTTTTAATTAAAGATTAATCTTTAATTCCTGTAGACTCCAGGACAATCCTGGAGGGTTGGCAACCGTAGTTATGTAGCATATGAAGTTGAAATTTTGGTATATTTGTTTTTATATGTCATTGTGTTAGCTAATCTGTGTACTTGAAGAGTGAGTTGTGTTGTGAAGTTTTTCTTGTTGGGGAAATGTAGAGGAAGGTGTGTGATATGCTAGGAATGCATACTACATTCCACCTGTCCTTTGTTGTTACTCTTGCTGGACTGAGTACTTAAACATGTATTACAGGCATATGGCATGCTTAGCCACCTACACAGCACTTAACTTCAAAGTGTTGTACAACATAAACAAATGAGGATGGTGGATCTAGAAGATGAAATGGTTTGTAGCAAGATATACTGTAGTAGGTGTAAATAGCAGATTTAAGTAAGAATTTAGCAATGATTGAACAATAACTGTATTTTATTTTGATAAGTGTCTTTCATACAAGCTATCATAAAAGCTTCACAATATTAAAAAAATAATTGATACAGTATGCATGAAGAGCTACTAATAGGGCAGGTTCTGAAAAGTGCTTCATGATGATGTGTGGCACAATGACAGAAACAGTAAGAAAGGGCTCCAGCTATTGTAGGAAATGGTCAGTTTATCAGAATGACAGGTAAGGACAGTATTTCTCAGGCTATTTTTTTAATTCAGCAAAATATGCCAAAGCCATTTGAGGTGACAAGCCAAACCTGTGTTTCAAAATTAAAGGGTTTGGGGTCTTATAGGATTTTTGTAGTTATTACTTTTGTTTACTTGGACAAGTTGTTAGGCATAATATTGCTATGCTGATTTTGTTTGAGAAGCTGGAAGTGGTGAGATTGGAGAGGTAGTCAGGTACTGCAGTCCTAAGTTTTCATACTGTACATATCTAAATATATTGTACTACTTCTGAACGTGGTAAGAAGAAACTCTGTGTCAAATAGATTTATTTTCATGGGTGTCAGTGAACATGCAGAAGGGGGGTTTAACCTTAATTTAAGAGACTTGCATTTGGAGTGTGTCATTGTGTGTGATGCATTGGGTTTTGCCAAGTGTAACCCTAAAAATACTGTTCCTAATGATCAGTTATATACTTTAGAGAGGAGCCCAAATGCTGTTATTACAAGATGAATTAGAATGGTGTGGAGAGGAGAGAACTTCAAACTAATTAAACAGGTGGTTTCGGTTAAAACTGTCTGACCTAATTTGGCCCTCTTGTTATACCAATATAATAAAAACCAGCAGGATCTTATTAAGAGGGATAAGGCAAAGATGCCACATTTATTGTAAATATAATAGTAAAGCAAAAAATAAAAGCAAACAACGTTGTTTTACTAGTTATTTTTATCACTACTTATTTGTTATACATACACACACACACACACACACATTCATTTACACAATCATTCATTCAGGTTCTGTATAGATGTTATAGTTACCAGCCTAGACGTTACCATGCCAAGTTACTGGCCAGGTATCTTGGTCATGAGGATGGAGCCGAGTCTGTGTCAGATGCATCTGATGCTCCTGGAGGCTGGCAGCAGAACCATAGACTCAAAGTCCTCAGTCTTTAGAGTCCAGTTTTATAGGAATTTATTCCTATGTCAGTCCATGAGAGTTGCTTCATTCTGCTGTTGCTAAATCAATCAGCAGGTGGCTGGCTCCAAATCAGGGCCGGCTTTAGCAAGTGCGGGGCCCGATTCGAACAGTTTCAATGGGGCCCCAGCAGGGATGACTGAAAAAAAAAAAACACATAAAAAAACACATGGAGCTTGTACTCACCTGGCGGCACTCCTAGTCTTTGGAGGTGGGTCCTTCACTCGCTCCGGGTGTTCGACGACACTGAAGGACCTGCCGCTGAAGTGCTGCCGAAGACCTGGAGCGAATGAAGGACCCGCCGCCGAACTGCTGCCCAAGATCTGGAGCGCTGCCGGGTGAGTAAAAATTGAAAAGGAGCCTCCAGCCAGGGAAGGGCTTCTTGGCCACTTGCCTCCCCTGGCGGCCCTGCCACTGGGCGTGGGGCCCTCTTAGGTGCGGGGCCCGATTCGGGGGAATTGGTGGAATTGGCCTAAAGCCGGCCCTAAGCTCCATGTTATCAGATGTTTGTTTTTAATGCCTTTGAGGTGTGGTGGGGTGGATTCCAGTCCTCCCCCCCCCCTCCCGGGGGGTCATCTGGTTGATCCCACTTGACACCTTCTTCTGCCAACACTGAATTCTTCAGGCTGGTAACTCCCTAACCATTCATTATTTAAACTAGGCACTCATTTACATACATTCTCTATCTTAATCACATCTAATTCACTCTCTTTACCTTTCGGGGTGTTACCAATTTAGAGAACAGGCACTTAGAGTCAATTGACATTTAACAAGTTTTATACAAAGTATTTCTTTGAGCAGGCTTCACACAGACACAGCTGGTGGCTTGCAGGTTAGAGGCTATGGGCTTGGCTACACTTACAAATTTGCAGCGCTGCAGCAGGGTGTGAAAACACACCCTCTCCAGCGCTGCAAATTGCGGCGCTGCAAAGCGCCAGTGAGGTCAAAGCCCCGTTATTCCCCACAGGGAGGTGGAGTACGGACAGCGCTGGGAGAGCTCTCTCCCAGCGCTGGCGCTTTGACTACACTTAGCGCTTCAAAGCGCTGCCGCGGCAGCGCTTTGAAGCGCTAAGTGTAGCCACAGCCTATATGTTGGGAATCACATTTACTTCTAATATAAACCTTCAGTTATAAAGTATTAATTAACAATAAATTAATAAATCATTTCTCATATAAACCATGTTTAATATAAAAAAGAACAGGAGTACTTGTGGCACCTTAAAGACTAACAAATTTATTTTAGCATGAGCTTTCGTGAGCTGCAGCTCACTTCTTCGGATGCATAGAATGGAACACACAGACGGGATATTTATACATACAGAGAACATGAAAAGGTGGAAGTATGCATACCAACAGGCAGAGTCTAATCAATTGAGATGAGCTATCGTCAGCAGGAGGAAAAAAAACTTTTTGAAGTGATAATTAAGATGGCCCATAGAAGGTGTGAGGAGAACTTAACATAGGGAAATAGATTCAATTGGTGTAATGACCCAACCATTCCCAGTCTTTGTTTAAGCCACAGTTAATAGTATCTAGTTTGCATATTAATTCAAGTTATTTTACTCACTCATGGTTTATATGAGAAATGATTTATTAATTTATTGTTAATTAATACTTTATAACTGAAGGTTTATATTAGAAGTAAAAGTTACCAGTCAAAAGCTAAGCAAATGATGAGTTACACTGTGTGCACCATTAGGCTACATGAAAGCACACTCTTATTACTGTTGCCTTGCCCTGCTTGCAGTCTGTCAGTTTCATTCACCTATTGCATCTTGTCATTAATTTAGATTGTAAATTACTTGGGGCAGGGATCATTTTACCAGATTATTTTTATAGGGCCTCTGAGTTTTTAAACTATAAATAACAATCAACAGTAAGCCCTTGTGCAATACTGGAAAAAACAATTTCAAAGTGTGTTGCACCATTTAAATCCTGTGGGGCTATTATGCTGGGTATATGTGTGTTCGGGCAGGCAGAGTGGATGTGCTGGGAGCTTCTTGCTGGTCCTGAACAGGTCTCTCTAGAAGGGGCAGTGCGCTGGAACTATGGATCTTGTGGCTGAGTGACTGAGGATGGGGTGTGGAGGTGTTGTGGCCTCTATTCCAGCCTATACATTTGTCTTTTTTGTGGGTGGAATTCTTTCCTCTATGTAGAGTCTCTGCCAGTGCTTAATAACATTGCCTGAGTGCAGGGAAAGGTGAATTTCACCTTTAAAAATTTCTGGATTTTGAAATCCTATTTGAGGAGTATCATGAAGGATGGTGTAGGTATTGTAAGCCCTAATATAGGAATAAAATCATATAAAATAAAGGTTAGAAAACCATTTTCTTAAGTAAATCAAGGAGGTGCTTGTTTGGTGAGCCAGAATGCATGTATCTTGTATAAAGTGTATAAAGTACCTATCCTAGTTTTGCTTTATGCAAGGCAGTTAGAAAAATGTTTCTTCTCTGTCAACTTTCACCTGCTTTTCTGATGCCTTTGGGATTAAGGGCAAGGGTAAAGTATGACTCAAGTCATGTAGTAACATACAAGTTCCTTAAGTGGTGTAATAATTATATATTACATTCTTAGTAGGGGGAAGGTAAATTACTACCTTCCAGTTGAATGTGTCTCAACGTTTTATTTAGAAGATCCACAAAACTAATAAATGATGTTATAAAACTTAAAAGTGTAGTATCATTTAGGAACATATGTTCTTTTGCATTGTGATGCATTCTCCTAAACAAACCATGCAGAAGTTATTAAAAAGAAGTGGTACAAAACAGTTTTTTACTGGAACTACTTTTAGTATTCTATATTAATACCTCTGACTGAAATATCCATATAGTGGAATGTTTCACAATAAATTGCCCTGATTTTTATCTCTAGCAAATAGCTATGAAATTTACTGGCAAAATTTGACTTCTCCTTGTAGTGGTTGGGCCATCTAGAGCAGGGGTGGCCAACCTGTGGCTCAGGAGCCACAGGTGTCTCTTCAGAAGTTAATATGCGGCTCCTTGTATAGGCACCGACTCCAGGCCTGGAGCTACAGGTGCCAATTTTCCAATGTTCTGGGGTGCCACTTCACTGCTCAACCCCTGGCTCTGCCATAGGCCCTGCCCCCACTCCATTCTCCCCCCCCCCCCGCCCCGAGCCTCCTGCAAGCCACAAAACAACTGATCAGGAGGTGCGGGGAGAGAGGGGGAGGTTCTGATTGGCAGGGCTGCCGGTGGGTGGGAGGCGCGGGGTGCGGGGGGAAGCTTATGAGGGGCTGCTGACGTATTACTGTGGCTTTTTGGCAATGTACATATGTTTGGTAAATTCTGGCTCCTTCTCAGGCTCAGGTTGGCCACCGCTGATCTAGAGGATAACAATTTACTAGTCCTATAGGTTTTTTAGCTCAAGTGATAAAGGTTTGTTCTGTAGACCTGAAGGTCCTGACCCTGCTGATGATGCATAAGGTAGGGAATAAGTATGGTTCCATGCTGGAATTTGTTTTTTCCGTTTGCTTTTGTAAAGACTTAGGAAATTCAAATCCAAAAAATGACATTAAGAAAATGTTATGGTTGAAAAGTGAATCACTCAGAAGTTAAGAAATACCAAAATTAAGGTTGCCTATACAGCAGTATGGGATCGTGTAATATATATCCTAATGCATAATACACCAGGAGACCAAATTAAGATTGTACAAGCAAAGTTAGTTCAATCATTTCCTTTTTGAGTGTTTGACTTTGCAACTTTAACTTTCTTTTAACATTTTAAAAAATGTAATAGCTATGAATTTGATTGTTTCTAAAGTTTTATTTAAGAAATATAGTGCTTGGAAACTAATTAAATTGTAAACTCAGCAGAGCAGCCACGTAGCTTCTGAGAACTGCCTAGCATTTCCCAGTGCTATACAATAAAAATAAATAGATTGGTCTCCCTCTTTAGATCCCAGTGCTCTTACATCACTGTAGAAGCTTCCTTACAAATCAATATGGATTGAAACACTGCTGCTGGAACACCACTAACCCACCCTTTCCCTGTGAAGAGACCTTTGAAAGTAATCGTATGATCTGTTTGTAATATGAACAAACACCTGCAGTGGTTCAGGTGAAAAGCAATATATACTCTACTGTTGACCTAAAACACACTTGGAGCCGGGTCCTCTTAGTTGAAAGGTAATGTATTATCTGATTACACTACTTATGCTCTCTGATTACCATGTGGTCAGCATACCACATAGAAAAAGAAGCCTGGAAAAGCAAAAAAAATGTTCTGAGCTTGTCTACTCTAGAAATACAATCTCTTAAAGAAACTTGATATTCTAATGTTTCAGGTAATGAGAATTGTTCCTCTTTTTGTGTGTATGTGTACATGTTTAGTAAAACTTGGTTGAGTAAAAATACAGCAAAATAAATATATTTTACTTATTGAGTGCTGATAGTTGATTGGTTTAGTCAACACTAACTTGAGTTGGTCTGGTCTGGAAACGTCTGTGTAAACATAAACCAACCCCTTAGAGTGCTGTAACTGCATTTATTGTGAACTTTGGCGTACTAATGCAAATTGAGCACTTGATGCAAATTGAGCTAGTGCAATCTGTTCATGTGCACGTATTGTTGCCGCACGCTACTTTGATAGTCCTCCAGCAGCTATCTACACTTCTTTGAGAATATCGATGACTGAGCTGTGTGTTTACCTGTGCCCTCCACTGCTCCGGGGCCAAGCTGTCCAGATGACCCCTCCCCTGTTTAAAAGCAGGCTCAGTCCCAGGAATGGTTTATTTGCTCAATATTCCTCTAGCACCCTTTACAACATGCCTGGAGCAGTTGATTAGAGCTGCTCTGAGACCCTAGATTTAATTGCCATCTGGGGAGAAGCAACGGTGCAGGAAGCTCTTGGGCCCAGCCATCAGAATAAAGATGGGTTCGTGGACATTGCTAACACTGCTCTACAGCCAAAATGCTTCTGAAATAAATGTAGTCAAACGTTACTAATTCTGGGTCACTGAGAACGAAAATGATGCTTAAAATTGTTGATTGGCTCTAGTTTTCAAGTTATGCTATTGGGTCAGAATATATGACCCTTGACTTGGGAATAGCAGAGGATAAGTGAGTTATAAAGGGAAGGGATCTCAATTTAAACCAGAAATGACTAAAATACATCTTTGACTGGATCTATGAATAAATCTATGACTGGGTTTGGACAGTACTTGCTTTTTAGGCAAAACAATGAATGATGCAATCTGAAGCTGGTATTGAGTCATACATGATATGAATTGCATCATGTTATTCCTAGAAGTCATGGATGATGCAATCATAATGAAGCTTACATCATTCTGCTGAACAAATTGCCCTATATCAGCTCTAGAAATCATACAGTGTCGTGCTCTCTTATTTGTCAGTGTTTGATTTTGCAAAGGGACACATTTCTGTTTAGCCAAAGTGAGCAGAGATGCCTCGTACTGGTGTGAACAGTGCAGATAACTTCTGCTATGTTTGTGGTGAAGTGACTTTTGCATCACAAAAGCGCAGTATAACCACTATGGTTAAGAAAGCCTATCACCTTTATTTTGGCTGCAAAATTGGAGATCAGGACAAGAGGTGGGCCCCACACATATGCTGCAACACTTGTGCAACAAATCTTTGCCAGTGGTTGAACAGGAAAAGGAAATCTATGCCTTTTGCAGTGCCAATGATTTGGAGAGAGCCAACAGATCATACCAGCAATTGTTACTTCTCCATGGTGCCTCCAGTTGGGAAAGGTGTGTCAAAGAAGAAAAAGTGGACTGTGCATTAGCCAAACATTCCATCAGCTATACGCCCAGTACCCCACGGAGAAGGACTGCCGGTTCCTGATACACCAGAATCATTCTCACTTGAGTCAGACGAGGAAAAGGAAGAGGATGAAACTTCTGGTCCTGAACCATCAATGTCACAGGACCCACATTTTCTCCCATCCTCCTCCTCTGAACCACACCTCATAACACAAGGTGAACTGAATGACCTTGTCAGGGATTTGGAACTACCCAAGAGTAAGGCAGAGCTGTTGGGCTCCAGACTACAGTGAATATGGTTTTTCAGGGACATTGGAAACCTTTCAGCGCTCATTTTCAGAGCTTTGCGAGTTGGTTTCTCATTGAAAAGGAAATCAATTTCATGGAGTCAGGTTACTTTCTAAATGTAACTTATTTATTTATGCTGTATACACCAGTCCTTAAACAGAGCTGTCACAAACAGTGTGAAGGCAATCCCCTTTCAGAAATCTCAATCCAAAAACTGATGCCTAGTTTGCAGGAAGCAACTGAAATATTGAGAATAGAGCAAACACTCTCATTGTTTGCAACAGTCCTCCAAAATAACTTGCACCACAAAATTAGCAACAATACATTCCCCCCCCCCAGTGTGTGCACAGTTCGCATCTAAGAAAAAGAACTTGTAAGACTAGTAGCACCATCTGGTGACTCCTGCCATAATACTGTATCCCTCTTCCTTGGCCCACAATCAATAACAATTACTCTACACACCATGCACTGTACCTCTTCCTGTGAACACTTCTGATTAATAGCAACGTATTATAGTAAGTGCGCAAATCCAATATGTCAAGCAGTCCTTAAATGGTTAAAGTTTTAAAGAATAAACATCACCCAAATCAAACCACATAAACTAGGAAATACAGCATCATCCTACAGAGGGCAGAGTTAAAGTTGTCTAGATGGCTGCAACACCCAGTATTGCAATAACTGTTGACTTTTTTTATGGTAAAGACTGTCTGGGTATGTCTGTTTGGGAAGGTGATTTGAGTAGCTGAGTATGGCTTTATTCCATACTTCTTGATTTTTGTGGGTTTGAAGTGGGTGTTATTTGCCCTAAGCAACTGTAACTGTACAGTACTTAATGACTTTGTTTGATGCTTTTGTCTGTTACCAACATTTAATTATAGACATTTCTGTGGCACTCATCACAAAAATACCTGAACACCTCACAATAATTGTTTACATCCAAATTATGTCAATAAGATAGATCTCTTCTTCCTTATCCATTTGACATTTCTCTATAGAGTAGAGTGAGGGTGAATTCCTTCTGTGTAGGTATAACTACTGCATAATTGTTGAGGGAAGTCTTTTTGTTTATATGTGTATTTTGTACCTTCCTTTGCAAATGGTGAGATTGTGGCTTGACTTGCGTGCAAGTTTGTTCCATAATTATAGACTCTTCATTGAGAATTCTCTCTACCACTGTCACAAGACATACTGTAAATTCCGCTTATTAGCAACTCCTCTGTTGCCAGCAAAAAGTTGCTATTATCCAGCAGTTACTAATAAATGGAAGGCCAGTTTGCAAGGCACCAGGTAGGGAAGGAAGCGCTGCGATGTGCCTTCCTTGGCTGCAGTCCAGCAAACCTGCTTGTGGCAGGGCAGCAGCAGGGAGTGGGGCTGCAGCCTGGATGTAGAGCAGGGGTAGGCAACCTATGGCACGCATGCCAAAGGTGGCACACAAGCTGATTTTCAGTGGCACTCACACTGCCCAGGTCCTGGCCACCGGTCCAGGGGGCTCTGCATTTTAATTTAATTTTAAATGAAGCTTCTTAAACATTTTAAAAACCTTATTTACTTTACATACAACAATAGTTTAGTTATATATTATAGACTTATAGAAAGAGACCTTCTAAAAACGTTAAAATGTATTACTGGCATGCAAAACCTTAAATTAGAGTGAATAAATGAAGACTCGGCACACCACTTCTGAAAGGTTGCTGACGATTGATGTAGAGGCTTTCTACAGGAGTGGAAGTATGGGACATTTGAGAGGGCTGCACCATACTTCCTCTGCACTCTCCAGGAATTGGGACTCAGCATTCCCAGCGATTCCTTCTCTAGGTACAGTCCCCCAGTGGGATGCAGCCCAGGCTGTGCAGAGAGAGGTGTCCCACAGCTCCAGCTTCTGGGCTGCAGTTCCTTATCTCCCATGCAGTCCCTGTGTGTGCAGGCTGATTTCTAGTGCTGCAGCCCCAGAAGGAAGTGCTGGAATGGGTTGAGCACTGACCACAGGCAAGTTTGCAGGGTGATGGCCAGGGAAGGTGCATTCCAACACTTCATTCCCAGGCTGCAGCCCCGCAAACCTGTATGCTTGGCACATCTCAGTGCTTCCTTCTCTGGCTGGAGCCTTGCAAACCTGCCTCCAGGTAGGGTGTTCGTTCCAAAAAATGTTAATAAGGAACATGCCATTGCCAATATCCAAATCCCATTGATGTTAAAGTCAATGGGACAGGATTGGTTCCGGGCCAAGTGTTGCTATTAATTGGAAGTTATTAATATCCAGGTGCCTCTTCTGGTGGAAAATTTTTTCAAAGAGGAAAGTTTTGTAGGATTTCCTAAAGACTCTCAGTTTTGTATGATCTCCTGTAGAAACTTGTTCAATAATTGGGTCCCCTCCATCAAGAATGCTCTGTCCTAGCATTTGTGCTTCATCCTGGGCTTTTTGATCTGCATTGTCCCAGGGGAGTGTAGGTATTAATGTGGTTCTTAGATCAAAATCAAGTCTTTGATGTAGCTGGGGCTTGATCCACTTATTATTTTGAAAATTAAGATCAATGTCTTAGGCCTGGTCTACACTACAACTTTAGGTCGCATTTAGCAGCGTTATCTCGATTTAGCCCTGGACCTGTCCACACAACGAAGCCCTTTTTTTCGACTTAAAGGGCTCTTTAAATCGATTTCTTTAGTCCACCTCCGACGAGGGGATTAACGCTGAAATCGGCCTTGCCGGGTCGAATTTGGGGTAGTGTGGACGCAATTTGACGGTATTGGCCTCTGGGAGCTATCCCAGAGTGCTCCATTGTGACTGCTCTGGATAGCACTCTCAACTCAGATGCACTGGCCAAGTAGACAGGAAAAGGCCCGCGAACTTTTGAATTTCATTTCCTGTTTGGCCAGCGTTGCAAGCTGATCAGCACAGGTGACCATGCAGAGCTCACCAGCATGATGTGCACATTGCTGGGGCACATTGCCCGGCCCGTACTTTGTGAAAAGTCTAAGACCATGTCTTTGTTCTCATCACTGCGCTGCCATCACCACCTCGCCTGATTTTGCGCGAAACAATTGTCTGCCATTGCTCTGATGGAGGGAGGGGCAACTGATGACATGGCTTCCAGGGAATTAAAATCAACAAAAGGGGTGGCTTTGCATCAAGGAGAAACACAAACAACTGTCACACAGAATGGCCTCCTCAAGGATTGAACTCAAAACCCTGGGTTTAGCAGGTTGTTGATTTCACAAAAAAATAGGGTCAATTTCTTGTTTTGATCCACTCAGTCTATCTTTTACATCTTAGGCAGGCAGCAGACGGTTCAGTACGACTGCTAACCATCGTCATCTCCTGCGTGCTCAGCAGAAGATGGGAATGACCTTGCTGAGTCACTCCCATGTCTGCCCAGGCACCCCGATCAGCCTCACCAAGGTCGGCTTAAAAGAGCACCCAGGAATACGATGACGATGGCTACCAGTCGTAACGCACCGTCTGCTGCCAAAAGGCAATGAGCTGCTGCTGTGAAGCAATGCAGTCCCACGTCTGCCAGCACCCAAGAGACGTATGGTGAGCTGTGCAGGCTCCATGCTTGCCGTGGTATGGCATCTGCTTTGGTAACCCAGACAATTGTCTCGCGCCTTTTTTCCTACTATTGCTTTCACAGAGGGAGGGAGGGAGGGAGACTGGGGCCTGACAACATATACCCAGAACCACCCGCGACACTAGTTTTGCCCCATCAGGCATTGGGATCTCAACCCAGAATCCCAATGGGCGGCAGAGACTGCAGGAACTGTGGGATAGCTACCCACAGTGAACATTCCAGAAGTCGATGCTAGCCTCGGTACTGTGGACGCAGTCTGCCGACTTAATGCAGTTAGAGCATTTTGTGTGGGGACACACATAATTGACTATGAAAAAGGATTTCTAAAAAAACGACTTCTATAAATTTGACCTAATTTCGTAGTGTAGACATACCCTTAAACTAGCATCGGAAGCTGACTGGCAGGGACTTGAGCTGTAGGGTAGTACTTGTTGCTGACACATAAAGTGCATAGTGATAAACCTAACACTTCTCTCTGAATAGTGTCCCATGTACACGATGACATGATGAGACCAAATTCTGTAGAAATAATATTGCTGTGATTCTTCAGAATTCTATCTCCGCAGAATACGCTTTGTTCCCTCCCTTACAAAAAATTCACAATTACTGCTCACAGTTGAAAATACTCATTGATTGAAAAATTAGTCAATGATTTTCAATAGTGGACTTGTTTCATTATGTTCTTCAGATGGCTCATGTCAGTTGGCCTTCGCTGTCAGTGTTGTCCATGTAACCCTGCTCAAACCTCCTTTTCTTCCATCCTCTCCCTGGGAAGTGGGGCAGTTTGTAGTAGGCTTCATCTCCCTTCCTGCTTTGGCTGCTGTATTGGTATTCAGGCAGCCCACCTGGACATCCTACTCTTCCGCTACTTCCTGGCTGCAAATTGAATTCAGTCTTTGGCTCCCTGACATACTGCTACCTGGTTGGCTCAATTGAACTGTGCAGGGAGCGTGCCCTGTAATAGCACCCTCCCGTGGGGAAAAGTGTAGGACAAGAAGCAGCTGCAAGCAAATTGAGGCAAGGCAAGTAGATGGCAACCAACTATTTGTTTTCTTGGCTATAGCAAAATGTCAAATACTACAAAAATATTGAATTCTGTGGCATCTTGGAAAATACCAAATTCCAGACAGTGTCCACAGGGCCTGACTGAGATGAATGGGGCATTTCACACCTTTCAGAGCTACATGAGTTTCTGTGTAGAATGACATTATGGCCATATCTACACTTACTAGCTTACAGCGGCACAGCTGTACTGATACAGCTATGCTGCCTTAAGAGCACTTGTGTAACTGTGTTATGTCGGCAGGAGAGAGGTCTCCCATGGACATAATGAAACATAGCACTATGCACATGAGCACTTATGTCAGCAAAACTTTTGTCGCTCATGGGTGTGAAAAAACATCCCTGAGTGACACAAGTTTTGCAGACCTAAGTGCTAGTGTAGACAGCACAGCAGCAGCGCTTCTGTGTAGACACTCACTACAGCAATAGGAAGGGTTCTCCTATCACTGCAGTTAATCTACCTTTCCGAGAGCCTGTTACTGGGTCAATGGAAGAATTCTTCTATTGACCTAGTGCTGTCTACATGGTGGAGTTAGGTTGTCTTAACTCTATTGCTAGGGTGTGGATTTTTCACACCCCTGAGCAACACAGCTGGATTGACTTAACTTTTCTGTGTAGACTGGCTCTGAGGCAGATGTCACTATAAAAAATTACAATCAGGTCACCTTTTCAAGGTTATCTCTGCAACTGTTCTGAGTCATTAGGGTTCAGTTTAAAAAAAAAACAAACTAAGAAATTTTCATAGAAAAATACTAAAGTAAGCGAGCATTAGGATTGCAAAGTCAAGCATTAAAAATTGTTGTGCAATCGTTTCATAAAACTGTGCCTGCTGTTCCAGGTACAGGCGGATCACGTTATTGTAAAAGTTAGGAAAGGCCACAATTGAGTCTCTTGGCATATATGCCTTATGGTACAATCTTCATTTGCATGTTCACATAGATTTTTTTTTTCTTGTACTTGCAATCTTCACATTCTTTCAGTATAACTCTTTGGCTGAGCAAAGCAAGGTCCTAAATTCAATGTGATGGTACTTGTCTTTCTGTTTGTAATGTATTAACTTTTGAATGCTGCCTCTGGTTAATGAGCAGCTGTACCTTGGAATTAAACACAACATCTTTCCAGAGGGTTAGACTAGGGGCTTGTCTCCACTTATCGTGGATCAATGCTCGGTGATCGATTCACCGGGGGAAAGACCCGCTAAATCGACTGCCAATGGCTCTCCTGTCGACTCTGGTACTCCACCAGAACGAAAAGCATAAGGTAAGTTGATGGGAGAGTTTCTCTCATCAACCTAGCATAGTGTAGACGCTGCAACAAGTTGAGCTAAGGTAGCGAGAGTCGACATACCTTATTCACATAGCTGGAGTTGCGTAATTTAGGTCGACTTAGCCCCGTAGTGAAGACTTGCCTAGATGACCCTTACAGTCCCTTCTATTTGTATGGTTCTGTGGTTCCAAAATTTCACGGAATTCCAGAAATCAATGGCCAGAACCCTGTTGATTTTAGTGAAAACTAGAGAAACTGAAAAGGGGAAATGGGGGACACACAGAGCCCCTTGCATCTGGTTGGCAGCACCAGCATCTTCAGGCACCTCTGTAATTGTCTCTAGAGCAGGGGTTCCCAAACGGCTAACTGAGGCCACTGGGAGCTGCGAGTGGCTGTACCTGTGGATGCTCAGGTAAACAAAGCGTCTCAAGGCCCGCTGGGGCTTACCTTGAATAAGCCGCGAACCAAGTTTGGGAACCCCTGCTATAGAGCAAAGAACATGTTGATGACAGCCATTAACACATTCCAGCATAAAAATACCTCCCCTTCCCCCCATGGAAGCTCTGCACAGCCTCCTATTACAGTTTTAAATGTTGACACCCCAAAAGACTTGTCTCCCATACAGAAAGAAACGAAAATGGTGGGAGGAAAGGGGAAATGCGGGGGACACAGAACCTGTGGTTGGGGAAGACAGGGAGCAGGGAAGCATGCAGAGCCTATGGCATAGGAGGGAAATGGCTGATAATAGTGCGGGTGAGAGACAGAGCTCTGGCATGAGTGGAGAATGTGGGGGTACACAAAGCCCATGGCATGTGGGGAGGGAGAGATGAGAAGGGGCACACCGAGCACTTGGCATGGAGGGGGTAGGAGTGGATCAGAGTGCATCCATGAAATAAAAGTGGATGGGAGGGTGGCACCTGGGGAGCTTGTGGTAGGGAATGGAGGAATGCAAGAAACCACTGGTGTGCCATTCGCTTGGCCTACAGAAGCTACAACAAGTTCATGTTCTTCCATCAGGACACTTCTTACATCACCATCATGATTTTACTCCCATCCAAATCTTTTGGGAATTTTCTGCTCCCTGCCCGATTTCACTGTTAGGATGCTTCCAGCCTTAGTGCTGCGGGCAGCTGAACTAATAATCTTCTCTCTGGGTACCCCTTAGATGGCCCTTACACTTGAACTGTCATTTTCACTTACACTGGATAACACAATGCTCGGTTTACGTGAGCATCTAAGTGTGTGACCCTCTTTGTATGGAAGAGAGAGGCCTGGAATAGTGGAGAACTGAATCTTTTTCTAAACCCAAATATACTTGGTTACAATATAATACAGTATTGCTCACAGCCACCAGTCTTGCTAACTGATTTTGAGGGTGTTCAGTGGATTCAGAGACCAAAGAACATGTAACCACAGTTTCCACAGAAAGCTTTACAATAGGATAATAGAATCTGGATTAGCGCCAGTGTGTACCAAGCTGAAGAAATGAAGCTCCTAAGGTGGGGAAAACAAAGAAACGAAGCAAACCCTATAGCAATCAGCCTTTAGAAGTAAGTTTGTAACAAACATTCTGTGACACAGCTTTTTATCATCAACAGAATGCCCTTATAGCTAAGACATACAACTTTTACTAGATAAAATGACAATGGATTCACTTGTTAGTTTCTGACAGTCATTAGTTTCTTTGTGTTGTGTAATGAAATTTACATTTCTCTGGGTTTTTTCCTTGTAGAGGTTGATTATAAAACAAGCATTTCCTCATCATTGCTGTAATGTTCATGGCATGCATGACTTGTGAAACACTGAACCTTAAATTACCATTGCTTCATCTCTCCTAATTGTGCGACTGTGTCACTGGACCGGTGTACTGGTATAGTTATACCAGCAAAGCCTTCCAAGTGTAGACCTCTCCTCGCTCTCCCTGCTCCACTTTTCAGGTCTCCTCTTCCATCACCTTTGTTCTTTCTTTCTTTCCTTTTTCCTCCCTTTCCTCCTACCTCCTCCCCTTTTTTGTAGTTCAGTCTCTTCTTTCTTCTGATTGGGCCATGACACACATGGATCCTTCCAGTAGGGATTTGTTACAACTTAGGCCTGGTCTACACTAGGACTTTAATTCGAATTTAGCAGCGTTAATTCGAACTAACCGCTCAACCTTCCACACCAGGAAGCCATTTAATTCGAACTAGAGGGCTCGTTAGTTCGAATTTGGTACTCCACCCCGACAGGTGGAGTAACGCTAAATTCGACATGGCTAGCTTGAATTAGGCTAGGTGTGGATGCAAATCGAACTTAGTAGCTCCGGGAGCTATCCCACAGTGCACCACTCTGTTGACGCTCTGGACAGCAGTCCGAGCTTCGATGCTCTGAGCAGCCACACAGGAAACGACCCGGGAAAATTTGAATTCCTTTTCCTGTCTGGACAGTTAGAATCTCATTTCGTGGTTGGACATCGGGGCGAGCTCAGCAGCACCGGCAGCAATGCAGAGCTCTCCAGCAGAGGAGTTCATGTAATCTCTGAATAGAAAGAGGGACCCGGCATAGACTGACCGGGAACTCTTGGATCTGATCGGTGTGTGGGGCGAGGAGTCTGTGCTTTCGGAGCTGCGCTCCAACAAACGGAATGCAAAGACCTACGAGAAGGTCTCCAAAGCCATGATCCAGACAGAGGATACAGCCGTCATGCAACGCATCGCCGCGTGAAAACCAAGGACCCCAGACAAGGCTACCAAAAAATCAAAGCGGCAAACGGACGCTACGGAGCCTGCCACCACTGCCCCACCAGTGACCATGGACTCTGATGATGGGACAGTGTCGACGGACAGTTCCTCGACGATGTTCACGGACGGGGAAGATGAGGAAGTGTTTGTGGAGGACGAGGCAGGCGAGAGCGCTTACAACGCTGGTTTCCCCGACAGCCAGGATCTATTCATCACCGTCACGGAGATCCCCTACCAACCCTCCCCGGCCATGAACCCGGATCCTGAATCAGGGGAAGGAGCAGTCGGTAAGTGCTTTAACCATGTTAACTTTTATTCTTAATATAACAGGAATCTGAAGTGTGTGAGAAGGAGGTCTCTCTATATATGGTGATAGAACAGAAATCCTCCTGGGAGATCTCCACGAAGCTCTACTTCCGTTAATCGATAAGCATCAGCAGGAGGTTCCTGGGGAGAGCTGCCTTATTGGGTGCTCCGTGATAGCACCCTTTTCCGCGCGAGGCTTTCATGCGGTATTCAGGGAGCATTGCCTCCCCGAGCACGGCTGCATAGGTCCGTGGTTCATGATAGATTTCACGCAGCATGCGCTCTCTATCTCCTTCAGTGCCCATCCTCATGGTGATCTCGCTAGGAGACTCATGCATCTAAGTAGTGGAATTACTGTTATGGTGCGCCTGGTCCACGGACAGACGGCATAGCACAGACTCAGCACGCAGCTGCGTGACAAGCGTAACGGAAAGCCAAAGAATCAAATGGACGCTCATGGAGGGAGGGGGGAATGAGGACGCAAGGTATCCCACAGTTCCTGCTGTCTCCGACAATCATTTGCATTCTTGGATGAGCTCCAAATGCTTCTATGGTAAAACACCGTGTCCGCGTTGGTTCAGGGCACAGCTCTGCAATTTACGCACCCCCCCCCCCGAACCCGAGAAGTTAAAGGGAAATCAATCCTCTGTTGACTCGTTTACATGTCACCGTATCTTTACTGAATGCTGCAGATAGATGCGATGCTGCAGCACTCAACACCAATATCCTTGCTCCCCCCCCCCCCGCCATGGGTGGCTGACGGTACAATACGATTGATACCCATCGTCAGCCTATTGGCACATGGGGCAGTGCAAAAGGGCTGGTAACCATGCCGACTAGCATCAGTAAGGTCAATCAAGGGCGCCTGTCCCTAATTTTTCATGGCAGATGGTGCAATATGGCTGGTAACCGTCCTCATCATTGCAACAGGGGGCTGAGCTCCATCAGCCCCCACCCTTCATTGTAAATAAAAGATTCAATTGCCCCTGGACTAGCAGAGGGATGATGGGCTCCTTCATCCACACTCCTTAATGTCCTGCCTGGACTATCATTGCAGCTGGAGGCTTCCTTCCACTCATTTCTCACAAACAAGTCACTGTGTCTTCTTCCTGCATTCTTTATTACTTCATCACACAAGTGGGGGGACAATGGTATGGTAGCCCAGGAAGGCTGGGGTAAGAACGGAATGAACAGGTGGTGTTGTTGCAGGAGCACCCCCTGTGAATAGCATACAGCTCATAATTTATGCAGGATCGGACACAGAGCAGCTGTGCTCTCTGGTTCTATGATACAGTGGTTCTCTAGTACACTTGCCCATATTCTAGGCAGGACTGATTCTATTTTTAGATACCAAAAAGGAGGGATTGACTCAGGGAGTCATTCCCAATTTTGGCTTTTGCGCCCCTGGCTGATCGGCCAGGGGCGCTTACGACAGCACCAAATGGTGCAGTGCAAAAGGACAGGTAACCAGGACCATCTTATTACCGTCTTCTTACCAATTCATGGTATGGTAGACGGTGCAGTATGCCTGGTAACCATCGCTGCTGTCATGCAAAAGCAAAAGCATGCTGCTGTGTAGCGCTGCTGGACCGCCTCTGTCAGCGGCATCTAGTACACATACGGTGACATACACAAAATCCAAAACAGGCTCCATGGTTGCCACGCTATGGCGTATGCCAGGGCAATTCATGGAAAACGTGCTCAAAATGATTGTCTGCCGTTGCTTTCCCGGAGGAAGGAATGACTGGTGACATTTACCCAGAATCCACCGCGAAAATGATTTGTGCCCTAGCAGGCACAGGGGTCTCAACCCAGAATTCACACAGACAGCCTAGACTCAGTTAATTGTTCGCAAAAAAGAATATTTGCAAGGAATTCACTCCCTGTTTCCCATCTCACAGCTTCCACTGTCTCCAGACCTGACACAGCATCCCCCTCGCAGAGGCTTGCAAAGATTAGGCGGCGAAAGAAAAAGACAAGGGACAAGATGTTCGAGGAACGTATGGGCTGCTACCTAGCAGAGGCGGACCAGCAGAGCCAGTGGAGAGAGACCGTCTCTCTGTGCCAGCGCTCACACAGCAAATGGGAGGAGAGGTGGCGTGAGGAAGACAAGCAGGCGACTGAAACAATGCTTGGACTAGTGAGGGAGCAAACGGACACGCTCAGGCGCCTTGTGGATGTTCTGCAGGACCGCAGGAGGACAGAGACACCCTGCAGTGTATCTGCAACCGCACTCCCCCGCCACAAAGTCCCATACCCCCCTCACCGAAAATAATCAGGAGGAGGGGCGGCCGGGGACGTGAATACTGTCACTGCACCACAGCACAGTGCTCAAGTACCCAAAAGCTCTCATACCCTACATTTGCCGAAGTCCTTCACTTCCAGACTCTCAGTAGTCCCAATCCCAGTCCCATCCCCTAACTGTCTACTTAATTAATAAAAATGCTTTGCTGTTAATTACTGTTTCCGTTATGTTTTTTCAAAGAAGACTGTGTTTTGAATGTGGGGAAGGGGGTGGTTAATTGCATAGGACAGTCACCTTTCCCAGGGTACAGACACGGGGGCAGGATCAGCAGCGGGTCACACACACGGTGCAGTCAGTAGGCAACCTGGTCGGTATGGGAGGTGGTTTCCAGGATCTGTGTGGGCGGGGGAGATGTGACTTTGCAGCGGGGGAGGGCGGTTACAGATCTTATACAGCGGTCCTTGTCCTGGACCGCTGAGTCACGCAGCTGAGGAATCTGTATCCGTCCTCCTCCATCACAAGGTCACATATCCGCCCGCACACAGAATTCCATAAAGAGGGATGGCAGGCTCCGTTGAAAGAAGCATTCCGGCACTGCGGACCGCTCTAGGAGCAGGAGCCTGTCATTCCTTGAGTTTAGAGGCGGTCTTTACATCACTGCACACCCTACCCAGCACAGTCTGCCTCCCAGTTTCAACCCTTTAACGCAAAGTCATGAATAAAGAAACCTTTCTTAAGTAACAATGGGACATGTATTTTATTTTTACACGTGTGTTGGAAGTGGGGGAAACGGGGTGAACGGGGTATGTAACCGAAGAGGAGAGTCAACAGTAACTGGGTAAAGAAACGGGCAGGTTCAGCTTCTCTGTAAAGAAACTGAACAGTCACAGGTCACACTGCTCGCTGGTATTTGAAGAGTTCCGTGTCGCTGTCCCAGGCGCCTGTATAGGGCTTCATGAGCAAGTGCATTAGCGGGCAGGCTGGGTCCCCGAGGATGACTATAGGCATCTGCACATCCACAACAGTTATTTCGTGGTCCGGGAAGAAACTACCTTCCTGCAGGCGTCTGAGCAGCCCACAGTTCCTGAAAACACACGCATCATGAACCTTGCCCGGCCACCCGACGTTGATGTTTGCAAAACGTCCCCTATGGTCCCCCAGTGCTTGCAGCACCATTGAAAAGTAGCCCAATTTCTCATCAGCTGACTGTGGAAGAGGTGGACGATAAAGTGCGAGGAGGAGAAAACGGCGATGATCGCAGCGGGCTCCGTGCTTGCAGTGCTGTGGCGTCCGCGCTGTCACTGACCAGAAAAGTGCACGAACAGATTGCCCGCAGGCGCTTTCAAGGAGGGAGGGAGGGAGGTTGTGATTGACGGTTCAATGACGACACTTACCCAAAACCACCCTCGACACATTTCTCCCCCCAGCCGGCATTGGGGGCTCTACCCAGCATTCCAATGGGCAGCGGGGAGTGCGGGAACTGTGGGATAGCTTCCCACAGTGCACCGCTTGCAAAGTCGACGCTGGCCCCGTGAATGTGGACTCAGAAATTCGAATTAGTGTATTTAGTATGGATACACAAATTCGACTTCATAAGGTCGAATCCACAAATTCGAACTAAGTTGATTCGAAATAGTCTTGTAGTGTAGACAAGGCCTTATACTTCGTTCTGGGCCCTTTTTCAGTGCTGTCAGAACAGAGCTTTCAGGTGCAAGTGTTGGAGGAGGATGCTGTTGCCGTGGCAGGATGGTTGGACATATTATAGGCACTTTAGTAGCCATCCAGCACAGACATTGGTGCTCCTGCTTGTGCCTGCCTTCCTCTTTTTGCCTGCTACTTCTGATACCCCATCTTGGGTTCCTGAGGTGCCATCTGCAACTGCATGCTGTTACAGCCTCAGTCCTTCTGCTAAAAATGTATTTTGGAACTAATGCATTTGTTGAGAGAACTTAATGTGGGTATGCTCTAAACTTTTGCATGTTTAAATGTTCCATTTATTCTGCGTGCTTTCTGAATGCTTACCATTTTTCTTTCTTTCCAGTGATTGTGTTCTCATATGCAAAAGTAGGGTGTTCTAGAAAAATGGGAGAGGGAGTGGCTTAGAACTCCTAATTAATGGCAGTTGTTAGTAAACAAATTTTAATTGTTTTGAGAAATACAGGAGGGAAAAAAGTTCTCTCAGAAATCTGGTTTCAAGAAGTCTAATTTCTTCTGTAAAAAGTTTATCTAAAATCTCTATTATAATAAAATTATTTGTAGTTTCATGTCAAATGCCATACAAAACATAATAGTTCACCTTCTGTATATGGGCTGAAACAGCAAAGCTAAAATGACTGATTTTTTTTAACTTGTACCTGGGCATAGATCTCTCAGTCTTAGTCAGTGGAGCCACTGCAGATATGCTTGGAGAGTCTTCATTTGTTAGATGAAAATCCCAGCACTGTATAGTATAGAACAGGGGTCGGCAACCTACGGCATGTGTGCCAAAGGTGGCACGTGAGCTGATTTTGCCTGGCATGTAGCTGCTGGCCGGGGTCCCGGCTGCCGGCCCCGCTCAGCGTCCTGACAGCCTGGGGTTCCGTTCAGCCGGCAGGAGGCTGAGCGGGGCTGGTGGCCGGGACCCCGGGCTGGTGGCCCGGACCAGCAGCAGGCACGTTCCCTGGCTCTCCCCTCACCACTCTTGGGTTCTGCGGCTCCTAGGAGTGTGAGCTGCCGGGGCGCAGGGCTCTGAGCCTGCTGTCGGAGGGGCGGCGGCAGCGACTCACACTCCCAGGAGCTGCAGAGCCCGAGCGCAGCGAGGGGGGGGCCGAGGGGCGCACAGGGACCGCTGCACACATGTATCTACTGCAGGAGCCACCCCCCCCCGGGGGGGACACCGGGCCGCAGCCCGGGCAGGTGTGCCCCCCAGCTCCCTCCTCACCATACTCGGGTTCTGCGGCTCCCAGAAGTGTGAGCCACTGCCCCCACTGCCCCTCCTGCAGCTCCCCCCCTCCCGCTGCCTCAGCACTTCACAGGGAGTTTTGCCTGCACGTGGAGCCAGTATCTGACCGGCATGGGCATTGTAAGGGGAGTCCTGGGGGGCATTCAGGGAGCAGGGGGAGGATTGGCTGGCTCGGGAGTTCTGGGGGTCCTGTCAGGGGGCGGGGAGTGCTTGAATGGGGCATGGGAGTCCTGGGGGTCTGTCTGGGGGCGGGGGTGTGGATAAGGGTTGGGGCAGTCAGGGGACAGGTGGGTAGGGTCCTGGGGGACAGTTAAGGTGGGGGGTCCCAGGAGGGGGCAGTCAGGGGACAAGGAGCAGGGGGGGTTGGGAGTTCTGACGGGGGCAGTTGGGGTGGGAAGTGGGAGGGTGTGGATGGGGGCGGGGCTAGGACAGGGCTCTTCCCCTTTTTGATTGTTGTAATAGGGTAACCCTAGGTGAGGGGGGAGCTGGGGAGCTCATGCAGGCTGGCGCCCGCATACATCCACTGCAGCCTGCAGGAGCCCCTCGGGGGCACTGGGCTGCAGCCTGGGCAGGAGGGGCAGGGGGGGTGTCACGGCTGCTCCCCGCTAGCGGAACCGCTGCCTTTGCAGGGCTGCTGCCCCCCCCTGCACTGCACCAGCTCTTTCATGGCTGGGGCTCGCTGCTGCCGCAAGCGGGACGCTCTGGCTCTCTGGTGCCTCCGGAAGGCAGCTCCTCCCTGCCCAGCTGCTGCAGCAGCCCAAGCCTGGCAAAGCCAGTGAGTGGACTCGGGGCGGGGGCCACTGGGGCGGGGGCCACTGGGGTGGGGTAGGGAGGGCTCGTGGGGGGGCTATGCACCCTCCAGGGGAGTTCAGAGAGTGGGGAGGGGGGGAACCTGGTTTGGGGAGCAGCCCCTGGGCACAGCTGGCCCCTGGGGTCTATAAAAAGTCATTGGGATTTGCCCCTCAATGTGTGTGTGTGTGGGGGGGGGGGGCGCAAGGTGGAAGTTTCGCCTAGGGCGCAAAATATCCTTGCACCGGCCCTGCCCCAGGGGGTCTGTGCCCCAGGAGGTGCGTGCACCCCAGGTTAAGAACCACTGCACTAAACTGATAAGATCTGCATTTTAATTTAATTTTAAATGAAGCTTCTTAAACATTTTAAAAAACTTGTTTACTTTACATACAATAGTTTATAGACTTAGAGAGAGACCTTCTAAAAATGTCCAAATGTATTACTGGCACGCAAAACCTTAAATTAGAGTGAATAAATGAAGACTCGGCACAGCACTTCTGAAAGGTTGCCGACCCCTGGTATAGAAAACAACATATAGCATAAAGTCTCGGGATTAAGTGTCTTACTATCACCTAGACTGAAAAAAGTTGTAATGTTTCTGTTAGATACATAGTTTTGAGAAGAAGAGTGGTCTTGTGGCTAAGGCAGTGGTTTAGAACTAAGAAAATAGGAGTTCAGTTCCCAGCTCTGTCAGAGACTTCCTGTGTGTAAACCACTTAAGCTTTCTGTGCCTCAATTCCCTCTCTATAAAATGGGGGATGATCATGCTTCCCATCCCTTAAGAGTATTCATAACATGACATCCATTTATATATGTAGGGTACTCAAATACAATAGTGATGGGAGGCCCAGGTGAATGCCTAGATCAATGTTCTCCAATAATACAGTTGGTAAATACTTTAAGATGTACAGGTATGAATATGGAAACATGCTTAGAATCTTTGAAATCTGGACTAATAGAGTCCGCAAATCAGTCCATGGTTTTTGGTAATTATATACAAGAAATTAAAGGATTACGGTCTAGTGTTCTTTGAAGTGATTAATCAGGCTTGTGTAACATAGGCAAAAACATAATCCTCTTAATCTTTTTAAAGATTATAGTATCAGGTGAGAATTCTCACTGATTGTTTAGTTCTACTATATGCCTAAATATAAACAAAATGACCAGAAATTCTGAACTAGATTTGGTACAGGTGCCTGAACTGTACTTACAATTCTCAGATTTCATAAGATGTTTTACTGTACAGTGTATGTACTGTACCATATAGATGCAATGTCTTTCCTGAGAATCCCTTTGCTCTGTTAGAACTTTCTAAAGAGGCCAAGATATTGCAAAATTAAGTACCAAAAAATGTTAGACAAAAGCTAAGTAAAATCCTTTTTTCCTCCACAGTAAGAAAAATGAAAGACCAACATTGCAGAATAATGAGGTAATTATTTCTTGTCTTTTTATTTTATTTTAAAACCAATAAAATGTGGTTTAGATTTAATGAATCCTCTTCTTCCCAAAATTGAGTTTCTTGTATTCTTTTTTTTCAAATCTGAACTATAGTGGTTGTAGAACTAATGCAGCTAAGAAGGATGCATATGTTTGCGGTGGTTGGTTTCTAGATTTTGAGTACTGGATTATGATGTTACTTTTTTTTTTTTAATAAAGAATGGAAGCTTCCTTTTAAGGGAAAAACACAAAGCATTTTATAAATGTAATAAATAAAGTGGGTACATTTTGAAAGTGCCAGGCTTCAATGTCTTCAAATTCTTTAAAGGTTACTTTCCAAAGGAAAAAAAAAAATAGCCTTGTGCCTTTTTGCTTTTGTCATGGTATATAATCAAGGCCTGAAAGAGTGGGTTGGTTTGTTTTTGTTTGTTTGTTTGTCTGTGGTCTTTCTTTAGATGTTCAGGTCTTGTGTGCCTGGGAATACTCCATGATCATTGAAGAAATTATCATAATAAAAGGAAAACTGAGAGAGGAAGGAGATTTTTAGCCACTCTAGAATTTTAATGTCTATTACATTTTTGCGCTTTGTTAACATTTGGAGGAAGGACATCTTACAGATTCAGCATGCCTACCCCTTAATAATATGCCAAGGTAGTCTGTTCTAGAAATATGGGAAAGAGAGTCTAATAAGTGACAGTTTTGGCAAAGTGCTCTGAATTCTGGCCTAGACTAGAGATGTTGCATGGAATAACTTAATGAATTTTAAATCAATCAACCTACAGCAGTGCAAAGCCTGAGGGCTTGGCTACACTTGCAGATGTGCAGCGCTGGGAGTTACAGCTGTCTTCATACAGCTGTGTAGGGAAAGCGCTGGAGTGTGGCCACACTGACAGCTACCAGCGCTGCAGTGTGGCCAAATTTGCAGCATTTGCAGCACTGTTGGGAGTGGTGCATTATGGGCAGCTATCCCACAGAGCACCTCGTCCCATTTTGGCGCTGTGGGTTGTGGGAAGGGGACGGAAGGGTGCAGGTCATTCTGCTTCCTGTCCCAACGCCCCATGATGCATCGCTTCACATTCCAGCAGTCACTGTTTTTCCGTCCACATTTGGCGTCATTGTGACTCTCCCAACGGTTTCTGTGCAGCGCGATTTCTGTGGGAAATGGAACCCGAGCTGCTGAGGAATATGCTGATGAGTCTCACCAGCACATCACGTTTGGCAGTTGAGCTGTTCCTTCAACTCCAAAGTGACAGTGAGGAGTCCGACGATGATGATATCGAGTCGCCTGACACGTATGACACTAAATTGCTTGTGGCATTCACGGAAATGCTCAGCACCGTGGAACGCCGCTTTTGGGCTCGGGAAACAAGCACTGAGTGGTGGGATCACATCGTCATGGAAGTCTGGGATGACGAGCAGTGGCTGCAGAACTTTCGGATGAGAAAAGCCACTTTCATGGGTCTGTGTGCTGAGCTCGCCCCCACCCTGCGGCGCAAGGACACGAGATTGAGAACTGCCCTGCCAGTGGAGAAGCAGGTGGCTATTGCAATCTGGAAGCTGGCAACTCCAGACAGCTACCAATTGATCGGGAACCAGTTTGGAGTGGGAAAGTAGACCGTTGGAATCGTGTTGGTGCAAGTTTGCAGGGCCATTAATCGCATCCTGCTAAGAAGAACCGTGACTGTGGGGAACGTGCAGGACATTGTGGATGGCTTTGCACAAATGGGTTTCCCTAACTGTGGAGGGGCGATAGATGGGACGCATATTCCTACTGTGGCACCACTCCACCTAGCATCTGAGTACGTTAATCGGAAGGGGTATTTCTCTATGGTTCTCCAGGCGCTTGTGGATCACCGTGGACGTTTCATTGATATTTACACAGGCTGGCCTGGAAAGGTGCATGATGGACGCATCTTTCGGAACAGTGGCCTGTTCAGGAAGATGCAGGCCGGGACTTTTTTCCCAGACCGGAAGATCACAGTAGGGGACGTCAAAATGCCCATTGTGATCCTTGGAGACCCCGCTTACCCGTTAATGCCTTGGCTCATGAAACCGTATACAGGGAAGCTTGACAGGAGCAAGGACCGGTTCAACTACAGGCTGAGCTGGTGCCGAATGACTGTGGAGTGTGCTTTTGGCCATTTAAAAGGGCGCTGGTGATCTCTGTATGGGAAGCTAGACTTGGGGGAAAGCAGCGTCCCTGCGGTTATATCCGCATGCTGTACCCTCCATAATATTTGTGAAGGGAAGGGTGAAACATTCAGTCAAGCATGGACCGCCGAGGTTCAACGCCTGGAGGCTGAATTTGCACAGCCAGAGAGCAGGGCTACTAGAGACGCCCAGAAAAAGGCTACAAGAATTAGGGATGCCTTGAGGGAGGAATTTGAGGCTGAAAGCCAACAGTAATGTTTGTTGCCTTGCACGGGAGTGAAGTGCAGTGGTTACAATGTTAGTAGGAAACTGTTTTTCCTAAAATGATTTGCAGTGCCTGTTTCTTTCCTGGGCTACGGTATCTTTCAATTTCTGCAATAATAAAGACTGTTTTCAAAGCCAAGAATTCATTTATTGAAAAGAAAATAACTTTATTGACAGACACACAACATTTTGGGAACCTAAAAGGGCAGTGGGGTGGGATGGTGGACTGTACAGTCACAGGTTTGAATATGTCCTGTCTGGAGTGCTGTGCAATGAGTGCTGCACTTCAGGATGCCTATACTGCATGGTGATGGGGGTTGAGTGCAGAGGGTAAGGGTCGTAGTTCTCAGGGCTGGTTGGTGAATGTACAGGTGTTGGGGGCAGCTGGGGGTGGTAAGAACCTGGATGCTGGGGAAGGGGGTTTGGAGCTGACATGGGGGCACAAGGGAAAGAGCTTTGGGATGGGGCGGGGCCGGCACGGTAGTGCTCTGCCTGCATGGCTACGAGTGACTGGATAGAGTCCGCTTGGCGTGCCAGGATGCTTATCAGCTGCTTTGTGCTTTTCTTCTTAGCCGCTGCGTTTCTCTGGCGGATCCTGCTTTCCCTTTCCCTCCAGTCCTGCAGTTTTTTCCTCCAGTCCTGCTCTTTCTTACTCTCTCTGGCAGACTGATCCATAACTGCTTTCAGCGTGTCTTCTTTGCTTTTTCGCGGCTTCTTCCTGAGGTTTTGTAGCCTCTGAGCAGTCGATGATACGGGCCGTCCAGTATTTAAGGACACTTTTCGAAAGGCAAAAATGGCAACAGTTAACAGAGGCAGTATTGTTTATAATCTCATCCAGACAGTTATTCCCACACAGTGAAGGAGTTTACAGTCTTCACTTTAGCATACTTTTCCCATACCAAACAGAGCGCACATAACCCACAGGAGCCACGAAATGGTGAGTAAGGGGGATTGATTGCTTCAGGGCTGTGCAGGGGTTTCTGTGCGTTGGGGACAGCAAACAGCTACAGGGGGCATCTGCACTGAACACTCTCCCAACATTTTCCACAGGAGTTAATCCTGGAAGATATCTCGCTGCTGCGGGTCACCTGGGAAGAGCGGGAGGCTCTTCTACAGCAATGCGGATTCCGCCCTGGCCCCTATGCAGCTTGCCTGTGTGCAGCAATGGTCCCCCCCATCCCTCGCGGCACAGTGGCGCGGACGCGTTAGCCTGACTGGGACAAGGACCACAGTGGCTCTCCCTATAAACTTGCGCAAGCGCATTGCCCACGCTCTGGCTGAAACTTTTGAAGAGATTACCGAGGCCGATTACCGCGACGTGATAGACCACATCAATGGGCTATTCCACATCTAGGCATGCATGCATGCAGCCCTAACCCCCCCTCCTCTCCCGAAACATTTCAATCCTGAAAATAAAAGCCGCTTACCGGTAACCCACTCCTCTGCTTCTCCTTCACCAAGTACCGGCTGCTGCGACTGGCTACCTTCCTCCTGGCTTGAGAAGAGCTGAGCTCCTGGCTGCATGCCTCCTGGGACTCCGGGGTGTCTCCCCCTACTCCAGTACCCTCACTCTCGGTTTCCTCCCCCTCTTCCTCCTCCCCCCGCTCTGAAGTGTGCATCGTGGTCGTCGGATTGGTCGCAGTGGGGTCACCCCCAAGTATCGCATCCAGCTCTTTGTAAAAATGGCAGGTCGTGGGGGCAGCGCCGGAGCGGCGGTTTTCCTCGCGGGCTTTGCAATAGGCACTCCGCAGCTCCTTCACTTTAACCCTGCACTGCAGCGCATCCCGGTCATGGCCCCTTTCCAGCATGGCCTTTGATACCTGGCCAAAGGTATCGTAATTCCTATGGCTGGAGCGCAGCTGGGACTGCACAGTTTCCTCCCCCCAAACACTGATTAGGTCCAGCAACTCGCCATTGCTCCATGCTGGGGCTCGTTTGGCGCGTGGAGGCATGGTCACCTGGAAAGATTCACTGATTGCACTCCACACCTGGCTGAGCAAACAGGAAGGGGATTTTTAAAATTCCCGGGGCATTTAAAGGGCGGGTCACCTGAGGCCAGGGCAGTAGAGTTCAAACTGATCAGCAGAGTGGCTGAACAGGCATTCTGGGATACCTCCGAATACCTCTGGAGGCCAATAACAGCGCTTTTGGTGGCCACACTGGCGGAGCAGCGCTGCATCACCAGCGCTGCAATAGTTATACCCGAGGCAGAGCAGGAGTATAGCCAGCGCTGCAGCCAGGGAGATGCAGCGCTGTATGTGCCTTGCAAGTGTGGGATGGTGTGTAAGTTGCAGCGCTGTAAACCCACCACCAGCGCTGCAACTCTCCAGTGTAGTCAAGCCCTGAATGTAAAAGCACATAGTGTTTTAAATTCTGTTTAAATAAATTTATCTTAAGTTGCTAGATCAGTTTAATTGTATTTTTACAACTTTTTCAAATGTAGATCAGCCCTGTTATGTAAAGAAAGTACACAAGTAAAACTGTGGAATACCAGAGTTGGCGTTCTTGATTTTTTATTTTTTTAAAAAGGTGTTTTTAAGGGTGGCGGCGGGGTGGGGGTGGGGGGGATGGAGGACGACCCTCTTCAGGCTGTTAATGCAGTATTCAGCAGCAGGAGCCATAGCCCCCCCCACTCCCCAAAGGACATTTTAGATAGTCTTTAACAAATATAAGGTCTGTATATTTGGGACCTTTATCTGTAGAGGCTGAGAGACATGCATTGTTTAGTTCCAAGATCATCCTGTACCCTAAGACAAGATAATTTTTTAAACTTTTCTATTTCAGTATTTTTTCATTGTGTAACAGATAATTTAGCTATAGCAAAGGAATGGCTAGAAAGATTCAGGGCCCAGTCCTGCTGAATTAACTACAGTGGGAGCAGGGTCCAGCCTCTTTGTTCCTGTGAATAAATCTTATGATGTGAGAAAATGCCTTTGCTCTTGATAGCTAGGGACAGATCTTAGTCTTGTTTACATTAGTGTAAATCTAGTGTAATGCCATTGGCTTTGATGAAGTTACTGCAATATCATATCACAGTAACCAAGAGAAGAATCAGGACCATTTTGTGGGCTAGAAGCAGATTGTAAAATCATGACCTTTTACAGACATTAAGTTAACCAGTGTTACAAGTTTGGCCACATTTCTTGTAACAACCACTGCCTATAAACTTCATATACTGGCATTAGTTGATTGGAATAGTTCATTTGATGTTTAAAGTGATCATCACTATTTTTTTTTTTCAATTTTCAGTGTGGAAATTAGTGTCAAATCTGACATAATTATAATCCTTTTTTTAAAAACAAAAGCTTTTTAAAAGTTCAACTTTTTTGGGTTTCTGTTTTTAAAAAAAATTACCTTTTTAAAGCCAAAATGTGTGTGCATTTGATTTTAAAGTACAATATAAAATGAGTTTTCAAGAGTTGCTAAAAGTAGCGTTAGGCTTACTGAGTAAATGTCAGAACTAGGCTGCTTTATGATGCATAAAAAAGGCCTGAAATTTTTTTTCTGCTTGTTTTTAATATTAGAAATTCATGTCCTTTCTACTTTGGAAAGACACTCTGTGACTGGAGACCTAGTGAAATTGACATTTTATGAACAAAGCAAGTGAAAGTTAGGGCAGGGAAGTGATATTTTAGTCACTGTTTGATTGGCTTTTTTATTAACAATGTATTTAATTTCAGTTACTAACACTTCAGTGAGAATGTATGTCCAAGATTTTATTCCACCCCTTCAATTAGTAGTGAGAGCGCATGATAAACATGATCTAGCACATCCACCACCAGAACCAGAGGAGACGGGGCTTGACATTTCTGATAGTTCTAAACTGAAAAGTGAGCACACAAAATAAACAAAACAAAATAAAAAACAACATTGGTGTCCCTTTCCTACATTATAAAGAAGCAAAAAAGAGCACAAGCCTAATTTTAAAAGAAATTCTTTGCAGGTCACCTTTAATCTTTTTTAATGTGTTGTAATCAGTGTTCCCTCTAATTTTTCCCACCCTTGTGCAGAATGAATTTTGTTATGTGCACCAATATGGAGATGATGTGTCACACATCTCCTTCATATTGGTGCACATAACAAAATTCATGTGGTGGAGGGGAGGCTGAGAGGTGTGGAATGATGGGGGGGCTCATGGCTGAGGCAGAGGATTGGGTGCAGGGGTGTGAGGGCTCCAGCTGAGGGTGCAGGCTCTAGGGTGGGGCCTGGGATGGGGTGCAGGATGGTGCTCTGGGAGGGCTACAGCAGGGAGAGAGGACTCCCCCCCAGCTCTCTCTCCCTGCAGCAGCAGCACCTGGGTCGGGAGGGCGGGGGAGCGGCACCTCTCTCTGTTGCAGCAGCGCTGGGGCTGCAGGATAGGCAGCAGGGGAGGGTCAAGGAAGGGGGTAGGGTGCCCCTCCCCCAGCCGGTCCCCAGGCGGGTTCCCTGAGTGCCTGCATGGCGCTAAATAGGCTGGCGCAGTTTACAGAAACATAGGTTGTAATAGTTTCCAGAACAATTAAGCAGCTTTGCACAAAGCAATTTTCACGTATAATTTCTGCAACATAGTCGTAGGCCTGTGTACAGTAGAGAAATTTATCATGCTAAAAAGTGTATGTTTGCTGTGGCATGTTTGTAACATGTTCTGCATCCACATGTAAATACTCTCAAACAGTTGAATAAATGTGCTAAATACCATTTGGACTGTACTTGTTTACAGCAGGGCTGAATACAATGTGTGACCTATTGTAATTGATGGTATTGGATACAGGCTACCTGAAGTTCAAGTAACCCTCTTAATGCTTTAGTGCACCGCTATCTTTTTGAAGTCTCCAGAATGTCTTGTTCCTGGAAACTGTGTTGGGAACTGTGGGATGGGTATCCAGAGCAGGGTTGCAAGTGGCACAGTTTAGATCAGTGCTAATGTGGATGTGATGCAAAAGAGCATGGCTAGTATGGGCACAATGAACTGTTTGTATGTGATGCCATCAGTTCAGTTACAAACTGTTGAATTCTAGAGAGTAGAGAATGCCTGAGAGTTTGGTCAAGCCAGTGGTCCAAGATAAATGTTCATTGCTAGAATTTCTTGTTGCCTTATCTGTTGTCTGTTCACTGCATTTGTAAGCCATGATCCTGCAAACATTTGTGTGCATGTTCAAATTCATGCACCGCAGTACCCCCATTGACTTCAATGGGGTATCTTGCATATAAGAGTGTGCAGAATCGGGGCCTTACTGTTACAGTAACTCCTCACTTAAGGTCATAGTTATGTTCCTGAAAAATGCAACTTTAATTGAAACAATGTTAAATACAGTTTTTCCCATAAGATTTAATGTAAATGCTGGGGGTTACGTGCCAAGGAATTTTTTTGGGGGGGCAGACAAAAGGCATTATATAGTGTATAGTACTGTACTGTGGTTGGGAAGTGCCCCTTGCTTACCCCACACAGGCACAGCCCTAGCCCTCTGCAGGCAAGGACGCTAGGAAGCACTTTCGCAGCAGCAGCTTCTCTGGAGAAGAACAGGCGCTGACTTTGCCGGGGATGCTCCAGGCCTGCCTCTTCCTGACCTCGCTACACTCCAGGCCCACCTCTTCCATCCCCACTCCACCTCCTCTCCGGAGCACACTGCATCCCCTCTCCTCCCCCCCGCCCCCTGAAAGTCCTAAGTGCCACTAGACGGCTGTTTGGCGGCACTTAGGACTTTCTGGAAGGGAGAGGGAGGAGCAGAGACGTGGCACTTCCCCGCTCATCCCCCTCCCTCCCAGCACTTCTCTGCCACCAAACAGCTGTTTGGCAGCGCTTAGAGGGAGAGGAGCGGAGATGCAGCACTTCCCTGCTCCTCCCCCGCCCTCCAAGAAAGTCTTAAGCGCCGCCAAACAGCTTTTGGCGGTGGGGAAAGTGCTGGGAGGAAGGGGGATGAGGCGGAGAAGAGAACTTGTGCAATGCTCCCTTGTAAAGTCACTGCTCTTCACAGAATCTTACAAGCAGTGGACAGAGCAGGCAGCCAAACAATGTTATAAGGGAGCATCGCACAACTTTAAACGAGCATGTTCCCTAATTGAGCAGCTACGTAACTTTGAAACAACATTAAGCGAGAGGAAGTTAAGTGAGGAGTTACTGTGCTATATTTGCTTGTCTCTTAGATTTGTTAAATTTAGATGAAAATATTTTATTACCATGACTAAAATTGATCCCATCCTTATAATTTTTTTCTTCGTGATTTAAATAAGCCTGGGTGAGGTTTTTTTATATATAGACTTAAAATTTAATTGCAGTTTTCTGTCATACCCTCTTAAAAGGTTGAAAATTGTTTATTTTCCAAATGGCTGTTGTTCTACATTTGACAAACCTACTTTTTACTCAGTTCTGATGAGTCTTAAAATGAGCCTTTCGTCAGTATCTTTGTTCTATATCATCTGTCTTAAGGTAACTTAAAAAAATAGGGTTCAGAGTGGTAGCCGTGTTAGTCTGTGTTAGCAAAAACAACGAGGAGACCTTGTGGCACCTTAGACACTAACAAATTTATTTGGGTATAAGCTTTCATGGGCTAGAACCCCTTCATCAGTTGTATGGAGTGGAAAATATAGTAGCAGGTATAAATACACAGCACATGAAAGGATGGGAGTTGCCTTACCAAGTGGGAGGTCAGTCTAACGGGACAATTCAATTAACAGCAGGATACCAAGGGAGGAAAAATCACTTTTGTAATGGTAATGAGTGGCCCATTTCAAACAGTTGACAAGAAGGTGTGAGTAACAGTAGAGGGAAATTAGTATGGGGGAAATTAGTCTTAGGTTTTGTAATGACCCAACCATTCCCAGTTTTTATTCAGGCCTAATTTGATGGTATTCAGTTTGCAAATTAATTCCAGTTCTGCAGTTTCACATTTGGAGTCTGTTTTTTGTTGTTGTTGTTGTTGTTGAAGAATTGCCACTTTTAGGTCTGTTATTGAGTGACCAGGGAGACTGAAGTGTTCTCCTACTGGTTTTTGAATGTTATAATTCTTGATGTCAGATTTGTGTCCATTTATTCTTTTGCATAGAGACAGTCCGGTTTGGCCAATGTACATGGCAGAGGGGCATTGCTGGCACATGTTATATATAATATTGGTAGATGTGCAGGTGAACGAGCCCCTGATGGTGTGGCTGATGTGGTTAGGTCCTATGAAGGTGTCCTTGGAATAGATATGTGGACAGAATTGGCATCGGGGTTTGTTGCAGGGTTTACCTGCTACTGTATTTTCCACTCCATGCATCTGATGAAGTGGGCTCTAGCCCACGAAAGCTTGTGCCCAAATAAATTTGTTAGTCTCTAAAGTGCCACAAGGACTCCTCATGTTTTTTTAAACATATATAGGTAAGCTGTTCTGACGCTAACGGAGCCCAGTGTGAAGGATTAGTATTAACATGAACTATTGTTTTTCCTCTAACTCCTTGACAAGAGGGAATATATTTTTAAAAAATACTGCATGATCAAAAGGGTAATGTCTGAGTCTAGCAATTTTGAGATGACAAATTTAAGGTCTATATTATCTGACGGAGCTACCTTTATTAATATAGCAATAGCATTCATAGATACCATAACCAGTTATTGTTATGGCTTATGGTCTGCGTTGCTTGTATCTATCTAGTTTAGTTTTTTATTACTCTTAACGTAAATAGGTATTGAACTACAATTTTATAATCCTGGCATGTAATTAAGGTATGTTATAACATACCTTAATTACAGAGAAATGTCAAGATACTGCACAAGGCAGCTTGTTCATAATTTGGATGGGGAAAAGGTCATATCTGCTGCTTGTAACAATTTAACTTAATACAAAATTTTCTTGTCATGTTATCCATGCCTATGCAGAAAGAAGGAAAGAAAGAGCGAGCAGTTGTGGACAGAGTATTCGTTGCAAGAATTTGTCGAATCCTGAAAATAATGGTCCCTAGAACATTTTGTAAAGAGGTAAGCATTGCTATCCGGTTACAAATAAAAATGATCCAATTTCTTAGTCATGTAGCTTTTCGTTGTAATCATAGGTCTGAAAACATAAATACTTTGATTGCTTTCTTTCTTGTACTAGACTAGAAAAATAGCATGACATTAGTGGCACGTTAAAAAAAAATCATGGTTTTGGATTAAATTTTAGAAATTCAAGTTCACAAGTAGATCATTTTAAAATTAAATGGTTATCTAGTCTGATAGTTATAATATAGGCCATAGAACAGGGGTTCTCAAACTGGGGGTCGCAAGGTTATTGCATGCGGGGGTCGCAAGCTGTCAACCTCCACCCCAAACGCCGCTTTACCTCCAGCATTTATAATGGTGTTAAATATATAAAAAAGTGCTTTTAATTTATAAGGGGGGGTCACACTCAGAGGCTTGCTATGTGAAAGGGGTCACCAGTAAAAAAAAGTTTGAGAGCCACTGCCATAGAACTTCACTTAGTAATTCCTGCATCGAGCCCAGTAACTTGTGGTTGAGCTGTAGAGTATCTTTTAGAAGGACAGCTAGTGTTGATTTACTATATATGATGGAGAATTGATTACCTTTCTTGGTGATTTCTTCCGGAGTTTAATAACCTTCATTGTGAATCGTGATTTAGCTTTTGGTGGCCAAGTTCCACCTACTAAAGGGCCATTTTGGCCAAAATCAATGAATGTCTTCGTAGGAAAACGGCTCAGACTAGAATTTTCAAGATAAAATTCTCTGCTGTATGCACCAACCGTGGGTCACCATACCCCAAACTTGTATATTCTGTAAGCATCTGGAGATATTTTTGGAATGAGAGAATCAGTTGAACTCTGAACGCAAGTTCTGATGTACAGGCATTAGAGGCTCATTATGGATTGCATTGTTTGGCTTTCTAGGCTGAAAAGTTGCCCCTGAATGCTTAAATTTGGTACATAAGCTTGTTCCTTAACATGTCTACACTTTCTCTCCATTTGTTAGAATACTTGTCATGTGTGGTGTACAGTTTTCAGTGGGTAAATATGTAAGGGTCTGTGTTTGTTGCAGAAGTCACGGATTCTGTGACCTCTGTGACTTCTGCAGCAGCCTGGTGTGGCTGGCCCAGGAGCCGCCTGAGCAGCTCGGGCAACCCTTGGGCCATGCACACTGGCTGCTTCTGGGGCAGTCTCAGCCCCCACACCCCCTTAGCTCATGGCTGGGGATTGGGATGCAGGGCAGTGCTTACGGGGGGGGAGGGGGTTACCCAGAAGGGTGACAGGAACTTCCCTCCCTCAGGTCCTAGCTCCACATGCTGCCTCTGCTTGCAGGCACCACCCCTGCAGCTTCCCTTGGCCGTGGTTCCCAGCCAATGGGAGCTGCAGAACTGGGGCTCGGGGCAGAGCGGAGGCAGCACATGGAGCTAGGAGCTGGGATTGCCGCTTCCCAAGAGCTGGGTGGGGAACCTGCCCCAGACCCACCAACTCTCCCTCCCCAGCACCTGCTGCACCACCCAAGCACCTGTGGCCCCTCCCCGGGCTGTGTCCCACTCCCCAGGCCACGCCCCTCTTCCCAGCACCCACGTGCCTCCCCCCCGAGCAACTGTATGCCCCCCCAGGCAGCGCCCCCCATTCCAGCATCCGCGGTGCTTCCCTGGGCTGCACCCCCCCCCAAGCACCCATGCCGCCTCCCAGATCACCACCCACAGCGCCCCCCGAGCATCCCCTTCTCCCCCCCCCCAGTTTTAGTCAAGGGTATACAGTAAAAGTCACGGACAGGTCACGGGTCATGAATTTTTGTTTAGTGCCCATGACCTGTCCATGACTTTTACTAAAAATATCTGTGACTAAAATGTAGCCTTATGTATATGTAATAAACCATATTAGCATTTAGAATGCAGAAAAGTAACCTCTTCTTCTACAAAAGAGATCTTCCTGATAACAAGTGTAGTAACGGACTTTTGTTATAGAAAACATTATGTATTAGAATCTGACCTATAAAGTAAGCAAAGTGTTTCCCTTAAAAAGGAGTGGAAGATTTCTACCTTCCTGATAATTTTCCATTAGGTTATTTTAATTTTTGTGTTGTCATTACTAAACATTAATTAATTGCTTGCTTGTTTTGTATTAGACAGGTTATTTGATACTTATTGCCGTTATGCTGATAGTGCGCACATATTGTGATATTTGGATGATTCAAAATGGAACAGTTATTGAAAGGTACCTGTAAATTATTTAAGTAGCTACTTTTAAATATTGTCTTGTTTCTCATATACAATGATATGATGATGATGATTGTGGAAGAAAATCCTGTGATAAATATGAACTGTCTAAGCCAAATAATATGAACTGCCATGATATATGAATATCTGCAACTCTGATTAAATGGTAATATTTTAAAAAGAAAAACAAAACAATACATATAGGATCCTACAAATGTAGGACTGGAAGGGACCTTGAGAGGTCATCTAGTCCAGTTCCCTGTGCTGAGGCAGGGCAAGGACACCTAGACAGGTGTTTGTCTAATCTTTCCTGAAGAGCCTCCAGCAAGGGTGATTCCACAGTCTGTCTTGGAAGCCTAGTCCAGTGCTATCATTACAGTTAGAAAGTTTTTCCTAATATCTAACCTAAGGCCATGTCTACACTACCACTTATGTCAGCAAAACTTATGTCGCTCAGGGGTGTGTCATAGCTACTTCCATTCATTTAGGTGGGTTTATGATTTCGATGGGAGTGCTCTCTCCCATTGGCATAGAGTGGCTACATGACCAATCTTACACCGGCGCAGCTGCATCGGTACAGCTGTGCTGCTGTAAGTTTGCTAGTGTAGACATGGCGTAAATGTGCATTGCTGCAAATTAAGCTGAATACTTCTCGTCCTACCTTCAGTAGATGTGGAGAGTAATTGATCACCATCCTTTTTATAACAGCTCTTAACATATTTGAAAATTGTTAGGTTCTGCCCAGTCTTCTTTTTTCAAGATTAAACATGTTCCCTTTTTTTAACCTTTCCTCATAAGTCAGGTTTTCTAAACCTATTATTTTTATTGCTCTCCGCTGGGGACACACTCATTTTCCCTAAGGATGGTACCCAGAGTGGGACTCAGTATTCCAGTTGAGGCCTCACCAGCGCTGAATAGAATGTGACAATAACCTGATGTGTCTTACATACAACACTCCTGGTAATACATCTCAGAATATTAGCCTTTTCTGCAACTGCACATTGTTCTCACTCATTCAACTTGTGATCTACTGTAGCCCCCAGATCCTTTTCAGCAATACTATCACCTAGCTTGTTGTTCCTAATTTTGTAGTTGTGATTTTTTTTTTCTTCCTAGGTATAGTACTTCGCACTTGTCTTTATTGAATTTCATCTTGTTGGTTTCAGACCAATTCTCTAATTTGTCAAGGTTGTTTTGATTTCTAATCCAATCTAGTCCTCTAAAGGTCTAGAAAGCCTCCCAGCTTGGTGTCAGCCGCAAATTTTATAAGAGTACTCTCCACTATCTAAGAAATTGATAAAAATATTGAATAGTACTAGACCCAGCACAGACCCCCACTGTATATGTTCCCCCAGTTTAACTTGTGGGGTGGAAAGAAGATTGGATTTTTTTTTTAAATCTGAGTTACATGATTCTAAAGCGGGATGCATTTTTTAAAATTGAAGTTAGCTCTTTCATACTGTAGGTATTATCAGTCCCTCTTGTTTTCTGGATAGTGGGGTCTTTGAGGGCACTATCGGCTCATGAGATAGAAATCAACTGTTCCTACAGAGAGCAATCCATAATATAATACTGCTGTAGTGTTCCCTATAGTAGATGGAAAAAGTCAATGTTCTTGTTGCACTTCTGCAGTAATGTATTTTGCAGTGCTTTTGACATGTGTAGTTATGCAGTCATTAAAGCAACGTTATTTTCTATGTTATCTACATCCACTAAAGGCAAGACAAGAATTAATGGGATTAACATGCAGCAAGGGAGATTTAGGTTAGGTATTAGGAAAAACTGTCTAACTATAAGGGTAGTGAAGCTCTGAAATAGGCTTTCAAGGGAGGTGTGGAATCCCCATCATTGGAGGTCTTAAGGAAAGGTTGGACAAACACCCGTCAGGGATGGTCTAGGTTTACTTGGTCCTGCCTCAGCGCAGGAGGCTAGACTTGATGACTTTTTGAGGTCCCTTCCAGTATTACATTTCTTTGGTTCTATAATCAGAAATATATATAGTTGTTGAATTATGTACAATGTTATTTTTCTTGCAGTGCAATCATAAGTAAGAAATTCTTTTTTACATTTATAGTTTCAATCCCACTTGGTAAACAGTTGTTGAAAATAGTAGCATGCACATGCTCCACTGATGCTAAATGTTTCATAACTGATGCAGTTCTGAAGCAATTTGCTTTTGATCTTAAAGATGTTTTGCTATAATTGATTTATTTTGAACAATTTCAGCTAATTAAAAAAAATCTCCATTGCTCCTATGTTTTCCTATTTGTTTTTGCTTCAAAATCTGTGTTTATTGTGATATTTAAATTAAATGGTGTGGATTCTTCCTTCTTGCCTGCCATCTCTCTGAAAATAAAAATCTATATTTAATCTTTCTCAACAAACAGATGTAGAAAAATAAATCTTGATTCTAAATGTAGTTTAAATGCTTACCTAAAAATAAATTTGCAATTCTCACATGATTTAATACAACATGTATTCTTTTTGATGAATTAAATAGATGCCCCATCATTTAATTTTATCCTCGTCACCTTTCATATCCATTTTCCTTTCTAAACTGTCTACAAAGGCAACAGTGATAATTTTTATTAAAAGTAAAGATATGAAGGATCCAAATGGGTCCTTCATTGTTCTTCCCAATGGTGCACACTATCTCAAAGCCTCCAATCCCAATGTTATAGTATCAAGGAAACTATTATAAAGAATAGCTTTCCCTGCAACAGTTATCTCAACATAAAGAATGGGATAGGTTCTAGTACAGTGTCATCATGAAGGAGAATCTTTTATTTCTTAAATATTTTTGTTAGAAACCATTTTTATACCTTAATTTTTAACTGCTTGTTGTGTGGAGGTTGTTTTGTTTTTATTTTTTAACATTAGAAATAGTCGGTGGTTGCTTCCTCTCTTTGGGGGGGTGATTGTTAAAGATTTATTTTACAGTCCTTACGAGTGCTATAAATTCCTTAAAACATAGATGAGATTCCTGCTCTGGAGTTTGCAATATAATGTTACCCCCTGCATGAGGGTAAGAACATGGACACTTTTCAAAGACACCATAATAGAGGCCCAACTTAAATGTATACCCCAAATTAAAAAACACAGTAGAAGAACTAAAAAAGAGCCACCGTGGCTTAACAACCATGTAAAAGAAGTAGTGAGAGATAAAAGGGCATCTTTTAAAAAGTGGAAGTCAAATCCTAGTGAGGTAAGTAGAAAGGAGCATGAAGACTGCCAAATTAAGTGTAAAAATGTAAAAAGAAAAGCCAAAAAGGAGTTTGAAGAACAGCTAGCCAAAAACTCAAAAGGTAATAAAATGTTTAAGTACATCAGAAACAGGAAGCCTACTAAACAACCAATGAAGCCCCCAGATGATTGAGATACAAAAGGAGTACTTAGAGATGATAAAGTCACTGCGGAGAAACTAAATTAATTCTTTGCTTCAGTCTTCATGGCTGAGGATGTTAGGGATATTCCCAAACCTGAGCTATCCTTTGTAGGTGACAAATATGAGGAATTGTCACAGATTGAAGTGTCACTAGAGGTGGTTTTGGAATTAATTGATAAACTTAACAGTAACAAGTCACCGGGACCGAATGGCATTCACCCAAGAGTTCTGAAAGAACTCAAATGTGAAATTGCGAAACTATTAACTATGGTTTGTAACCTGTCCTTTAAATCAGTTTTTGTACCCAGTGACTGGAAGATAGCTAATGTAACACCAATATTTAAAAAGGGCTCTAGAGGTGATCCCGGCAATTACAGACCGGTAAGTCTAACATCAGTACCAGGCAAACTAGTTAAAATAATAGTTAAGAATGCAAATTGTTGGGCAAAAGTCAACATGGTTTCTGTAAAGGGAAATCATGTCTTACTAATCTATTAGAGTTCTTTCAAGGGGTCAACAAACATATGGACAAGGGGGATCCAGTGGACATAGTATACACCTCTACTCCGATAGAACGTGACTTGATATAACACGAATTCGGATATAAAGCGGTAAAGCAGCGGGGAGCCCCGGGCCCTTTAAAGTGCCACCCGAGCCCCGCTGCTTTACCGCTTTATATCTGAATTTGTGTGGAGCCCTGGGCCCTTTAAATCACCCCCTTATCCCGGCTGCCAGAGCTCTGGCAGTGATTTAAAGGGCCCGGGGCTCCCCACAGCAGCTGGAGCACCTGGCCCTTTAAATCCCCACCAGGGCTCTGGCAGCCAGGCTCAGGTAGTGATTTAAAGGGCCAGAGGCTCCAGCTGCTGCGGGGAGCCCCGGGCCCTTTAAATCCCCGCCCAAGCCCTGCTGCTGGAGCTCCGGCGGTGATTTAAGGGGCCCGGGGCTCCCCGTAGTGGCTGGAGCACCGGGCCCTTTAAATCACTGCCGGGGAAGCTGGTCCAGTCCGGTACACTGTACCAGATCAAACTGGATATAACGTGGTCTCACCTCTAAGGCAGTGAGGTTTTTTTTGGCTCCCGAGGACTGCGTTATAGCGGGGTAGAGGTGTGCTTAGATTTTCAGAAAGCCTTTGACAAGGTCCTTCAGCAAAGGTTCTTACGTAAATTAAGTTGTCATGGGATAAGAGGGAAGATCCTTTCATGGATTGAGAACTGGTTAAAAGACAAGGAACAAAGGGTAGGAATAAATGGTAAATTTTCATAATGGAGGGGGTAACTAGTGGTGTTCCCCAAGGGTCAGTCCTAGGACCAATCCTATTCAACTTATTCATAAATGATCTGGAGAAAGGGGTAAACAGTGAGGTGGCAAAGTTTGCAGATGATACTAAACTGCTCAAGATAGTTAAGACCAAACCAGACTTAAGTGATTGGGCAACACAATGGCAAGTGAACTGTAATGTGGATAAATGTAAAGTAATGCACATTGGGAAAAATAACCCAAGCTATACATACAATATGATGGGGGGCTAATTTAGCTACAACTCATCAGGAAAGAGATCTTGGAGTCATCATGGATAGTTCTCTGAAGACATCCACGCAATGTGCAGCGGCAGTCAAAAAAGCAAACAGGATGTTAGGAATCATTAAAAAAGGGATAGAGAATAAGACTGAGAATATCTTATTGCCCTTATATAAATCCATGGACTCCCACATCTTGAATACTGCGTACAGATGTGGTCTCCTCATCTCAAAGATATACTGGCATTAGAAAAGGTTCAGAGAAGGGCAACTAAAATGATTAGGGGTTTGGAACGTGTGCCATATGAAAAGAAGATTAAAGAGGCTAGGATTCTTCAGCTTGGAAAAGAGGAGACTAAGGGGGGATATTATAGAGGTATATAAAATCTTGAGTGGGGTGGAGAAAGTGAATAAGGAAAAGTTTTATTTACTTGTTCCCATACTATAAGAACTAGAGGCCACCTAATGAAATTAATGGGCAGCAGGTTTAAAACAAATAAAAGGAAGTTCTTCACACAGCGCACAGTCAACCTGTGGATCTCCTTGCCTGAGAAGGTTGTGAAGGCTAGGACTATAACAGGGTTTAAAAGAGAACTAGATAAATTCATGGAGGTTAAGTCCATTAATGACTGTTAGCCAGGATGGATAAGGAATGGTGTCCCTAGTCTTTGTTTGTCAGAGGGTGGAGATGGATGGCAGGAAAGAGATCACTTGATCATTGCCTGTTAGGTTCACTCCCTCTGGGGCACCTAGCATTGGCCACTGTCGACAGACAGGATGCAGGGCTGGATGGATCATTGGTCTGACCCAATATGGCCATACTTATGTTCTTAAGAAATGGTAGAGTGAGGAAGGACATGGGTATGCAACATGTTTGCAGTGTTGTAGCCATGTTTGTCCCAAGGAGAGAGAGAAGGTGGGTGAGTTGGTCCAATAAAAGATACTACCTCACTCACATTGCCTCTCTCAATACAATAACTTGCGTTTTGTTTAAGGATGTACACATCTTGTAGGTATTGAGGGTTTTTTTTATAGTTCTTATTATTACCTGGTGGTGCTTTATGGATCAGCTGAATCTTAAGCCGCAGGTTCGGCCGATTGCGGCTCCCAGTGGCTGCAGTTCGCTGCTCCAGGCCAATGGGAGCTGCTGGAAGCAGCGGCTCGGCCCGTGCCGCTTCCAGCAGCTCCCATTGGCCTGGAGCAGGGAACCGTGGCTACTGGGAGCCACGATCGGCCGAACCTGCGGTCGCGGCAGGTACACAAACTGGCTTGGCCTGCCAGGGGCTTTCCCTGCAGAAGCGGTGGAACAAGTTTGGGAATCACTGTCCTAAGGTTTTGCCAAGGACCCCCAGCAAACCAAGATAAGTGAGGACCCAGTATTCTGGATATTTCACGTGTTTTTTGAAGAGGAACATTTAAAAAAAAATTGAAGCTGATAACACCTTATAAGCAAATATGAAAGGGAAAAAGTAGTCCCCTTGTATTTTTTGTTTTTTGGCTTCACAGTTATCTTTTATGTATAAGAGAATTTATACACTGAATAATTTCTAGCTGAGACATCATACAGATTTTTTAGGTGCTAAATATAGTTCTAAAATGCCATTAATTTTTTATGAAATCTGGAACACTGTGTTACTTGGTATGTATGTAAGTTTAAAGAATTATTTTTGTCTTGGCTAATTTCTACTCCAGACCATAAACAACTTGGAGCCATGGTTCCACTCCCTTCTCTCTTCCCCTCCCCCACATTTTATTGGATTGGCAGATGGCCCTACTCAATCTCTTTACACCATGTTCTGATATGGTTGCAAGTACTCATTCTCTTTTCCTGTCCATTTGTTTTCTCACTTCTCATCTTCTGTTGTTTTTTCTTTGTTTCTCTTCTGTGTATTTTCCCCCCTCCCCTTTCTTATTCCTCTTTTTCTTCTACATACTTCTTGCTAACTTAACTTTTCCACCTTGCACCTTCCTTTCTCCCTCCCACCTCACCCCTGAAGGCTGTATGCTGCTGGGGTGAGTAGTGTCCATTTGTTACCCAAGGTTACTAAGTGCCATGGGAGCAGAGAAGAGTATATGAGAGCTCCCTCTGTAGCCTCTTACGTTAGGGGCCACAACAAGAACAAGAGGAGAGAAGGCGGGTGGCTTTCAGTGAGCCACCTTCCGCTTTACCTGAAGATGAAGTTGACACAGTTGGTACTACAGTTTTCCACAGTGATCCTTTCTTATACCCTGTTACCCCTGCCCTCCTGAACTAGTCAGGGCCACCCACGTGCCCTCCCCTTGGGAAACACTGGTGCATGTAGTACTTGCTTTCTCTCACAACTAACATGTAGCATGTGGTGGTTTGCAGTGCTATCATCGGTCGCAGCAGAAAAGATTTCAAGAAGTACCTGTTCAACTTCATCGCTGCCATGCCTGCTGTAAGTGCTTTTTTTTCCTTGCCATCCTTTTGTTAAAAGTGATTTAAAATATAAATTCAGAAATCATGAAGAGATTCCAAATGAATTTCTCAGAACTTTTAGAAGTAAACTGTTTTTTAAATGGGTGGTTTCATTTCACTTTCTGGCTGTAAGAAGTAGGGAAATATTTGAGTGCAGGTTTCACTATTGGCTGCCTACTGATTTAGCAGAATTGACTTACTCTTTTAGACTGCTAGGTTTGTCTGTTAGCACTGATGAGTAATTTAAAATCCCTGTTGCCAATTGACTACAGTAAGCTGTCAAGGCTTGTGATGAGGTAACTACTTAGATAGTTAGTTTTGTTTTTCAGGCAGATTCAAAATAAAGGTAAGATTTTTCACATTAACCATCTTTCAAAACACATACAGTGTTTTTAACATTCAGGTTTTTTCTCAAGTGATTTACACCCTGTTCATATAGGAATGCTAAAACAAAGTGTTCTGGAAATAAACCCAGCACATTAAGGGGAATGATTCTCACCAATTAAAGAAAAATGCAACCAAATTTTAAAATAGACCAGAAATATATAATAGGCCAGAAATTATATCATTTTAAAGGTGGGGCGTGGGGCTGAGACGATAAATACATTCTAAAACTGATTGAGAGTTAAATGTTTGGTTAAAGCAGCAAAGAGTCCTGTGGCACCTTATAGACTAACAGATGTATTGGAGCATGAGCTTTCGTGGGTGAATACCCACTTCGTCAGATACATGATATTTGGTTGTAACAGAGTTCTGAGCTATATCTATTGACACAATAAGACCAGTTTTAACTTTTATCAATACTATAGTATGTATTGTTAATACTCATTTGATAATCCAAAGATTTTTAAAATTGAAATAGAAATATTAGGCCATGATACCTGCAAATAATTATGCACTTGCTTGACTTTAAGTATGTGAATAGTGTCATTGACTTAAATGAGACTACTCTGATGTTTTAGACATTTGCAAGATCTGGATCTAGTTAATTTAAATCAATTTGTGTACAAAGTCTGACTAGGTAAAATTGTGTTTTGTACTTTCACCAATTTAAGCAAGCAATTTGCATGATATATTTAATCCAGCTGTTTTTGATTTGTTTGTATTAACTTGTATTGCTATTATTTATTCCTAGATCTCCCTGGTAAATAACTTTTTGAAGTATGGGTTAAATGAACTTAAACTTTGTTTCCGAGTAAGACTCACCAAATACCTCTATGAGGAATATCTACAGTAAGTCATAACTTTTTTAATGCTTAAAATGTTAAGTGCGGTGTAATGTATCAACGTAAAATAAATCCACGTAAATATCAAATAAGAGATGGGATTGTTTGTGGATTTTATAAATGTTCTGAAGTGGCTTTCAGCTGCTCATTTAATACTACTTGAATCATTGATTCATTTTAGGTAAAACGTAACAAGTTTTTCAATGATTGTTTTGTTAATGTTTAGGGCTTATACGTATTACAAAATGGGAAATCTGGATAACAGAATAGCTAATCCAGATCAACTGCTCACACAGGATGTGGAAAAATTCTGTAACAGTGTGGTGGACCTCTACTCAAACCTTAGTAAGGTGAGTTCCTTTAATAAAACTTCAATCTTTTATTAATACTGGTCGTTTGGAATTGTTAAACGCTGTGCAAACATTTACAAGAGTCAAGGAATACAAATAGCATTGAATAAATGTATGGGTGATAAACTCTGACAAGATTTAGGAAGATCACTTTCATTTATGAATTATTGTATAGTATTGAGTCCACTTTGTATTTAGTGAGTTCATTTCAGTCAGAGTTATGTGAGGGAAAATATTTTTTCCTTAAACAGTTGTCTTTTTTTTTTTTTGTGATTTTTTCCCCCCCCTTCCATGCTCCTTCCACAAACAGTAATTTTTCCTTTGGTTTTCTTTTAATATTCACCGTTTGGGAAGGTTGCGAGAGCACAGTCTTTTGTCAATTATTTAGTTTTCAAGGGAAAGAAAATTCTCATTCTTATTTGTCTTTTCTCTTTGATTTTAATATGTGAGTGGTTTGTGTTTCAAGGATGGGAAGGGGTGGGATGAATAAGGAAATGCCCTCTTTACTAAATGGTTTCAGGTGTGTTTCCTAACTTTGGAGTAGGGAAGCAAAAGTGCCTACTCTGAAGGCAGTTTTGTAATTTAGTGGAGGAGTTTTTGTTGTCGAAGTAGCTAGAAGTTGGCTCTATGTGCAGAAGTAAGTGGGTGGGTAAGTGAGCAGAGCTAGCAGGCTTAAAAATACTTATTAGGATGACTTTCTGTCCTTGAAATTACTCCTGCATGGAAGTTTGGTCGGACAGTGCTAGATTTGTTGTGAATATAAATGTAATGCTTCGCAATTTTATAAGAGTAGCATCTGGCATGTTTCATTAGGACTTGGTTGGATGAAGCAAAAGACTTTCACAAAATCGAACATCAACAGAAAAATGTCTGTGAAACAGATATTTTTCTTTAAAGGAACCAGTTTAATTTTATAGAAGAATATTCCCTTGCAGTATTTCAGTCCAAATATTAGAAATTGACTATAGATTAAAATGAAATATTCATGTACGTGGAGTTATACAATAGGTCAGTAGTCTCCAACCTTTTTACATCCAAGATCACTTTTTGAATTTAAGGGTAACACAGGATCTGCCCCGCTCACTCCATCCCCCTGTCATCTCTCTGTCACTTGCTCTCGCCTACCCCTCATTCACTTTCACTGGACTGGGGCAGCGGGTTGGGGTTCGGGACGGGGTGCAGGTTCTGGGCTGGGACCAAGGGGTTTGCAGTGAGGGAGGGGGATCCGGGCTGAGCCTGGTGCCATCCTGGCCTTCAAAGTTGAGTGTCCCTTGTGCCATATGCATGACCAGCTTTATGCTATCACTCCTCCTTCCAGTCCATCCCCACTCTGCATGATTGTTTTTAGAAAGGATAGGATTTACCCCTGTGTTGTTCAGTTTAAAAAAATTATACTTCCCAATTTTGTTTCAGCTTGTTAATGTACTCTGCAGGCTGTTTGAAAATTAGTATTAAGCACATGTGATGCCATTTTCAGTTGCTGAGCAAAATATATAGCCTAAATTATCAGGCTGTCTGGAATGTTGCTTTTTGTTTAAGCATTTTGTTAAATTATGGAATGTATATTTTTATAAATGTGTTAACTGTAGTATGTACCAGATTAATATACTACAAAATCTGATTATTTTACTGTTTATATCCATGTTTACTTCTGTGTCTTCTAATACTAACTTTTTTCTGTTGCAGCCATTTTTGGATATAGTTTTGTATATCTTCAAGCTGACAAATGCAATAGGAGCTCAGGTAAAAAATTTATTTAAAAAAAAAAGTTTACTATGCTTGAAATAAATAAATAAACCCTTCAGTGTCTTGGCTATTTTATCCATTTAGAGATTGATGAAAATCATAGACTCAGTTACTTTTAAATATATTGTATTCTTTCAAAAAATGGGCATCTGTTTTCATACTAGTTATGAAGTGTGATGAACGCTCACTATTTTGAAGCAAACAAAATAAAAAAACTGATATGTGAGAATTTGGAGACTTTCAGGAGAACAGCTGACTTCTAGAAAGACCTGCAGGTTCTTAGTTTCCTTTCATCAGTTGCACAAAAGGCTCATTTTGTGCAGTACCTTTTCTAGCTGGATTTATGCTTTGTACCACGGTTGTTTACACTCTACAAAAACATATTTCCTATCTCTAGAAAACCTACTACACCAACACCAAAGGGGAGCTGTTTGTTGCACAGAGTTGGGACAGAAGACAGAAATGTGTGAAGCAACATCTTATGCTTAACATACAATTTAAAAGAATTAGTACAAGCTCTTTTTACATTATTTGCTTTATCTTCTCGGGGGAAAAAAGTCCTCATACAGACCAATTGTTTTCTGTCTAATTCTTGCTTCGTTACTATTTGCTAATCTTACTTCTATTCATGAGTTGTAGAAAGATAAAAGAAGTTATACTTTACAGTGGGACCCTAATTTTCTTTCAAGGAGTATTCCTTCAGCATACATCACACTTTCTTTTCCCCTGGATAAATGTTGCTTACTGATTTCCCATAATTTCACATTGAAGACTGCACCAGAGAATTCATAGTAGGGTCTCTGTCTATGCGCCTCAAGAGGGAGGAATGTATAGGGTTATCTTAAAAATTACAGGTGACCTGAATAATTATTAAACTTCAGAATTGTAGAACATGTGATAGTCTCAAGTTTCTAGTAAGAGAGTTTCTTCTCAGTTACATCTGAGATAGCACATTTATTTCTCTGTATTTGGAATAGCAAATGATATCAACTTGGATTCCACTATACAACTGTTTTCAATGTTGCCTTGTTAACGGGAAATGCTGTGTACTGTACTTTTGCTATAGGAAGGAAATGGAAGTTTTTTCTTTGTTTAGGGTAACTGCTTTAGTGGTGCTAAAGTTGTAGTAAACCTAAAAATAAAAATCTGTCAAAATAGTAAAATTAGTAAGTATTTTCCAATCCTGTTACTGGTCTAAAAGCCAAATCTTACAAACTTTATACATTAACAAAAATGTTCAGTTTCCAGCAGCAAGTAACCAGTGTGTGCATTGTCAGGTTTGGAGTAAGGGTAAGCAAGATAGTTAAGTGGCAAATCTGTGGCCAGTGTTAACATAAGATTTATTTTCAAATAAACCAAATTAATTCTTGCTGTTTTCAGATGGCTACATAATTTAGTAAGTCTGTTAATGCAGCATTAACTATAAACTACAAGAAAATACATTTGATTTTAAAATAAAAAAACCCAAAACTTCCATGTATGTGATATGGCACTCTGAAAGTTTAACTTGTTACATAAGCACCTATTAAAATGTCCAGGTTCTAGCTTTGAATTGAAATCAGATTTTAATCCTTCATCACTATGATGGCATGACTTATACTATTTTTTCAATGAATTTGAAGTTGTAAAATTATTGCTAAAAGAAATGATTATCCTTTTTGGCTGAGTGAAGCAAGGTCCAACACTTGATGGCATTTATCTGCAATGCCATAACTTTGGAATGCTGTGTCCAATCAATTACAAAATTCCAGGGAATGTTCTAGAAATATATGGCACAAATTGGAATTGGTGCAAATTGGAATACTATTCCTTGATTTTCAGGAATATTAGGCCCCCAGACTAATCTCTCTGCCACCTGTGGCTGCTGCCTACATACATCAGAGCAGCAGCTGCTTAACTTGCTGTGTGGGAACAGTATGTGAAATCTGGATTGCACTAGAAATAAGAGACCTTTACAGGGAAGAATTATAGGGTGGGAATCAGAGACCTGAGGATGGGTGGGGGAATAACTGCGAGGGGGAAGGGGTGTGCGAGCAGGGAGATGGAATGGGGATCCATTGTGGACAAGGACAAGAATGTGAGGGTAGAGGGATAGCAGCAGGGACTGGAGGGATAGAGCAGTGGTGGTGGAGGGGGAGGAAGCAGAAACTCAGAGGAGTGGGGTGCTGGTGATGGTGGGAGAAGCAGGCACCTGGAGGGCAGTGGACTTGGTGATCATAGGGGGAATTGCTCCCCCTAACACACACACGTTGGGGGTGGGGGCACAGAAGCAGGGATCTGGAGAGGTGAAAGCAGGGAGGAAGTAGGGGAGGAAATGAGAACCAGGAATGGGGCGGAGGGGACACAGAGCCCCTGCCATGGAGGAGGAGTGGGAGACAGTGGTATAGTGGGTAAGGGGACAGGAGTTCCTGAAATAGAGGGGTCGGGGAGGGTGGCACACAGGGAACTTGGCAGGAGGAATAGAGGGGTGCAAGGAGCCTCTGGTGGGTCCAGTGTGCTTGACCTGCAGAAATTACAAGTGTGCAGCCCCTTAGTTCTAGAGTTTTTATAGTCTTATCTTTTTCTTTAATATTCACAGGGGCCAGCTACCATGATGGCCTACTTGATAGTTTCAGGCTTTTTCCTTACACGTCTAAGGAGGCCCATTGGCAAGATGACAATTGCTGAACAAAAATATGAAGGGGAGTACAGATTTGTCAATTCCCGGCTCATTACAAACAGGTATGGATTTATTTGTTGGCTAACTGTAAATGAAATCTTTGTAGTATTGCAAGGTACTTATTCAAGTAAATTCTAAAACTTAGTGAATTAATTTTGAGGAAAATGTTTATATTTCTATATGGACTAATTATTTAATAACTCCCATATCCATTATTTACTCATTTTAAAAGGCAAACTGTAGTTGAGATACTATAAACCTCTGTCCTACAGTTATCTTGTGGTAATATTATGAACTCGTCTTTGGTGAGAAGGTAATTAAAATAATGTCTTTTATTAGAGCTTTATTTTTATAGCTAACTTTTTCAGGCTGGTCGCTCCGCAAGGATTGTCTATATTAAAAATAAATTCTTTTTTTTTTTTTAGTGAAGAAATTGCTTTTTATAATGGGAATTTAAGGGAAAAACAGACAATTCACAAAACCTTTCATAAACTGGTAAGAGAGCATGAAATACTTGATTATAGCTTAAATGCTAAATTTTCACTTAACCAAATTCTAAGGAATATTGTTATGGTGGTTCATAATGCTGAATTTGTGCTAGTCTTTTTGTTTTTGCCTCAATCCTTCCTTCAGTTCAAAACTGTATTATGGGGGGGAGAAATCTTACTGCAAACAGTCTGGCACACATGCACCAAATTGATTGTAGCTTCTTACGGTACAGGGGTAAAAGACCGAGTTGTGGGGCTAAATATTGCTGTGTAGACATTCGGGCTTAGGCTGGAGCCCAGGTTCTGGGACCCTGCGAGGGTGGAGGCTACCGACTAAGCTTGAACATGCACACAGTGATTTTTCAACCCCAGAGCCTAAATCATGTGACCCAGGCCAGCTGTTGGTTTTGAATTCCTGTGTAGACATACCCTTAGAAATTTAACTCTAAATTTCCTGGATTTCTAATGAGTTTTGTTAAACTCTGAACTTCTTAAAAGGTGGTTGTGGTGGTGGTGCTCATCCTTCAGTTTCAAAGATAACCATTACATCACTGATTGATTTCGTTTCTGTAAACACATGAGTGATTGATCAGGCTATTTGAGCTTAGAACAGTCTGTGGCACACTGAACAAGAGATGCCACTATGGGTTACTTGATTAACAACAGACATGCCGCTGTTGTGAGATTTACACTGCTGGTGCTTCTGCTCTGCCTCAGTAGTGCTCCTCTGCTTATAGACACTAGCTCCAGTATGGATGACACTTTGCCAGGTAGAACGATCCATTAGCAAGATCTTCCCATAACTCAGGGTCAGTGTTGAAACATCTCAAGGATAACTAGAGGGAGTCTTTGAAACATTCTTCTGGCCTCCCTGAGAGTGCTTTCTCCCCTTTAGCTCACCATAAAAGATCATCTTTGGCAGTCACTCATCTGACATTCTGGTGACTTGGCCAGCCCATCTTACCTGTGACTTCATCAACAGTGTGTGGATGCTTGGAATGTCTGCCCACATGAGAACCTTATTATCTGGAACCTCGTCTTGCCATCTTATCTTCATTAGTTTCCTCAGACAACCCACGTGAAAGTGATTCGGCTTCATAGCATGGCGTCTATACAGCGTCCAGGTTTCTCATGCATATATCAAAGTTAGCAACACAATGGCTGTGTAGACCTTCAGTTTTGTTTGTTGACTAATGCCTCTGCGCTCCCACACATTTGTATGCAGTCCGCCAAAGGTGACACTTTCTTTAGCAATTCTGGTATTGGTTTCATCATTGATGTGAACTGCACGTGACCATGTACAGCTGAGGTAGGTGAACTTGTCCACTGCCTAGAGGATATGACCATTCACTGTGATAATAGGCTCTACGTAATGCTTTCATGGTGCAGGCTGGAACATCACTTCTGTCTTCTAAATATTGATTGTTACACCAAAATTGTCACAAGCTGAAGAGCAATAGTCCATACCCTGCTGCATGTCAGGCTCATATTTGGCATTCAGGGAACAATCATCAGCAAACAGAAGGTCACGAACAGTCACTTCCTGTACACTGGTCTTTGCCTGTAGTCTCCTCAGATTGAAAAGCTTGCCATCAGTCCGGTATCTGATGCCAATCCCGGTGTCACAGTCATGAAAGGCATCTGTAAGCATGGCAGAAAACAGTCAATGGCCTCCTCACTAATAGGTGATTGTTGATTGAGGATATTGTTAAAATGTTCTGCACACCTTTTCAGTATCTTTACTTTGACAATGAGCAGTGTGGTGCCATCGGCACTCAGTATTGGAGATGTTCCTGATGCCTTCGGCCCATAGATTGTCCTCAGAGTATCATAGAAGTTCTTCATATCATTTGTGTCTGCATAGGATTAAATCTCATCTGCCTTGTTGCTCAGCCATGAGTTTTACATTTGCATTATGCAGTCCTCTTGATGTTTTTAATCCCGGTGTAGACGTACCCTTAGAACGTCTGTTAGTCTATAAGGTGCCACAGGATTCTTTGCTGCTTCTAAATTTCCTGGATTTCTAATGTTTTTTTAAACTCTAAACTTCTTGAAAGGTAATGTTCATTGAAACTACTGATATGTGCCAGCACTTTAGAGGTGTGTGTGTGTGTGTGTGTGTAATTTACTACTTAAATTAGTTTTAGCACACAGTAAGTAAACTTGCAAGAGTGCTACTGGCCAAGTGAGTGATAATTTCACTAGTTAGACAAGGTGGGTAAGGTAATAATTTTTTATTGGACCAACTTCTGTTGGTGAGAAAGAGACAAACTTTAAAGCAACACAGAGCTCTTCAGGTCCTGTAAAAGATATTACCCCACCCACTTTGTCTCTCTAACATCCTGGGACCAACATAGTTACAATTACACTGCATTCTCACTAGTGTCATACAGAAGATGGCAGATTTTGAAGCAGTCTTGAGGAATGTGCTATTTGGACCCTAATGAAAAGATGACATGTACTAACCTCTGTAGTAGCCCCTGTTAGTAAATTGAGTGACTGCAATGCCAGTCTTGAGAGAGAGCATGCATCTCCTATTCCATAAAGAATTATGGTTGGTGTATTCAGCAAAGGAATAGGATCAAGTGGGAAATATGAAGGAAGAAATGAAAGCTGTGGACTTTAATTGGAAATGCATGAGGGGCCCACACACTGGCAAAAGTATATAATTTAATTGTTACCCTAAAATTCTTGAGTAGGCCCTTATCTCCCATCTTGATTACTGTGACGCGCACACACACACCCCCCCTTTGGACTTCTTTGACACCCGTCTTACCTCACTTGGGCCCATTCAAAAAACTGCCACTACGACTCTTTCTAGCCTGTCGTCCTGACTGTGGGAACAACCCCCAGTCTTTTAATCTATTCACTAATTTTCTTTCCTATAACACCAAAATTCAGAGTTCATGTCCTCACCTTGAAGGTTTTTCAACTCTTGTTCCATTACCTATCCACTTTTGTTTTTTGCTGCCTTTCCCATCTTCGTTCTGCCAGTGACATGAGATTTTAATATCTCTGTCCACTTCTCCTATAAACATCTCCACACTTTTTTCCATACTTCCTTGTAAGTGGTACATCCTCCTTGAATTCGTCTGTGAAACTATTAGCCTTTTCATCGAATGCCTTCTCCAAATCCACTTCTGTTGTGACACCTCCAAAAAGGTGAACCAGTTATTGCTAGATATTTTAGCAGTTAGGATTAGCTGATTTTATTTAATATTTTTTCATTTTCTGATTATTTGAAACTATAGCTAACCTATCTAACAATGACCTTTATTTCACTACCAGGTCCTTTCTTTCCATCACTTGCAAACTTTCCTCTCATTTACTGTTCAGTTGTTTGTGTGTTCTTTTAGATTACATTGTAAGCACTTGCTGGTAGGGACTTTGTCTATCTGGATTTGCTCAGTGCCTAACACAATTAGGTCACAATCTTTATTGGGGCCTTCGTGATTTACTGTAAAATAAATTCTTTTTTTTTAGAATTAAATTTGCTTCTCTATTGTAGTTGCAGGGTGCATGGCAAATATTTGTGTACGCTACATTTTTTCACATTTATTGTTTGTTTTTTTTCCCCCCAGGTGGAACATTTGCATAATTTCATCTTGTTTCGGTTTTCTATGGGATTCATAGATACTATCATTGCCAAATGTAAGTGTTTTCCCAATGCTAGTGGACTGCTATTGATAGTACAAGTGGTGTTACAAATATTTTAATGTGTTCATTTTATGTTCTGATTTAATTTTTCTTGCTAGAAAACATTTACTTTTAAATATTGCAGACTTAGCTACTGTGGTTGGTTACCTGGTCGTTAGTCGTCCGTTTCTGAACCTAGCTCATCCTCGCCATCAAAAGAGTACCCATTCAGAACTCCTGGAGGTAGGTAGTGCAGAATAGAAATGAGTAAAATATAGTAATTGCTTGAATTCTGTTAGTTCGCATAAGTAAACATAGTTGTATTTTGCTATTTAAGGATTACTACCAAAGCGGAAGAATGTTGTTGAGAATGTCTCAAGCTCTGGGCAGAATAGTCTTGGCAGGCCGTGAAATGACCAGATTGGCTGGGTAAGATTGATAACTGGTATTCACAGCTGCTTAAAACTATTTTATTTTCGATATATGTAGTTCCTGTCCTCCATAACTGTTATTTATAAATGGACTGTAGATTAAAACAAAACAAACGTGCACTCATTTTGCACAGTGCAGCAAAAATATAGACATTAATATTAATAACTGTGAGAATTAGGGAAAATTAATGTTTTCAATTACATTGGTAATTTCTGAGCCTATTAGTAGTTGCAGATGTTTTGAATGGGAGATCAGCAGTGATGGGCAGTATGGAAGTAAACCATTGTCCATCTTAATGTAATGTTGGGGTATATTTTAATATGAAAGTTTTACCTTAAAGCTTAACTTTCTAAAGTGTTAAATATTTCACCATCTTAAGGGCCAGTTTTGTGAACTGCAGAGGTTGGGAGATTAATTTATTGGCATTAGGAAGCTTTTAATGCTGTTCTGGAGCAAAATTGAGTATATTCCAGTGTTTTGTAGTATCCAGTGCTTGAGGTAACCAGCCCAAGACATACAACAAAAAATAAACACACATGTTTTGAAACAGCTTGCATTCAGTACTGTATCCCAATCACGCTGCAAAATAGTGATTCCAGTTCTTCTTTATTACGATTTTAATTTTGACAATTTAGGGTACTTATTAAAAGTTGATTTTTCTGCATAACAATAAAATCCTTGAAATGTTTCTGAAGATGAATTCTTAATGCATCCTTATTTTAGCTTCACAGCTCGAATTACAGAATTAATGCAAGTACTAAAGGACTTGAACAGGGGCAGATATCAGCGTACTATGATATCGCAACATGAAAAAGGTAATTATGACGGAAGTTTAATGCGCAATACTCACACCTTGGCAGACACAAATCTAGTCTCTAATACTTGTTTCTTTTTTTAAAATGTAAGATGGCGATAGAACCCAAACTATTCCCTTGATACCTGGGACTGGAGAAATTATCAACACTGATAATCTAATCAAGTATGTATAGAAAGTGTAATGTATAGAACATGTAAACCTGCTTTTTAGTCTTGCCTTATATCACTATTTTTAATACAGTTCGTTATATAGAACAATACTTTATAGCCACTTCCTTCTGTACAGTGTCTTCAGAATTTCTTTCTCAATCCTCACTGCATAAGGCGTTCTACAACCTTAGTACTCTTTACTGTGGACTACTGGTACTATCTGTTCTCCAGAATCAATCTCCCTTTTGACCTGTCCTGCTCTCCCCTGGAACATGACTACCCAGATCATTATATTTCCCATTAGTTAGACCCCATCTCTTACTAGAATTTCTGCATTGGCTTTCCAACATTCTCCATATACATTTCAAGCCACTTCATCATTGAGGCACTTGAGAGCTATGGCTTGCCTATATAGTTGTCCTTGACTTTTTTTACAACCCTTTTAGCGACTTTTAGAACCCTTTTAGACTTTTACAACCCTTTTAGCCAAGTCTTGCTATATATGCCAGGAAGAAGCTTTCAATTAATGTTTGTCAAGATACCTCCTACTCTTCTTTAAATTAAATAAAATAAATAAAATAAAAAATAAAAAAAAATCCAAGAAACAGTCCAGTTCTGGGCACATGCAACTCTATACCTTCATAGCACCTGCTTGTGTTCTAGCATCCTGTTCTTCCTCAGAGTTGACCAGTTGGTAAAGAACTATACCTAATAGTAGTAGTAATGTGTCAATTTTACCCATAGGTTTGATCATGTTCCGTTAGCAACGCCTAATGGAGACATTTTGATTCGAGACCTCAATTTTGAGGTAAGTTCTAAGATATAAATCTTCATGTAACACTTCAAAAATGAAGGTGAGTATTTCCCACAAACTTATTCTGTGTTATGAACAATCAAGAATAAGAACAAAAGATGTGTGTAGGATAGGGATACCGTCAGTGTGGTGGTCATATTTTTTTTTTATTAACTATGTTAATATACGGGGCTATTAAAATGGACTTTTTTCAAAATTTTATTCCCTTTTCACATTTAATGCTTGCTTTATACATATACCACTTTTTAACATTTTGCTTGGCAATGGCACTGAAACTTAAAAACTGTTTCACTTTGGGCTCTCCTGCACTAGCACGACGCTGAGGCACTACACACTCACAAAACTTGTCTTGAAGTGTCTGTGTGTATTTCAACTTATAGTTTTAGGAAACCAGCAATTTTACCCATCTTTGGGAATTTATATGAGACTTGTTCAAATACCAGCGCTACACCACTGTATATGACACAAAAAGTATAAAAATGATGAATATACAGTAATTTTTTTAAAAAAATTGACATGAGTAGAAAGGAGTAAATGTTTGTAAATCTATTGTAAATAGAAATGTTTTCATTATATTTAAAAACTTCCCCCTCTTTTCTACCCAAACACGCATTTTGGGTCTAAACTAGTTGAAACCATTCCACTTCTGTAACTAAGAGTAGAAATTACTGATCTTTTCCTTATCATAGCATTTCTGCATCTACAAATATATAGCAGAAATGTACACACAATAGCATGAATAATTTAACCTAAGAGGTAAACAAATGAGAAAACAATTTATGGAGTGGTAGAGGGAGAAAGAATATGAAAAGAAAGTATTACTGGATATTAGTCTGCCTAATTAAAATGTTAACAGACATTATCAGTGAAGTGTTCTTTATGATAAAAACCTGTTTGTGCCAACAACTGAAACAACAGAGTGTAAGTTATGTGGTGTAAGCTTGATTGTGTCAGCTCAGATGTATCACAGTTTGCAGTTTTCCTCTTGCTGTTTTTATACAGCATATCCAGTAGGTGGCACTGGAAGGTTTTTCCTCTGTTTTGTTTTTTTGTTTTTTTTTATAATTGGAGATATACCCATCTCCTAGAACTGGAAGGGACCTTGAAAGGTCATCGAGTCCAGCCCCCTGCCTTCACTAGCAGGACCAGTTTTTGCCCCAGATTCCTAAGTGGCCCCCTCAAGGATTGAGATTTTAATGATCGATTTACAGTAAAAAATTCATTGTCATTCTAGAAAACAAAATTGCAATGCCATAGGTGTGCAAAGTTAGTTAAGTAGAATAGTCAGTACTCAGTTTCATCTGATGCTTTTGTTCCAGTTATGACATAAAGCAGGAATAGTAAAATCCCATTAAACAATTATACTAGTTTTATATTCTATTCCTGAAGACTTGATTATATTATTTTGCTTTCTAGAATATTATGGCATCTTGTAATTTTGAAAAATATTTAAGTAAAACGTTTGAATGAAAATAAAACTTTTTAAAGTTTCTTTTAAAGTGCCCATCAACACAGTAGATAAGTTCAAGGTCAAAAAAAAAAGGTTTGAATGACAGTTAAAAATAAATCTGTAACTTCAGTGGATATGCCTTAAAATTTTGTTTAAAAAAATCATAAAGCTAGGAAATTGAATTTCACATTGTATTTTTACAGGGTATCCTTAACTTTCCCTGTGAGATCTAGTGTTTTAAGTTCTTAAGATTGTTAAATCTTGGCATGATTACACTTAGGGTACATTTGATGTTTAAATTAAGGATGCTTGTTAGACTGGTAGATAATCTTTGATAAACAAGATGATTACGTATCTATGCTTAATCTCACAAGTGTCGTAACAGGCTTGACCATTTAAATTTTAAACTTCAGTGATTTGCCTTGAATCTTGACATTATTATATAGTGCCTACCTTTGTTATGTGTGCTAAAGGCAGTCAAGGCAATATGGTCCCAGCCCTAAAGGGCTAGTCTTCCAAGTAGACAATCTGCAGACAAAAGTAGGGAAGGGATTTAACAAAAGCAAGATGATAAATGCAGTTGTTTGGCACATGTCTGGTTCTTTGCAAGTAGGTGGGACAGATCAGGTGTTACTTATTTAATAGACACTTCTTTGAGGGGAGCATTAAGGTTGTTAGGGCTCTTGGAAGAAGTATGTTATGAGGAGGAAGTGTGGAGGGTGTGATAGACTGGCCAAGGAAGGATTACAGGCATAAGAGCATAAGAATCTGTTGCTTTAAGATTATAAATCCCCAATTACTATTGTTTGTGTGTTTGCATGTGGACAGATGTAAAGATGGATAGAACAAGTGCCTGCAGGTTCTTTAAGCTCATCTCATGATGGTTTAAAAACATAACGTGTGTTTCATGAGAAAAAAACCTGTTTGAATTCTGATATTATTCTGAAAAGCCACTGAGATGCTGAAGCCACTGAGATGCTGAAATTTCTATATCTCAAGTTAAATGGTAGTTACCTATTACTGTAGAAGGGGCTTTGCTCATTTCTTTGGTGGTGGTACAGGTAGAGGTACAGTGGCTTGAGCATTGGCCTGCTAAACGCAGGGTTGTGAGTTCAATCCTTAAGGGATCTGGGGCAAAAATCAGTACTTGGTCCTGTCTCAGTCTAAACCTTGCCTTTCTTGTAACAATCAGTGTTCCCCAGAGACATCTCTCTGCAGTGTCCAGTCCCTCTGGCTGGACACTCTCAGAAATTATTATGGTCACTTCCCTAATAGGTAGTGACAAGGCAAGAGACAGGGCACACATCAGTCTGGTAGGTTAGCTGAAGACTCATGCTTCTCTTAAATACACAACGCTGAGATGATTTTTAATAAAACAAGAATTAGTTTATTAGCAAAGAAAGGAGACGATACTAAGTAAAAATAAAAGAGAGAGGTATGGTTACAAATTAAACAAAACAGGCTTTCTAGTGACTTAAAACTTAAATTTTAACAAGTTACAATCTTTGCCTAAGCAGCTTTCTTATTTACATCAAGTTACCAGCATCACTAGCCCACCAGAGTATGGGATCCAGCTTTCACAGGGTGCTGTTCCCTATGTCCCCTAAGTGATGGATGCCAAAATGGCTTTTAGTTTCTGCTTATATTTCCCAAAACTCATTGTTTTGTCTCCAGAGTCAGGATCACTTCCTACTGTTCTTCCCTTCCTGTTGACTTCCTATTTTCCTGATGATTCATATGTAAACTTCTGTTGTTTTGGTTCCATAATGTTTAATTTACATAGGAGGGAAGGTAGCTATCTACCTGTCTCCAATCTGGGAGAAAACCTGTTTCTCCCTTTGGTTGCAAATTTTGAAATATAGTATCGATGAGTAACCATAAATCCTCATATAATTAATACATACATTTTACAATGATATTAATCACCAATGTGTGACAGGCTTACATACAAGATCTTACTCAATACACTTTTATAGTAGAGTTATATTGTGTACAATCAGTTGCTTATTCTTTGAGGTTCAGACCCCCTATTCTTCTTTTGGGGTGTCTGGACCATGATTGTCATAGAGGTGCGTCCCGTCACTGGTGGGAACACCCCTTCCATCGATGTAGGCTGCGCCTACACTATGGGGTTATGGTGGGATAGTTTTGGCACCATTGCTCTGCTGGTGTAGTCCCCTTATGTAGACAAACCCTCATGTTTCTAATATTAACTAAAATTTAAGAAAAGTTTTTGTGTTAGAATTTCTTTAGGCTTCTTAACTATTTTAATCAAATAATTGCTCTCTGATGTGGATTTATTCAAGAGCAACAATGGCTTCTACTTTCCTTCTCTCCCACCTCCTCCACTGTCTTGCCAATTTACTCCATCCAGTCAAACACAAAACTTTTCAGCAATGTTTTCTGCTCACCACTCTTCCGCCAATGTGGCTTTCTCCCCCTGTACCAGACCAAACTGCATGCAATCCCCCCCCCACCCCTCCATCATGGCACATGAAGAGGCTTACTCCAGTTTTGAGGTCTTGAGAAGTCATGGTCTGGATTTTATAGGGCTGTGCAGGGATTATAATCTTCACGTGGTGACCTATGAAGGTTTAACAAATAGTGCGAAAATGATATGTAATTAGACTATTAACTAGAGGTGGTCAAAACAGAAAAGACAAATTCATAAAAAAAAAAAAATTCAGTTCCATTTTATATCAGTGTTGTTTTCATCAGTTTTCAAACCAGCTCTGCTATTAATTCAAGAAACTCATCAAGTAGTCACTTACCAGTGCTCATTGAGGCCAATCAAATAAAATAAACTTGAAGTTTCTAAACTAAGCTTCTTTTAGGTTGAGTAACGCCCCCCCACCCCGAAAAATCAGAAAATGTTCCAATAATTAAAATCTGATTTTTTTAACACTAGTATTTCCAAAATGATTTTTATTCAGTTTGCCTTTTTAAAAAAAAACTATGCAATAATTTTACTGTATCATCAGATCACTTCAGACAGACTGATTTGGTTTAGGCAAAAGTTAATATTGGTGGATGTGTGTCAAAATTGGACTTACTGTGCAAAGGATGGCTTCCAGTCTAATAATGGGGATACTGGCATCTCTACAGCAGTACAGATTTTCCAATTATTTTCCTATTGTTTAATGTGTTGCCATATATTTTAGGTTCGGTCTGGTGCAAATGTTCTGATTTGTGGGCCAAACGGATGTGGGAAGAGTTCACTTTTCCGTGTTCTTGGCGAGGTAAAGAAATACTAAAATGAAATTGATCATTTAAAAAAAAACACAAAACCTCTCATCCTAATTTCTTAAGAGAAATTTTCTCTTTATGACTTTTGTTTTCTTGTTGCAGTTGTGGCCTCTGTTTGGTGGATGTTTAACCAAGCCTGAGAGAGGAAAGCTTTTCTATGTTCCTCAGGTAAAACAAAGTACCATAGTAATTGATATTTGTATTTTTTGTTACCTCTTTATTTTATGACTGTTACACATATCTGTAATGCTGTTCTAATAATTTGCAATTTAATCCCAGAGACCATATATGACACTAGGAACCCTCAGAGACCAAGTAATATATCCAGATACTGTAGAAGACCAGAGGAAGAAGGGGATATCTGACCAGGTAAAAAAGACATTCTCCTCAATAACCATTATTTGCAGCCTTTACTTTTCCTCATTCTTTGTAGTGTGGGATTATTTGTATTTTAAATTTGTTAAATGATAGAGAAACCCAAGTTGTTTCTCCTCACGTAGGTCCAAATAGGAAATGTTGATGGAACCATGGCTTCCCTACAACTGTTTGCTTTGGGAGACTTCATAGCATTTTGGTTTTTCTCTTAATTCACCCTTTCCATTCTTGAACCTGATTGGCTGTAAAATAAAGGTTCACCAAACCAAAGGTCATCAGTTGTGGCTTTAAATGTGTCATATGCAGCCTCTAATATTACCTGCCAGCAGATGTCAAGGATGTCATCTGTCTGTTAATGACAGTTTCACTGTTCATTTAAACTTGTTCTGAAGTATCATTCATTTTTTTAACTGTATTGGTATAGCAAGTAAGAACATGAGATTTGTTTACATTTTCAAATGTTATTTTGGTACCAATATCTTGGGTGATAGAGTGATTTTAATATTTTATAGTATACTATACTAATTTGAGAAGTTATTGCAACATGAAATATGTTTAGGTGTATCTGTAAGCATTATTGTTTTGCTAAAAGGTGCTGAAGGAGTACTTGGATAATGTCCAGTTGGGTCAAATCCTGGAACGTGAAGGTGGCTGGGATAGTGTTCAGGACTGGATGGATGTGCTCAGCGGAGGAGAAAAACAGAGGATGGCAGTACGTCTTTATCTTATATGTACTTGAAAAATACTGTAAATTAGTATAACTAATCTGAAATGTTGATATCTAGTCAGTACATTTTTCTACTGCTTTATTCTTTAAAGAAATAATTTAAGGTTTTTATAATCTTAGTGCTCATGAAAATAACTTAAATTACTACAGGTAGGCATTATTATTTTCACATTGTAATATAGATTTCTGAATGCTTTCTTATCAGATCAACATATTCTCTTCTATTATGTAAGCAGATGTTGTAAAATATTGATTTCTTACCCTTGGAAAGTATACAGAGAATACTACACAATGTTCAAATTTCAGTGAGGTTCAGTAAATGATGGTTAAAAAAAATTCTTTCCTCTTCTAATTTTCAGTCAATAATTTCTGGTTAAAACTTCTAAGACTACAGTATTAGTTGTGATTGTTGAGAAAACTTGACTTTCTGCTAACAGCATTGATCATTATATATGTAAATATTTCGGCATTCATCCTTTTTCCTCTAGCAAAAATCAAGACAGAGTGATGGTATGGCAGTACATATACAACATTTCTGGATTAATAAGTAGCCACATAATTGTGGAAAGCTGCTTATAAGTTACACATACACCTAAGATTATGTTGTATGATAAACTATTACCATTTTTTAAATTAAATATTCATATTGACTGTGATCTGCCTAACTGTCTGCTAGAAGACAAACTGACAAGACAGCAAAGGAAATTTTCATTGCATGCTGGATGTAACTCACTGTGCTTCAGTATTACTCAAGTCTCTGATTATTGCATGGCAATGTACATATTACTGTATCTGCTGAACACTTAGGAGTAATGGGTGAAATCAGACTAAAATGTCTTTAAATTTCAAATGTTTTATCTCCATTTTTAGTTGTAAACTTTGTTAAAATGTTTTATATTTCCAATAGATTACAGTAGTTTTATCTCTTAAATGCTTATTTAGACAATAGGTTATGCTATTATAAAGATGAAGAAACTTGCATTGTCCTTGTTCTCTCTATTCACAAATGGTGTATTGTTTTGCATTCCAGATGGCAAGATTATTTTATCATAAACCTCAGTTTGCAATTCTGGATGAATGTACAAGTGCTGTTAGCGTTGATGTAGAAGGCTACATTTACAGTCATTGCCGGAAAGTAAGTTTGTTTTGTTTCTTTTTTTCTAGATAAAGAAAGTTGGCTGACATGCATTTAAATTGTTCTTTGTGAAAGTAATTTCTAATTTGGAAAATGTCAACTTGACCGATTGGTAAAACTGGACTTCAGCAACAATATTAGACATGATAATATTAAATTTCCAAAACTTGGTTAAAATGTGAAATGGAATCCAGATAACACCCAAAACAATCTTATACTTTCCTTATGGAAAATAACCCTTCTCAGCAAGGCTGACAAAACAAAAGGACTTGTAAGTGAACCTGTTTTGGAGATAGGAGCCAGCAACACTAGGAGAACTTTCAAAAAGTAAATGAAAAGGGAGTATTTAAAAAGCATGATGGTTTAACTTCTTTTCTATTCCTCATCCTTCCCCAGAATTCTCAACAAAAAAATGTCTACCATCATATGATATGTGGTAGGAGAAATATCAAGGGGGTTGATTTCTTTTTTGGGGAAGGGCAGAAGGGTTTGAAAATAGAGATTATAATGGAAACTTGCTTTAAATTTAACTATGGTGTAGTGATGTCCTTGGAAAGGAAACAGAAACTCTACAGGTACTGAAACCTTTATCCAAATCTCTCTGGGAGCAGGAGCAGGCCCTAAGATCCTTTTATAGTAGTAATTTTGACGCTGGGTGGGCTCTGTGTGAAAGAGCATCAGTTATAGGGGGTAGGGATAGCTCAGTGGTTTGAGCATTGGCCTGCTAAACCCAGGGTTGTGAGTTCAATCTTCGAGGAGGCCATTTAGGGATCTGGGGCAAAAATCTGTCTGGGGATTGGTCCTGCTTTGAGCCGTGGGTTGGACGAGATGACCTCCTGAGGTCCCTTCCAACCCTGATATTCTATGATTCTTCTATTTAATTGTTTAAGTACATTTACCATTTGGATGCCAGGTTGTACTGCTTTCTATTTTGAGGATTTACCATTGCAAAGTGGCTGATAATGCATCCCTCTGGAAAATCAAATCCCTTGTCAGCTGTCTCTTACAGAAGGTTAAAAAATAAATAGTTTGATTATTATCACTTTTTCATTTCTGTTTGTTTTAATCATTAACCATTTACAATTTAACCATTCAGTACACAGGTGATTTTAAAGGTGAATTTTTCGTTGCATTTAAGAAGCAACTTTAAGTTCTTAAGTCATTAACATCATACACTTTAGTTAGCAATCAAATACATTTAAAAACAAAATATTTGGAAATAATTTCCTCTTTTACTTACCTGCTAGGGCTCAAGTTCAGGAATTAGTCTTTTCTGTAAGAACCTATGATATTGCTAACATCTATGCACAGGGAGTGAATTTTTTAGCCTGACATTTTCAGCTCCTGCAGGAAAAACAGAACATTTAAATCAGTAGGTTTTAAAAAACCAAACCTAAAATCTCTTTTGTTTTTCCTCTAAAATGTGCAATATTGAGGCTACACACGCATGGCATAAATGATTTAAGGCTTTAAAACTTTCCTATTTATTAGTATGAGCTTTTAGTTTCATCTTTTAAAATGTTACCAAGTGTGAGGAATTGAGGAAATTAATTGAATTTGTCTTATGGGTGAAGTTTTACTTAATGTTTATATTCTCTTTTTACTATAGGTTGGCATCACTCTCTTCACTGTCTCTCACAGAAAGTCCCTCTGGAAACACCACGATGTATGTCATTTTAATTTTTGTTGATGATGATTATATATTTAGCCTTTTTTGAGGTATTAAATGAACTTTGAGTTCAGTTGCATTCAGATGTCTTGCCTTCCAGCCAGACACACTCTTTTCAAAAAATAGTATCATAGATTATATTTTCATAGTCCAGCATCAGTATTTGAAGGATTCACAAAAAAGCTGTTATAAAAAACTAAGAAATTGACAGTTTTAAATGTATCTGTTCTGAAGGGTTATCCATATACAATATTCAAAGTTAGTGTTTCTTCATCTGTGGACACTTGATTAAAAGAGCCTGTAGCTAAACAATCCTGTAAAACTTTTCTTACGAAGCTGCTAATGCACATGTTTATAAAGGGCCTTTGTGCAGTGCAAGATGTATTTTTAATTGTGGGACTACTCCTTGTTTACTGTATAACTAAGTAATGGATTTTGTTATTGGTGGGAATTTAAATTTTGTGTGTGCACTGAGGTATAATGAAGAGAACACTTCTATAAGTATAAAAAATAAATCTGATATAGTTGAAATATACATGGCTTTTATAATCCTATAAAATAGTTTTGGCAAATGTTTCCCCTTCCAGTTACAGTAAGATAGGATTACCCCCTAGAGGGGGCGTGTATGTGGTGAAGCGTAAAATACGTGGATATTTTGTTCAGATAGGGATTGGGGAATTCAATGTTCGTGAAGATATTTGGGAAAAGGAATGTTAAACATTCTAAACATGTAAAACTGTGATACAAGGTATTCCTTTTCTCCCCTAAGTTCTTTCTCATAATTACATCTGTTATCATTGTCCTGAAGTAGATAACATAAGGATTGTAATAAATAATAATTGAAGAAATAATTTTAAACTTAGAAAATCTATGAAATTTGAAGCTCTGTGGGGATACTCCTTCACTAATTTCTGTCCCACAGCACCAGCCAAATCTTAAATCAATATTCATTTAACAAGGGCCTGATTTTCAAAAAGCACATGCCTAGTTTGTGTATGCAAAAATGTAGTCAATTGTCTAAGTTGACATTTCTTGGTCAAGCTCCAGACTCCAGAGAAAATAATTTAAAAAAAAACCATTAATGGTGGTGGTGATGATAAGTAAATAAAAAGATGTTGAGGTCCATTCAAAAGTGTCTGGTGGTCCAGGTTTGGCCCACGCGGCGCCTATTAACTACCCCGATGTACACCATTTCACACCTAATTTATGCACACATTTCTGCAATTCAGGTATTGGTGTAAGTGGCTCACTATGTGTAAAAATACCAGGTTTGTACACAGAATTATAATTATGCATGCAAATTAGGCATCTGTCACAACAAACCAAATCCCAGTGATGGGCAATATGACCAACTAGCAGAAGATAGAGATAGAACATATCCAAAAAATCAGTGTTATTCCTCAAAGGCAATTGAATTGGCTAAGTATTGCAGTAGGAGATCATCCTCTGACCAGTTGATTTAGGGTTTTAGTTTTTGTTCTTTAACATATTATTTGCTTATACAATTTATTATGATAAACAAAGCTACTATAAAAATATTTTTTGTCTTTTGGTTGATGTAAATTTTTCATTCCACAGTTTTACCTGCACATGGATGGTAGAGGAAATTACGAGTTCAAGAAGATAACTGAAGACACAGTTGAATTTGGATCTTAAAATCCATAAAGCTGCAACTACTACAAAGACTGATAATTACAGAGAACATGTAGAAAGGAAAAGTACATAGCAAGATAAAACTACTTGGCTTGTTTTTAAACAAATTAACTAGGTATAGGATAATCCAAAGCAAGCTATTAAGCATTTATTATTATGTAGGATATTGCTAATTGTGTATATGTTGGTTTAATTATTAATATGTACTAAGAATGTCCTTATTCTTGTGGTTAAAAACCTGCCTAAATTAAATTGGGCTTAAATCAATATAACCTGATTCATCCTGGGATGTAAACCATTTGAAGTCAGCTGATTTGACTTTTATGGATCTTCCTTTCCTTCAGTGAAGAACTCTGCTAAAATTAGGGTTACTGCCTCTTTCTGGCAACAATTCTGGATTTTCACTATCTACTCTATGCATACTTCTGAATTATCTCACATGATGCAGGATGTCCTCCCCTTTTCATAGCTATATCCTGCTATCCTGTACAGTGCCAGACCTGGGTAGAGGCCAAGCTTTGTGATGGGTGTTGTATGCACACCATTTATGGTGCAGGATGGACTGAATCCAAGATGGCAGGAGCCTAATTCCCTCTGCTATTAAAGAGATTAGACCTGATCCACTGTGGATCCCTAGGCCTTTTCAGCCTGTCGGTCCACAGCTCTCCTGTGCTTCTCACTGTCTCCCATTCTTCCCCCATTCAACAAAAGCAATGCTGAACTGTGTTCTTCTCCTCCCCCAGAAAAGGGAGTGGAAGCAAATGGGGAGAGTTGGGAAGAAATTGAGATGGAAGGGAACTGAAAGAAAAAATAATAGTAGTGAAAATGGTATTCTGTATTTCAGGGGTCAGGGTCCTTGAATATTTTTCATTTGGAGTTGCGTAGACACACTTGACAATTCTGGGAAGTTGAGGAGTATGATTTTATTTCCCACAGCAAGGTGGAGGAGGGAGAATTATTAAAGGATAAATCTGCCTATTGAAGTCAGAGGAGTTTTGCCACCGACATTAATGGGATCAAGAATTGGGCCCAAAGTGTATCCTTCTAAAACACTTAGCATCCCTCCTTGAAAGCAAAATTTTGTTGCTTTCAGTAGCAGACTTTCAGTTGTCCTCTTTGCTCCCATTCCTAGGATATGTGGTGGTGGTCTTCCATCAGAGTCCTTCTTTGTCCCTCTTGTTAAAATAGGATGTACCCTGTCCAGCTGCTATATAGGTTGGGGTTTTAAGAGGGAGTGATGATGATGGTAGCCTCTGTTTTGCTATCCACTTTTTTTATGTGATGTCTGGGATGCCACATCTCAAAATTCATCAAAATTTGACTCCATATCCTGAGGGTTTTTAAGGCAATTTTAATGTAAATTAGTAAATCATATGACAATGGTCCTCAAACAGTGGTCCGTGGACCACTAGTCCGTGGAGTGCTGCTGCTTTTATTACAACTGCCAAATCTCATTAAAAGACAGCTAAAAATACATTAAATACTTTCCTAATATTATTTTCCATGTAAACAATTACTGTAGTTGCCACATGATTTTAAGTGATCACAGATGCAAAAAGAGATGGTTTGTGTGATCAGGAATGGGAGGCTGGTGGTCCATGAGACTGTGTACACTATGAAAACATTTAAAAATCCCTGCCAAATCCCTACCATACACTGATGTTCTTCTTGTGGCTCTGTAGTGTTGCACACATGATGTAACATAGGCATGCACTACATGAAGATATGCACTAAATTCACAATAAATGTGATCTCTGTACATCTTTTATCAAGGTTTTCTTTTTTTATAATCAATATACACTCGGGTGTATACCTTACTCTTAGTGACTAATTCAGCTCTGTGAATACTGAATACCATCTTTTGTATTAATATTATTACTTATTATTTTCCCCTTTTATCTTGAAACTTGAAAACTTGAGGTTATTACACTTCTTGCCCATACCACTCACAATATTAAAATACTCTTACATAGCAGAAGAAATGCTAGTGCCCTCATGTCTTAGTACAGGTACCCACTAACATAGGCAATAAATTCAACATGTTAAATAGCATGAGTGAAACTCCAAAAGGCATGTGTTTGAAGCTTAACTGCATCCATTTCAATAAACCGTTTCATTCCGCAAGATGGCAAAGTTAGCTTTTTTAACCAGTTTTTAATTCAAATTCTTAAACACTGATATCAAAATAATTTATATGAAGCAAGTGGTGCTGCTATACATGAGATTTTAGTGTTTTCATGATAGCCCTATATTTTCAGGGTTTACCATAATGGCTGTTTTGTGAAAGTTGTCACCCAATTGCAACTTCTTTTTTAAAGAAATATTTTAGTAGCTTTTTAGAGAGACAAAGCAAAGAATATTTCTCCAAATTCAAATATCTGTTTTTATTGTTTTGGCTAGAGAGAAGTTTGTGTAGTTTTGACACTAACAAGCAGAAACCACTCAAAGCATATTTATATATCCTCCTCTGCAGCAAGTCCAAGGGTGATTTACAATTCAACATTGATTAGTAGTAACAGCACTGAGCATAAACTTTTTCAATTTTGCTTTAAAAACAAAAACAGATCCAGCTTCATAAACAAGGAGAAATTGGCCTGCTCCTGTTGTGTACTGAAGTCAGTTTGAGAATCAAGGGTCATCTCATTTAATTCCTAAAAGCTCTAGTTTATATTGTGGATATATCAAAGAATAACCTGGTGAGCAACGAGGAACATATAGTAAAAACAATTTGTAAAGATATTCTAGACCACTGTTCTTTAAAAGATTACATAAAAATACCTTAAAGTATAAACTTGTATTGTCAATTAAGAGATTTTTAATCCAGTGAAAATGATTGAATCGTAGTTCAGTTATAAAATGGAGCTGTGGTATATATTGGTTGTAGTCTTTAATTGCTCAAGCTGGGAGTTTGAAAATAATCAGTCATAGTGAGAATGAAAGTATTGATAAAAGCATCTCCATCGGGCGGCTCTAGGATTTCCGCTGCCCCAAGCACGGCGGCACGCCATGGGGGGCGCTCTGGCGGTCGCCGGTCCCGTGGCTCCGGTGGACCTCCCGCAGGCGTGCCTGTGGAGGGTCCGCTGGTCCACCGGAACCGCCTGCCGCCCTCCCACGGGATGCTGCCCCAAGCGCGCGCTTGGCGCGCTGGGGTCTGGAGCCGGCCCTGATCTCCATATCCTCAACTACGGAGTCTTAAGCTGGTGACATTTCAAAATTGCACTAGTGGTAGTCAGAGATGGTTGCATTTCCTAGGTGTTGGAAGATATTCCTGTATGTGTACATACTGTAGTTTGTAAAGCGCTGTGAGAAGAAAGGCGCTATATAAATGTAAGACATTTAAGTGCCTCTGGAATAATAAATCTGAAGAGAAAATTGCATTAGGCTTTTTATATTTGTTGATCGTGTAATTAGCAATTGTCTTGTGTAACAGTACAGGAAGGGTAGATGTTTGACAAACCTAGAACCAATGAGACTTTTGAATTATTTAGGATCAACTTTATAAAATTCTATTACATCAAAGTATGAATTTCATACAAACAATCAGTCAAACTGTAATCAGTGTAAGTTAATGGAACGAAGAGCTAAATGCCATAGGTATGAGTGAGACAAGGTGGGTGAGGTAATAGCTTTTATTGGACCAACTTTTGTTGGTGTGAGACAAGCGTTCAAGCTTACACAGAGCTCTTATGCAGGTCTGCCTAAGCTCAAAGGTTGCCTCATTAACAAGTTGATCCAATAAGGTATTTCCTCACCCACCTTGTCTTTCTAATATCTGGGACCAGCACAACACTTGATACAACATAGATATGGGTGACACAGCAAATAATTCTGGCATGAAAGGGATAAAATCCTTTTCGTTTTTTGCCAGGCTGTATCTGAAAAAAGGGGAAAGACCTAATTTAAAAAAAAAAAAATCAGAGACTGAGTGTTTGTGCCTTTGACTATATATCCAGGAAAGAAAATATTTACATTTGGAAAAATAGCTAAGGAGCGCGAGTAGTAAACTCCACTTAAGCTGGGCGGAGTTGTGCAGACCAAAGCTCTATAGTTCAGCTCTATTACTTAAGCTGTAGAGAAAATTTTTCCAGTTCTGTTTGGCTACTCTGTCCTCTCTTGCTTCCTCAGTCTTCCTTCCCAGGGTAAAATTCTCCAGTATCTGAACATTTAGAGTATAGTTGTATGAAGGATGAACCAAGCTTTGCACCGTGAATTAATTCTAAGCAGCTTGTGATGTAGTTTACTTTTCATTCATTTTAATCCCGATATACCTATTCCTCATTTTATTAATTGAGATATAGATCTTGAGTATAATCATAAGATTATAAAAAAATGTGTTGTCTAGTCTTCTCAAGGGATATAGCCCTCTGTTAGAAAATTCCTTAACTGAGGGTATGTCTACACTACAAGACTATTTCGAATCAACTTAATTCGAATTTGTGGAATCGACCTTATGAAGTCGAAGTTGTGTATCCACACTAAATACACTAATTCGACTGTGTGAGTCCACAGTAACGGGGCCAGCGTCGACTTTGGAAGCGGTGCACTGTGGGAAGCTATCCCACAGTTCCCGCACTCCCCGCTGCCCATTGGAATTCTGGGATTTCCCCCCAATGCATGCTGGGGGAAAAATGTGTCGAGGGTGGTTTTGGGTAACTGTCATCATTGAACCGTCAATCACGCCCTCCCTCCCTCCCCGAAAGCGCCTGCGGGCAATCTGTTCGTGCACTTTTCTGCTCAGTGACAGCGCGGGCGCCACAGCACTGCGAGCACGGAGCCCGCTGCAGTTATGGCCATTGTCAACTCCTCGCACCTTATCGTCCACCTCTTCCACAGTCAGCTGCTGAGAAATAGGGCTACTTTTCAATGGTGCTGCGAGCACTGGTGGACCATGGGGGACGTTTTACCAACATCAACGTCGGGTGGCCAGGCAAAGTTCATGACGCGCGTGTTTTCAGGAACTCTGCTCTGTTTAGACGCCTACAGGAAGGTAGTTTCTTCCCGGACCACAAAATAACTCTTGGGGATGTGTAGATGCCTATAGTGATCGTCGGGGACCCAGCCTACCCGCTAATGCCCTGGCTCGTGAAGCCCTATGCAGGCGCCTTGCACAGCGACAAGGAACTCTTCAAGTACCAGCGAGCAGCGTGACCTGTGACTGTTCAGTTTCTTTACAGAGAAGCTGAACCTGCCCCTGTTTCTTTACCAAGTTACTGTTGACTAGCATCTGCAGTTACATACCCCGTCCACCCCGCTTCCCCCACTTCCAACACACGTTTAAAAATAAAATACATGTTCCACTGTAACTTTACAAAGGTTTCTTTATTGATGACTTTGCGTTGAAGGGTTGAAACTGGGACGCGGACTGTGCTGGGTAGGGTGTGCGGTGATGTAAAGACCGCCTCTAAACTCGAGGAATGACAGGCTCCTGCTCCCAGAGCGGTCTGCAGTGCTGGACTGGTTGTTTCAACGGAGCCTGCCATCCCTCCTTTTTGGGACTCTGTGTGCGGGGGCTATGTGGCCTTTTGGCGGGGGAGGACGGATACAGATTCCTCTGCTGCGTGGCTCTGTGGTCCAGGACAGGGACCATTGCATGAGATCTGTAACCGCCCTCCCCCGCTACAAAGTCACGTACCCCCCCACCCACCCAGAACCTGGAAACCACCTCCCATACCGACCAGGGTGCCTACTGACTGCACTGTGTGTGTGACCTGCTGCTGATCCTGCCCCCGTGTCTGTACCCTGGTAAAGGTGATTGTCCTGTCCAATTACCAACCCCCTTCCCCCCATTCAAACACAGTCTCCTCTAAAAGAACATGATGGAAACAGTAATTAACAGAAAAGTATTTTTTATTATCAACTAGACAGTTAGGGGATGAAACTGGGACGGGGGCTTGGGTGAGGCGGGAAGGAAAGGACTTCTCAAAATTTAGGGTATGAGAGCTTTTCGGTACTTGAGCACTCTGCTGGGGTGCAGTGACAGTTTTCACGGCCCCTGGCGCCCCTCCTTCTGGTTATTTTGGGTGAGGGGGGTTTGGGACTTTGTGGTGGGGGAGGGCGGTTGCAGATACACTGCAGGGGGGCTCTGTCCTCCTGCCTGCGGTCCTGCAGAACATGCACAAGGCGCCGGAGCATGTCTGTTTGCTCCCTCATTAGTCCAAGCAACGTTTGAGTCGCCTGCTTGTCTTCCTCACGCCACCTCTCCCCCCGTTCGCTGTGTGAGCGCTGGTACAGAGAGAGGGTCTCCCTCCACTGGCTCTGCTGGTCCGCCTCGGCTCGGGAGCACCCCATAAGTTCAGCGAACATCTCATCCCGTGTCTTTTTCTTTCGCCGCCTAATCTTTGCCAGCCTCTGTGAGGGGGATGCTGTGGCAGGTCTGGAGACAGTCGAAGCTGTGTGATGGGAAAAAGGGAGTGAATTCCTTGCAAAGATACATTTTTGCGAACAATGAACACAGTCTAGTCTGTCTCTGTGAATTCTGGGTTGAGATCCCAGTGCCTGATGGGGCAAAAACCATTTTCACGGGTGGTTCTGGGTAAATGTCGTCAGTCATCCCTTCCTCAGGGAAAGCAACGACAGACAATCATTTCGAGCCCGTTTTCCCTGGATTGCCCTGGCAGACGCCACAGCGTGGCAACCATGGAGCCTGTTTTGCCTTTTGTGCCTGTCACCGTATGTGTACTAGATGCCGCTGACAGAGGCGGTCCAGCAGCGCTACACAGCAGCATGCTTTTGCTTTTACATGACAGCAGAGATGGTTACCAGCCATACTGTACCATTACCATAAATTGGTAATAAGATGATCATGGTTACCAGTCCTTTTGCACTGCACCATTTGCTGCTGTCATAAGTGCCCCTGGCTGAGATCAGCCAGGGGTGCAAAAGCCAAAATTGGGAATGACTTCCTGAGTCAATCCCTCCTTTTTGGTATCTAAAAATAGAATCAGTCCTGCCTAGAATATGGGCAAGTGTACTAGAGAACCACTGTATCATAGAACCAGAGAGCACAGCTGCTCTGTGTCAGATCCTGCATAAATTATGAGCTGTATGCTATTCACAGGGGGTGCTCCTGCAACAACCCCACCTGTTGATTCCGTTCTTCCCCCAGCCTTCCTGGGCTACCATAGCATTGTCCCCCCACTTGTGTGATGAAGTAATAAAGAATGCAGGAATAAGACACAGTGACTTGTTAGTGAGAAATGAGTGGAAGGCAGCCTCCAGCTGCTATGATAGTCCAGACAGGACATTAAGCAGTGTGGAGGAGAGGAGCCCAGCATCCCGCTGCTAGTCCAGGGGCAATTGAATCTTTTCTTTACACATGAAGGGTGGGGGCTGATGGAGCTCAGCCCCCTGTTGCTATGATGAAGACGGTTACCAGCCATACTGCACCATCTACCAGGAAAAATTAGGAGCAGGCGCCCTTGATCAACCTCACTGATGCTAGTCGGCATGGTTACCAGTCCTTTTGCACTGCCCTATGTGCCAATAGGCTGATGATGACAATGGATATCAGTCTTATTGTACCATCAGCCACCCATGGCGGGGGGGGAGCAAGGATGTTGGTGTTGAGTGCTGCAGCATCCTGTCTATCTGCAGCATTCAGTAAAGATAGGGTGACATGTAAGAGTCAAGAGAGGATTGTTTTCCCTTTCACTTCTGTGGGTAGGTGGGGGGGGGGACGTAAATTGCTGAGCTATGCCCTGACCCACCGCGGACACTGTGTTTGACCCTAGAAGCATTTGGAGCTCAGCCAAGAATGCAAATGCTTTTCGGAGACAGCAGGAACTGTGGGATACCTTGTGTCCTCAATCCCCCCTCCCTCCATGAGCGTCCATTATATTCTTTGGCTTTCCGTTACGCTCGTCACGCAGCTGCGTGCTGAGTCTCTGCTACACCGTCTGGAGATTTTTTAAAAATACTTTGGACCAGGCATAACATTACAGTAATTCCCCTAATTAGATGCAGGAGTCTCCGAGCGAGATCACCGTGAGGACGGTCACTGAAGGAGATAGAGAGTGCATGCTGCGTGAAAGCCAGCACAAACCAGGGGCCTATGCAGCCATGCTCGGGGAGGCAATGCTCCCTGAGTACCTCATGAAAGCCTGGCACAGAAAAGTGTGCTACCACGGAGCACCCAATAAGGCAGCTCTCCCCAGGAACCTCCTGTGGAGGCTTTTCGATTCCCTCCTGGAGAGCTTTGTGGAGATCTCCCAGGAGGATTTCTGTTGTATCCCCATATATATAGAGACCTCCTTTTCACATACTTCAGATTCCTGTAATATTAAGAATAAAAGTTTACATGTTTAAAGCACTTACCGACTGCTCCTTCCCCTGATTCAGGGTCCGGGTTAACGGCCGGGGAGGGTTGGTAGGGGATCTCCGTGAGGGTGATGAAGAGATCCTGGCTGTCAGGGAAACCAGCGTTGTAAGCGCTGTTGCCTGCCTTGTCCTCCACAAACCCTTCCTCATCTTCCCCGTCTGCGAACATCGCCAAGGAACTGGCTGTCGACACTGTCCCATTGTCAGAGTCCACGGTCACTGGTGGGGCAGTGGTGGCAGGCTCCGTAGTGTCCGTTTGCCGCTTTGATTTTTTGGTAGCCTTGTCTGGGGTCCTTGATTTTCACGCGGTGCTGCGTTGCATCCCACCTGTATCCTCTGTCTCTCATGGCTTTAGAGACCTTCTCGTAGGTCTTTGCATTCCGTTCGTTGGAGCGCAGCTCCGAAAGCACAGACTCCTTGCCCCACACACCGATCAGATCCAAGACTTCCCGGTCAGTCTATGCTGGGTCCCTCTTTCTATTCAGAGATTACATGAACTCCTCTGCTGGAGAGCTCTGCATTGCTGCCGGTGCTGCTGAGCTCGCCACGATGTCCAACCACGAAATGAGATTCAAACTGTCCGGACAGGAAAAGGAATTCAAATTTTCCCGGGGCTTTTCCTGTGTGGCTGGTCAGAACATCCAAGCTCGGACTGCTGTCCAGAGCGTCAACAGAGTGGTGCACTGTGGGATAGCTCCCAGAGCTACTAAGTTCGATTTGCATCCACACCGAGCCTAATTCGACATAGCCATGTCGAATTTAGCGCTACTCCCCTCGTCGGGGAGGAGTACAGAATTCGAACTAAAGAGCCCTCTATGTCGAATTAAATGGCTTCCTGGTGTGGACGGGTGCACGGTTAATTCGAATTAACGCTGCTAAATTCGAATTAAAGTCCTAGTGTAGACCAGGCCTGAGAATACCATTTCACCAATGTGGGATCAGTATGTAGATGGGGGGCTGGGGAATACAAGATCAGGGCCTAGATTTGTTGTTGTTTTTTTAACTGACTCTGCTGGGTATCAAGGTCTTAATACGTGCAGCTTTTACTACAGTACTTATTTATAAATTACAGTTGTTGAGTAAATCAAGTCACTTCTAGACACAAAATCTAATTAAAACCAGTATGTGATACACACTGCTCGCATAAGACTTACAGTTTAATTGCATTGTTGCCGGACTCCCCTATAATGGTGTTGTGTTGATGGTCTTAGTGAAAACATACAGTACTGGGGGAAACGCTGGAATTGGATCCTGCTGCACAGAGAGAAGTGAGGTGGTAAGTTTTTTATTCCAAATTGCAGAATTGAGTTCATATTTGACAAGATGTTACAGAATTGCAGTGCAAAGCAGCTGAAAACTTGATTCCCAGAGACAACCTTTAGAGATCACCAGTTAACCAGAACTAACCTGAAAACTGATCTATATGGGTGGACTCTTACACCCCTGCATTGTCCTCTTGAAATCAGCAAAGCTTTGCATAGGCACAGAAGTCCATGTGCATGCATCTCACTGCAGGATCAGGGCCTAAGACAGTAAGAGGTGATTTGTTTTTCATTATTTTTGTTGCAGTAGCACCTAGAAGCTAGACCATTGTGTGGCTTCAGTGTAAAACGTGATCTATTAGTAAAGAGCTAACCAAGATAGGCAGTCACCCAGTGCTGAGTCCTTGTAGCAGAGGACCATATGAATTGCAATGCCTGGATAGTAGGATTTGATTTTTTTTTTTTAAGTAAATGCTAATATTTGTGAAAAGTGCCACAATGGCACTGCTGGAAATTGAGCTTTTTTTTGTTGAAAAAGCATGGACAGGCAGTAGCAGGGCAAGCTTTTCCAAGCTACTTTCCACTGTGCCTCAGTTGTGTTCTGAAGTGATCACCCCTAGGAATTGGGCATTTGTGTTCATTCTTTGGCATCTCTCATATTTTTACCAGGGATTCCAGCTGGTGTTGACAGTAGTTTAGCTTGTAATGTAGATGGTGCAAGATGATAGTCATCACTATTACATAAAGTAGAGCTGAGACCTTGTTGAATATAACCCGAAGCATGTTTTGTCTTATGGCAGTGGTAGAAGGGACATCCATTTTATGCTAGCAGTAAAACCATTTTCAACACCAGTTGATTGAAGGCTGGAGGACCAGTTGTTGAAAACTGGATCAAATTCCTAATGTAGATAAAGCCTAAAACAACCAGCTCACTTCATACTCACCTTTAGCCAACTATCAATTAGCAATAATTATTTACTGGGTCAAATTTGAACAAATAACTTATGAGAGATGTAATTTCTTTTTACTAATCTTGTGAGCAAGTCCATTCCCTCAGTAAGTCAAAGTTAACATGCTCTGTCTATGCAAAGGAAACTCACATTGATTCCTGCTGGGAATTTCACCAGTAGAGTTGCGGTCACGGGGGTAGCTTTAATCTTTTTATGTGAGTAATAGATTTTATGCTGTTTAATATAGATTCTGATGCTAAAACCTTAAATTTTTTTTGCTTTTGTGTAATAGTCTGATTTATTTAACACATGAAGTAATTTTCCCTTACAGTCTTGCTCCAGTTGACCTCATGGCACAATGAGACCTAGTTACACAACATCAAGTTCATTTTCAAGAATCAAGTTTAAGGTCTCAACTTTATCTTCAAGATACTCCAGCAGCCTGGGATGAGCATATCTAAAAGACCACCTAAAACTCTGGGATTAAGAGCATGGTCCACAACTCTGCTCCTCAGGCACAGTGGAACTTTCTACCACAAGGCTTAAAGCTTGTCTGTGCAAGAGTCAGTGCTAACTCAACCACTATTCTGAAACTGTGGAATGAACTCCAGTAGGAACTAAGGAAACCTTCACCATCTTCTGCCCTTGTGTGCCAAAGGAATCTCCCCTCCGCCCCCGAAACAAACCACTCCGTACACAATTCTTCCTCCGGGAGAGGAGAGCATAAACTGAATGTAACAGCTGTTACTCATGTTCCTTAATGCATTATTGCCAGGTGCTCAGATACTACATTCCCCTCATTACAGTAAGAAAAGTATTCTATATATAGGTTTTTAGAAGTAAGTGTCAAATTCCCATAGGTACCACCTGAAGATAGTTTGTAGTATGAGGAGAATGGCATCGTAGTATTACACTATTAAATATAAACCTAGTGCTACATAATAGGATGAAGTAGGGTGGTGAGAAAAGGAATAAGTGTATGACACTCATTGTGGCTTTCTGTTTCTGTATTTCCATTCAGGAGCGACTTGTGCAGAAATAGAAGCCACCGCTTGATAGTCCTTTCCACTAAATGGCAATTAGTAACTCTTCAGAAGACTATTTCCACTCAAAACCATAGGGATTTTCATCTCTTCAGTGTTTATGTCCAGAAAGAGGGAATAATGGCCCCAAACTCTGAGGAGGGAGGGAGGGGACAGATACATTCAGTGATTCCTGGTTGAAATGCTGACCCTCAGCAGGGGGTGAATGCGATCTATGAACCACTTAAATCAGGGGTGGGCAAACTACAGCCCCCGGGCCACATCCGGCCCATGGGACCATCCTGCCCGGCCCCCAAGTTCCTGGCCCGGGAGGCTCGCCTGCGGCCCCTCGCCCACAACCTCAGCTCACTCACTCCGCTGCCAGCACAATACTCTGGGCAGTGGGACTGAGAGCTCCCAGGGCAGCACAGCTGCAGAGCCCGGCCTGACCCAGTGCTCTCTGTTATGTGGTGGTGGCGGCAGCGTGGCCCGACTCCAGCCAGGTTGTGCAGCTCCAGCGCTGCCAGCCACCTGTGCTCCAGGCACCATGGTAAGGGGGCAGGGGAGTTCGGGGTGGGGGCGGAAACGGGTTGAATGGGGGCAGGGGTCCCGAGGGCAGTCAGGAAGGAGTGGGGGTTGGATGGGGCGGCAGGGGGCAGTCAGTGGCAGGGGTTCCGGGGGCAGTCAGGGGACAGGGAGAAGGGGTGGTTGGATGGGGCAGGGGTTCTGGGGTGGGGGGCATCAGGAATGAGAGGAGGGGTTGGATGGGGTGTCAGGGGCCTAGGGGCAGTCAAGGAGCAGGGGTGGGTGGATGGGGCAGGGGACCCAGAGGGGCCATCAGGGAACGGGGGGTTGGATGGGGCAGGAGTCCCTGGTGGAGGGCAGATAGGAGGTGGGAGCCAGGCCATGACCCCCCTCCCCTAACCGGTCCTCCATAAAATTTACAAAACCTGATGTGGCCCTCAAGCCAAAAAGTTTGCCCGCCCCTGACTTAAATCATGCTTTGAGGCCTATGGTGGTGTATAGATGGTGTGCTGGTCCTCTGTAGAGGGATGGATTTCACCACCTTTAAATGGCTTCTGCCTGAGAGCTGGAGGCTGCTTTGCCAGAGCCACTCCAGATAAGGAGCAAATGAGACTCTCTCTCCTCCCTTATGCCTCTGGCCTGAACATGCTGCATCTTTAGTTGCCCGTTGCTCCTGCTTTTAATTTATACAGTCTTCAGAAGTTATCATTCTAACAGAGCAAAAGATTTTGGATAGTCTTTTTTTTAAAAAACCCTGATTCTGTACCTACTGAAGGCATAAGGCCTTGCTACTGCTCAAATTGAAGGTAATGAAAGTTTTGCCAGTGACATAACTAGGAGTGTGTCCTAAGACGGTGCTGTCAAAATCAGCCAATAAATCAGAGTTTTAAGTAGTCTGACTAAACATCACTTCCCCTCTCTAGTAATTAGGCTTCACTGCCATAGTGTTTGTGATGTCATAATCCTATCAGACCTTCTTGGGGTGGGATGGGGAGTAGACCCCAATTTCTAGCATGAAAAACAAGCAGAAAAAAATACGGCTTTGTTTTTAAACAAAAAATAAAAACCCAATCAACTTTTTCAGGCCTTTAAACCTAATAAAGAAGCCAAGAAAAAAAAGTGGGGGAAACACATGGGGAGACTCTTTTTGTTTGCGAGGTCACTGTTAAATGACTATGGCTAAGATTTTATCTCGGATATTTTTAGTAAAAGTCAGGGACAGGTCCAAAACTCATAGAAGCTGGTGATAGCTCAGTGGTTTGAGCATTGGCCTGCTAAACCCAGGGTTGTGAGTTCAATCCTTGAGGAAGCTACTTAAGGATCTGGAGCAAAAAATTGGTCCTGCTAGTAAAGGCAGGGGGCTGGACTCAATGCCCTTTCAAGGTCCCTTCCAGTTCTAGGAGATTAGTATATCTCCAATTATTACCTTTATACTAAAACTTTTGGTGACAAAATGGGGAGCCTGGGCAGCTGTGTGGGCTGGCAGCTCCAGGGCCCCCCACCACCCATGGGGGCTTGGAGCTCCAGGGTCTCCCTCCGCTGGCAGCTCTGAGTTGTGGGGGTTCCTCTTGCCACTAGCTGGCAGCTCTGAGCTGCGGGGGTTCCTCCTGCTGTCAGGAGCTGCAGGGGTCCCCGCTGCAGTGATGGGGAGCTGCAGGGGTCTACTGCCTGCAGGTAGCTCCTCGAGTCCCCTCAGCTGGCTGCAGTGGTGGGGAGCTGCGGGGAGCTCCTGCTGCCTGGCACAGCGGGGGCACTCCACAGTTCTCTGCCTCTGCAAGCAGCGGGGGACCCTGCAGCTCCCTGTGCTGGCTGAGTCATGGAGGTCTTTGGAAATCATGGACTCCGTGACTAAATCGCAGCCTTATAAATGACCACTTTAAAACATCTCCAAGCCTTCCAGTATGATTTTATTCAGTCTTTCATTAAAACTACACCGCAATAGGCAGCTATTTCTGCAGGTCCCTTGTGTGGTTACTAAAACAGGTTTCCCTCCCTTTTCGAGTTCACCACTGCCAGCTGTGGCTTCATTCCATAGTAGACACTGAGTTTCCAGACCTTTGTATAGCTCTAGGGGGAAAGGAAATCTGTTAGTTTACACAATAAACGCCTCTGATTGGCTAACTTTTCCCACCGACTGGGGAAAGGCAGCTACTGAGAGTGTTTCATGTCTGCGGGGGGGCTGCGGCTTCCCACAGCAGCTGGAGGAGCAGGCAGAGTTCCCTCCCGTGAAAGGAACAGGAGCGCGCCTGGCTCCTGCGAGAGGGACTGCCCGGCCCCCTGTGCTGTCCTGTGGCAGCCTGGGGGAGAAGAAACACTCCCCAGCCCCGGAGCCCCACCCTCAGCCAGTACCAGGAGGGGAGCAGCAGCATGTGAAGAGGTGTGTTTGCCAGGCCTAGTTACTGGAGTGTGTGAGGGGGCCGCCAATTAACTAATGAGGGAGTCTCTGTGTGCAAGGTGGGGGATACAGCAGATTAATTCAGTTGGGGGAGTCTGTAGGGGGAAGAGCAGGTCAATTGAGGAGGCCTCTTTTGGGGGGGAGGTGGAAATGACAGATTAATTTGAGGGGAGCAGCAGATAGCTGGGAGTGGGGCCTTTGTATGGGGGGGACACAGCAATTGATGGGGGTTGTCTGGGTTCCCTCCCCACTCTGAACTCTAGGGTACAGATGTGGGGACCCACATGAAAGACCCCCTAAGCTTATTTCTACCAGCTTAGGTTAAAATTTTCCCCAAGGCACAAATTCTTCCTTGTCCTTGGATGGTATGCTGCCACCACCAAGTGAGTTAGACAAAGATTCAGGAAAAGGACCACTTGGAGTTCCTGTTTACCCCAAATATTCCCCCAAGCCCCTTTCCCCTCTTTTCCTGGGGAGGCTTGAGAGTAACCAAGGTGAGCACAGACCAGACCCTTGGGTTTTTGGGACACTGAAAACCCAATCAGATTCTTAAAAACAGAACTTTTATTAGAAGGGAAAAAAATAAAAGAAACGCCTCTGTAAAATCAGAATGGAATGTAATTTTACAGGGTAATAAGAGTTAAAACACAGATAATTTCCCTCTAGGCAAAACTTTAAAGTTACAAAAAAACCAAACAGGAATAAACCTCCCTCTTAGCATAGAGAAAATTCACAAGCTATAACAAAAAATTCTCTAACGCATTTCCTCGCTATTACTATTTCTGTAATATTAAATGTATCATTTCAGTAGGAGCTGGATTACTTGCTTGGTCTCTCCCTTTGTCTCCCAAAAAAACACCCACAGAGCCCAAAACAAAGCCTCCCCCTTCCCCCAATTGAAAAGTATTTTCTTTTTCCCATTGGTCCTTCTGGTCGGGTGCCAACCAGGTTATCTGAGCTTCTTAACCCTTTACAGGTGGTGAAGGGATTTTATGCTATCCTTAGCTGTATTTTTATAACAGGGGTAGTCTCTGGAGTCAGATGACTGGAGGTTTCTAGCTGTGTGTGTGAGGGGGAGCCCAGGAGGGAGAGCATACAACAGCTCCCCTGTCACTGGGCTGGGAGGCCATGCAATGTCACTCTAGGACCTTATCTAAACTGGGCTTTTGCCCAATTCCAGCAACTGGTGTAGCTTTACCAGTGCAATCCTTGATGTAGGCAGCCAAAGGCACTAATTGGATCCACTGGGTTTATCCCGGCTTTGAAAGCCTGAGGGTAAACCACTGGTGTGAAGAGCAGCTTGCCTGTCGATGCTAGGTGTTGTGCTGGTACAGTTTCGTTAAAGGCTGTAATTGGGGCATGTCCCCAGTCAAGACAAAGCCTAATTTCATTTCTAGAAATTTCTGCAGGCTGGGGGACCCTGGAGATCCCACGCACCGCAGTGGTGAGGGACCCAGGAGCCCCAGCAGCAATGGTTGCTGATCCCACCTACCCCTTTTTCACTAAAAATATCCCTGACAAGTCAGGCACAGGTCACAGGTTACTGCCCGGGACCTGTCCCTGACTTTTACTAAAAATATCCCTGACAAAAACTTAGCCTTAGTATTTTGTTCAGCTGTGTAATATTATTCATAAGCTGTAGATGGCACCATAACCAAAACAGCTTTACTATTGTTTACTTGTATCTGCACATTTTGTGTCACTGTTACATCCTTTTGCTGAATGATTGGCATGTGTTTTCCAAACCAAGCTGTAAAACTACCTTCTCAGAATGCCTTTTTCCATTATAAATATACTATTTTGACTAATTTATTTAATAAAGGAATTATTCCTAAACTCGTACAAAGGATCAGTAAGTGACTAAATCTTTCCCAATCTTCTTCAGAAGGAGAACTGGAAAGGTGCAATGCAAAAGTTTGAGATGTTCCTTATTAGGGTGAAACTAACAGATGAGCAATAAATAAAATAATAAAAAAAAATCCCAAATTCCTTGCGCACCAGCTTCAGTGGAAGTTTTTATGTGTCCAGTGAATTGACGACCTGTGTGAAAACAAGAGAAGCAAAAGGCTGGATAAATGTAGATCTTTAATTCTAATAGTGTGATCATCTTCTGTTAGTAATATAGACAATGTCTTTCACAGTCCAGTGTAATGTACATCTTTCTTGACAATCTCACTGTTGCTTCCCAGTAGCTTTCCAGTTTGCTTCCCACTTGTTGTGCTAATTGTTTCCATTGTCTGAAACTACTTGTATTTCTCTAATGCATCCCCATGTCTTCTGAAATATCAAAATAAGTTTCTCATACAGCTGTTATCTGGTGCCCAACTATGGCGGTGGGTGCACTAGAAATACCAGGATGGGTAGATAGACAGCTACCCATGTCCAAAAGCCTGGCTTATATTCAAAATAAACCCATTTCTTGAGGTTCTTTGCCATCAGTGTGTTTGAGGTTATATTTTCAATTTTTTTTAAAATAGATTATTTTATTTTTCCAGTAAAATTTCTTCATGAGACATGCCCAGTCTCACTCACTGAGAGGGAAATGCATTCGTTTGGGAGCTGAGTAACTTCCAATAGTCTCCCTCTTATAACAAAGGAATTTGCACTGTATTTCATTGAGAAATTTAAAATCTCCCTGATCAGTGTTTCAAATCTGGTTCATTCAGGGTGGTTTCCTCAAGGTCTCCTCATGGAGCGCTCCCATTGAAATGAGGCTCTAACCCAGGGGTGGGCAAACTTTTTGGCCCGAGGGCTGTGTTTTGGAAATTGTATGGAGGGCCAGTGAGGGGAGGGGAGCGTGGCCCGGCCCCCACCCCCTATCCACTCCTCCCTGCTTCTGGGCCCCTGACTGCCCCCCCCCCGGACTCTTGGCCCATCCAACCCCCCCTGTTTCCTGACGGCACCCCTGGAATCCCTGCCCCATCCACCCCCCGTGTCCCCTGACCCCCGGAACCCCTGCCCTGACTGCCCTGCACTGCCCATCCAACCCTCCTCTCCTTTCTGACTGCCCCCCCCAGGACTCCTGCCCCATCCAACCACCCCTTCTCCCTGTCCTCTGACTGCCCCCCACTGCCCCATCCAACCCTTCCTTTCATTCCTGACTGCCCCCCCAACTCCTGCCCCCATTCAACCCCTGTTCTCCGCCCTCTGACCGCCCCGACCCCTATCCACACCCCTGCCTCCTGACCACCACCCCGAACTCCCCTGCCCTCTATCCAACCCTTCCCGCCCCTTACCACACTGCTTGGAGCACCGATGGCTGGTGGTGCTACAGCCACGCTGCCCGGCTGGAGCTAGCCACGCACTGCGCAACACAGCATAGAGCACCAGGTCAGGCTGGGCTCTGCGGCTGTGCTGCCCCAGGAGCTCGCCGCCCCACCACTCAGAGCATTGTGCCAGCAGCGCAGTGAGCTGAGACTGTGGGGGAGGAGAAACAGCGGGAGACGGACATGGGCGAGCCTCCCTGAGCAGGAACTCAGGGTCCGGTCAGGAGGGTCCTCTGGGCTGGATGTGGCCCGCAGGCCGTAGTTTGTCCACCTCTGCTCTAATCACCAGGGAGCCTCTGTGGTGTGGGTCACATGATCCCTCCTGGTTCTGCTCCAGGGATCACACCTAGTTTTGAAGACACATGAACTTCTGCTCTGTACGTTAAAGTGACAGCGTGCTGGAAAATATATGAATGTGGTTAGCTATTACTCCACATGTTGCTGCTAGTGAGAATGTAATTAACGATTTTAAAGGTATCTTTCAATTAATAGTTCAACTTAATCTACTGTTGTACAGCCTTTCCTTATTATATTATTTTAAATGAATAAATGGCCATCTGCCACTTGTTCCTTTTTCTACTGTTTGTACAAAGAGACAGATTGCCACCCATCCTCCTCCAAAGTCAACTCCATCACATTAAACTTCAGCTAGAAGTTTAAAATTCTGATACATCTTGTAGAACAATACACCTCTACTTTGATATAACGCTGTCCTCGGGAGCCAAAAAATCTTACCGTGTTATATGTGAAACCGGGTTATATCAAACTTGCTTTGATCCACCAGCGTGCGCAGCCCCACCCCCCGGAGCGCTGCTTTACCGCGTTATATCTGAATTTGTGTTATATTGGGTCGCATTATATTGGGGTAGAGGTGTATGTAGAGTCCTACACTTCCTGTTGACTCTCTCATATTCTCTCTTCTGCACACACACAGGAACCAGTTGCAGATACTGAGACAGAATAAAGCTAGGCTAGATTATCACAGAAACAATATGTTTACATTACATTTTATTTCTTCCTGTTAGTTAAATAAATTATCAGATAAGCTGTTCCAGTCATCTTTGAAATGCTGCAACATCCTCTGGCTTGAAGCAGGAGTAGAGCCAGATAAAACACCCATAAAAGCCACAGACACAGGGGGTCATGATTCAAAGGAGACTTGAATCTCAGTCACACAATTTTTTTTACTTCAACTTTAAACTGAAATCATGTTTCCAAACATCTGGTGACGTTTCTGTGGGTACAGCCTCCTCATAAAGAGAGGACTTGGTGCCAGTATTTCAGTGAGAAATAGTGCAATATGAGGATGCTCATGCAGTTGGTATTTTGATGAAATGTAAGACATGGGGGCACTCAGGCAACTCCCCTTGGGAAAGGAAAGGTCATTTCCATGGAAAATATCTTTCAAAGACCAGACTTGGGAACTTGCTGTGGTTTCAGGCTACCAACTCTGAAACTTTTTTTGCTGGGGCTATATTTCTCCACCTGCTGAAAGAGAAACCCTAAAAGTTTGCGAAATTCTCGGAAGATAACTAATATAGTGCTCATCATTGAGAACAATCCCCAGATACTTTATATTCTGAAATATACCCACCTCTGGAGTGGAATTCAGCAGTCACGCTGCACCAATAATACTGCTCAGCAATTTTTTTAGAGAAATGAGATCTTCCCCAGTTGAATCATTCTATTTTACATTTCCATTTAAGTTCAAGTCCTGCCTTCACACTGCAGGCAAAGAAGACTTTTAAAATGCAGAAGAACCTCTTTGCTTTCACTGTGCAGAGTGGAAGGCTATGGAGAAAAAATGCGGGGATGGGGACTGCACATCTTCTGCACATAAAACAGAAGTGCTATGGGTCAACTCTTCACACCAGTGCTGAGCAGAGTCTTGGGAGTGGGAAAACGGGCCACAGAGAGATTAGCTATGGTACGATGATCCACAGATGTAAAATCTCTGCAAGAGAAGGAGGGATGTGGCAGCCACAGCTACTGTTACAGCATGTGGTGTTTCATGTCCCGAGGACAGGATTCTACCTCTCCTGACCAACGGAGTTGCACTTTACAAGGTCTGTTTGCTCAGGCATTGTACAGGTGGCTAGAATTTGGGCCCATGTATTTACCCAACTAGAAATTTTCCAAAGGGATCACCCAGGGTTTTTAATAACTAGGAGTTTTACAGCTTGGTCAAGAGCTAGAAATGTCTTCTCAAATGTTTAATATGGTGCAGACACCTGTACTGAGAAGGAGATAAATAAGCATTGTTGCACACCCTTGACTCTATTTTGAATGCTAATTTCATTTGATATAGTTTCCATATCTGATACAAACTTCTTATGCAGCTGAATATGATTGTTTGCATGGATCACAAAACTAGGGTAGTGGTTTGTGCCTAAATACCATGGTGATTGGTGCATCTTCTAAGAATCAGTTAATACACTTTTATATTTATATTTATATAAATGGCTTATACAGGATTAATACATGATTAATAGATGTCTTAATAAGTGGTTAATCAAGTGTTATAAATTAGTATAGACTCCAGCAGTCAGTAGTCTGCTTATAAACAGGGTGGATTTGATTTGAATCACTAGTAAGGAAGACTCAATTTAATAATGGATTTCTACATAAAAGTGCATTCTTGTTGGTTGTTATAACCTTCAAACATATTCTTCACAACTCAGAGATAGATGTAGGTTTCATTTTTAGAAGGTACACACTACACATTTTTAAAGTGATTTATTTTGAAAACTTTTCAGATTAGTTTTACAGCTATATCAGAAAATGAATGATTGTTTGGTTATTTCATTTACCAAAGGTAATTGAAGCAGATAGTTCACCTCCCAATGACTTCATAATTATCTCCAATTCAACAGATTAATCATTAATATTTGGAGGATTTTTTTGCCATGCTGTATTAGGAGGAGAACATCACCAGACAGACTTTTACATTGTTTTATTTAACTAAAACAACAACTTTATGTATTCTGGATTTTTTCTTTAACAGCAAACATATAATAATTAACAAAACAAGCATATGAATTTTTGAATTTAGTTAAACATTCAAGTTTTTTTAAAATCAGGTTTGTTTTTGTTAAAATTGTTTTTAACTAAAATAGTTAAATATTAAAAAAAAAAAAATTAAATCGACTACGTCAGCCAGGTCAACATGAGAAACTCAAAATACTGGCTTCTGCAGCTAACTCAGTTGTCTTCACCTTCATTTTCCTGTTTGTTCATAATCTGGAAAATAAAAACAAGCTTTCCTGCTTTTTCAAGTGCCAAATGATTTCTCAATTTGGAATGAATTAGTCCAAAGGAAGAAAATATTTTTTCTACACCAGCAGAAGAAGCTACTGCAGTTAAAAGTGAGATTATCACTTCAACAGTCTCCGAATCCAATTGCTTAAGTGACTTCCACCAGTTCACTGGTGTGACTTTCTTTAAAACATCAGCAAAAATATATTTCTTGAATGGTTCACCCTTAGCTCTGAAGTTTATTATATTTTGAATTATGGAGGGATGATTATTGGATGTCCATGTTATAGCCAACTCCTCTTCTTCAGCAGTTATGGTTTGACCCTGGTACCGAGTATTGAGAATATTGCAAGAAAATGAGCTGGAGATAATGCTTGTCCCATTTGGTTTTTTAATGCTTGTAATTTAACTTTGTCATTGCATATTTCTCTTTTTAAGATCTCACTCAGTTCTTTCCAAATTTCAACAGCATCAGCAATAAAACAGCTATTTCCCTGAATTTTGTTCAAGGCTACAAAAATAGGCTTCAGGGTACTCAGCATGTGTTCAACATTTCTCTTTATCCCAATGTTGAGAACTTTGGCTGTGACAGTACCATCTATTTTTTCACGATTTTATTCACAAACTGTCATCAGATTAGGCCAATTCTTGATATAGTACTCAAAAGAGTCCATTACTGGGTTCTATGGCAAGTCTTGTGGGAGAATTAGCTTGGTTCCTCCCATTTTTTTCAGAGTAGCTGCTGCAAAGTGGTTGTTACAGAAGTATTTTGCAATTTCAACATTAGCCTTTATTTCTGGAACACTGAAGCCTTTGGCTAGGAGGTGCATCAAATGAGCACTGCAACCATATGTTACTAGCTTGGGACTCTCTTCTAAATAATTTCTTCTCATCTTGGATACATTTGCAGCATTGTCTGTGATCAAGCTGCATACTAGATATTTGAATTTGTTTTCACTGTTTGTTATACCTTTTACTGCTACTTCTTGTAAGTATTCTGCTGTGTGCGCATTTCCTGATGTATCAATTGTTTCTGTAAGGAAGACATTCCCTTCTTCTGTTGTCACACAAGCACATACAACAGGATCATTGTGGACATTACTCCACCCATCAAGACTCAGGTTAACAATTTTACCCTCTAGACCTTTAGCACACTGCTCAATTTTTCTTTCATACACTTTATCCAGCAATTTGCCTGCGACATCTGCTCTATTGGGTGGACTGTATCCTGGTCTTAATGGCTGAACCATGTTAATGAAGTGTGGGTTCTCAATCTTATGGAAAGGAGAGTTTTTGTTGTATAAACAAACTGGGCAGTTTTTTCCATCAGTTACCTCTTTTTGTAATCTTCTGGTTCTTATCACAAACTTATCTATGTTTTTTTCTGGATGATGGAGATTTTTTTTTCTTTTTGCTATAGGTGATATACTGTGGTTATGTGACACATGATGTGACTGAGACACTATCATTGGCAGATAACTCTGAAACTATAGAAAATGATGGTGATCTTGAAGGTGGATAGTCTTCAGAATCCTGTATGTTGAGGATGGATTCTCCTAAACAAAATAAGCCAATGCAGTTATTTAATTATTATTGCCATACTGCTCATCTAGTATTATTCATTGCATTCACTGACACTCAGTTTTACTTTAACGGTGAAATTGTAAAAGGAAGATCTGCCTATTTCAGCTATTTATTTTTTATCACAACTGCATCTAAAATGATAGTACCATAGAGTAACAACTGTAGATTTTTCCTCAAATATGAGAATTCAAGACTAGTCCAGAAGGAAGACAGGCAGTCCTTAAGAAAGAAGTATGAAATAAAAAAGTTTACCAACCTGAAGATCCTGCATGTTCAGACATGTTCCTTTCATCATCTTCAACGCAGCTTCCTCCTCAGAAGGAACTCTTCTCATGATGTTTCATTCAGGCAACCAGGCCTTGCATTTCTTTGTTGCACTGTTTGCATTTTGAACACATGCCTGTCTTACCCATAGGTAGAGAAACTTCATTAAAATATTCCCAAACTGGGTCTCTCTTACGGCCTGTTGCCATTATAGGTTTTCCCTTCTAGTGAGAGAATGGTATGGTAGATCTCAAATCAATGAAGGCTATGCTCAGAAAGACCTTATGTCCTCTGGCTGCATTTTATGTGGTTATAGATTGTGTAATGGTTGATATAACTTCCATTAGTATATTCAGAAGAATTCTAGGGAATTCTTTCTACTATGGTCAATTACATTGCTTTAATCATCTTTCAAAATTCCATTAATCTTAGCATTATAGGAAGAAGTTCTCGCAAACATATTAAAGTGCGATTCTTGCTTATTGTAGTTAGTGGGAGTTTTGCTGTCAAAATTTATTGGAAGCAGGATCAGGGCCATATAACTTTTTCCCCCCAAAAAATAGTCAGATTTTAGGGGGTTAGCAATGTAATGGAGAATAATCCATGCCCTTTGTTTCAATTTACAGTGAAACTGGCACAAGAAATATTAGGCAACTTCTCATAGTAGGAGACTGATCCAAATGTAAAAAGTAAATTCTGCTGCATCTGTATTAGAAGATCATCATCAGGTAGCAACCAATTTTTGTTACTCTAGACAAGTCTCACTGTATATGCATTTCAGAAAATGTTGTTCTTTCATTAATACATTTTTATTCCATTGCTTTCCTAATCTATCATGTTCAGCTTGATTTTAGAGTACTATGGTATTAGGTTTCTTTACTGCCTCTACCGTCCAAGCAACGTTTTCAAATTTCATGAATTTCATTTGTCTTAGTTAGATCTTACATTTTTGTTTGACTCATAATTATGGATCATTTTAACACTGAAAGAAAATGACTTAAGGATTGCTCATTTGATACGTTTGTTTGGTAAGGTACCAAATGGTGCTTGCAGTGTCCAGAAAGATTAACTGAATAACTATTTCATGGTGTAAGTTTTGTGCAGAGCAGTGTTGAGTAACACACCGATGGTACTGTATTAGTACAAAAAAGCTGTCTCTGAATCACAGCTCCACTTCAGTATTCTTAACACCATATTGGGATAGGGGAGGCAGAGTGCTTAGGCCAAATTCATCCCTGCAACAATACCATCAAAGTCAGATGAGGGGTCTGGAGAGATGAACCTCTAGATGTGTGGTCTCCAACCTTTTTACACCCAAGATCACTTTTTGAATCTAAGGGCAACTCAGGATCTATCCTTCCCCTTCCCCGAGGCCCCGCCCCTTTCCCAAAGCCCTGCCCTGCTCACTCCACCCCCTCATCCCCCCCCGTCGCTCGCTCTCCCCCCACCCTCACTCACTTTCATTGGGCTGGGATAGGAGGTTGGAGTTCGGGGGGGAGGGTGTTGGCTCTGGGCTGGGGCCAAGGGGTTCGCAGTGTGGGAGGGGGCTCTGGGCTGAGCCTGAGGCATGGGGTTGGGGTGCAGGAGGGGGTGAGGGGTGCAAGCTCTAGGAGGCAGTTTGGGTGCAGGAGGGGGCTCCAGGCTGGGGCAGAGTGTTGGGGTGCAGGGTGCGGGCTCTGGGAGGGGGGCTCAGGGCTGGGGGTTGGGGGCAGGAGGGTGCTGGCTCTGGGAGGGGGCTCTGGGCTGTAGCAGAGTGTTGGGGTACAGGAGGGGGTTTTGGGTAATGGCTCTAGGAGGGGGGTCAGGGCTGGGGCTTGGGATACAGGAGGGGGTTCAGGGTGAAGAAGGGGGTATGGGATGCTGGCTCTGGGAGGGAGCTCAGGGCTGGGGGTTGGGGTGCAGGAGGGGGTATGGGGTGCTGGCTCCAGGAGGGGGCTCAGGGATGGTGTTGGGATGCGGCCTCCCGCCAGGCAGCATTTACCTCTGGTGGCTCCCGGTCGGTGGCGGGCACAGCAAGGCTAAAGCAGGCTCCCTCCCTACCCTGGCCCCACATCGCTCATCGAAGGGGCCAACATGCCGCTGTGCTGCCCCTCTGTGCAAGCACCGCCCCCACAACTCTCCCAGCCAATGGGTGCTGTGGGGGCAGTGCTTGCAGGCAGAAGCAGTGCACAGAGGGAGACCCCTGCCCCGCACCCCCACCCCGAGGGCCATGCTGCCTTAGCGGCAGCCACGTTGCACCACCGGACATCGTGATCAATTGGGAGATCCTCTAGGATCGACCAGTCAATCGCGATTGACCGGTTGGTGACCACTGCTTTAGATTGAATGGTTTATAACAAGCAGGCAGCAAAAATTATTTGACTAATTATAAGCTTTATATGCTACACAGCAATGAAACAAATATTAGTATCCAAACTGCTGCATAGAGTTTGCAAGCCTCAAACCCTTCTAATGCCTTTTTAAAAATATGGTAAATTACTGTAGGAACACAGTAAAAAGTATTGACACAGAAAGTGGCTGTTACAGCCAGAGACAACTACTTGTGAGAATTGCTAATGTGGGACATTTGTGGAAGCAACCAACAAAATATGATGTATGAGAAACTGAAAACCAAAAAAATGGAAGATGAGCTAAATTATTTTGAGAAGCAGTGGTTAAATTAATGATTTGATGTGCAGAGCACCTCTGAAAACCTAAGGCATGATCTTTTATATTGATAAAAGGCCTTGCTGGAAAACCAGGCCACATATGCAAAATGTTTATTTTCTTCATGTGATAGGGAGTTAAAGGCTACAATTCAAATTTGCAGCCTGACATTCATATTTAAAAGAAAAAGTGCTAGAGTATTAATATAAATAAGACCAAATATTTAGCAAAATTCAAAGAGGGCACCCAGAATTATAATAGTTTGCTAAATAAAAAGTTTTGGAGTGGATATAAAGCTGCATGCTTCATGGTTTAAACCAGTCTGTAACTATTGGGCATTAGGGTGAGACTTTAATGGGGACAGATTACCACCCATCTGCTTCCTATGAGGTTTGTTGCACATTTTTCTGAAGCAACTAGTGCTGGTCACTGTTGGAGACAGGATACTGAGCTAGAAGGACTATAAATCTGATCCAGTCTGGCAATTCCTATGTTCACAATTTAATACATTTTAACATCATACAAATATTATATAATATCCTACCATAATGGTCCATGTGATACAGTGGTGAGATGTACAACACAGAGAAGCAGTCCCTTCCTGGTGATTTCTTGATCCCTTGTACCTCCCAAGTGCAAGGTTGTCCCCTTCAACCTTTTTTTTTCTCCACCAGAGGCTGTTCTGGGGCTGGCCCATTAAATGTGGCAGAGCCCAAGGAGCTGTAGCTCTTAAGAGTATGTCTACACTGCTGTTGTGAGCGAGCCTCACAGCCTGGCTCCACAGATTTGTGGTGGTGGGATTCATGCTAGCTCACTCAAAGTAACATTGTTGATATTACAGCTCAGACTGGAGCTCAGGCTCTGAAGCCTAGGGAAGCAGTCAATGCAACAGCCACACAGCTGTTTTTAGAACGAGGAGTACTTGTGGCACCTTAGAGACTAACAAATTTATTTAAGCATAAGTTTTCGTGGACTAAAACCCACTTCATCAGATGCATACAGTGGAAAATACAGTAGGAAGATACACACACACACACACACACACACACACACACACACACACACACACACACAACATGAAAAAATGGGTGTTGCGAGAGTAATCAGTTAAGGTGGGCTATTGTCAGCAGGAGAAAAAACTTTTGTAGTGATAATCAGGATGGTCCATTTCCAACAATTGACAAGAAGGTGAGAGTAACAGTAGAGGGAATAGTTCTACTTTGTGTAATGACACATCCACTCCCAGTCTCTATTCAAGCCTAATTTAATGGTGTCTAGTTTGCAAATTAACTTTAGTGCACTAGTCCAAGATATGCTAGCGTTAGTCTGTTGCTTTCAGCAACTGTGTAGACATACCCAAAGGAGCCACTTGTACAAATGGCTGCATCTTTCTCTCTTCCAGCTGGTAAGTACCTGTTATGCTCCACTCATCCTTTAGTTTTCTTTCCTATTGCTGAGGAGATGGCACATTATCACAGTTCAAAACATTATTGCTTATACACCTCTATCCCGATATAACGCTGTCCTCAGGAGCCAAAAAATCTTACCGCGTTATAGGTGAAATCACATTATATCGAACTTGCTTTGATCCGCCGGAGCGCGCAGCCCCGCCCCGCCCCACCCCCAGAGCACTGCTTTACCACATTATATCTGAATTTGTGTTGTATCGGGTCACATTATATCGGGGTAGAGGTGTATTGCTATTACTATGTGATTACGGTCAAACACTCTAGCATATTTTTAGAAGGGCAGTGTGGTAACTGTGTAAGAGGTGAACATAAATAGGAAGTACAAAGGACTGAGGTTGGAGCTTTTGTTGATGAAGCAAGACAAATGCTGTGAGCTCTGATCTGAAAAAAAAAAAAAGCAAGTGAACTTTCCATGCACTGCAGTCTTTGTAGCAAAGAGTGTGACAATACTTAGGGACGTTGGAGGATCTCCACCACTTTTTGAAGCTTCAGAATCCATTCTCCATGAGTTAAAACAAGAAGGACAGCACTCCATTTGCTTTATGTGAAGCATCTTTACAATACACCAAAGAGAAAGAAAAGTCCAACATGTTAATGGTAATATTATGGCAAGATTTTCTGGCATTAGGAACAATTACTGTATTTAGCAAGCATTCAGAAGATCAAGAGAATTTGTTTGCAAATAGAATTTAATATGCTTTTTTCCAGGCATCAGCCCCATCATGCAGGCAAAGGGTAGATAATCATACTACCCATCCAAGGAATGTTAATGTAGCCTTGTTTCCGGTAATACTTTAAAGTTAGATCCCGAGATAAAATGTGCATAATGAGACTCAGATTGCTCAAACAAATTAGAAAAGCAGATTATGCGGACTAGTTGGAAGACTCGTACTGGGAATGAGCTCCTATACCAATCACTTTGTCCTGGGATTAACATGATATAAATAGCTCATGCAGTGCAAAGTGTGTGTGTGTGTGTGGAATGCTACTGTTCCTATGGATTACACAGAGAGAAAACAGTGAAGAATTAGGCCCTTTGTATGTAATATTATCTATGGCTATGTTACCAAAGTGGCTGACTAAAGCAGCCTCACAAGGAGGGGAGCTGGCTGTATTCTTGATGTTTTGTGGAAACAAATGAATTGAGAATAAAATGGAAGGGCAAGAAACCAAATCCACTGCCATTTTTGTTGCAACAAAAGTGTCTGTGATGTGATCCGAACAGCGAATAAAGCATGCAGGACACCACTACATTGTGTAAAAGCTATGCGGTTAAATTAATTACCATATATACTCGATCAGAAACTGGTTCATTTAAAAGCCAACCCCCACAAAGTGGATAAGTAAAATTGGAAATTTTTTGTGACGCATTCATAAGCCGACCCTATAATTCAGGGGCTGGCAAACTTTGGCTCCCGGGCCATCAGGAAAAGCCGCTGGCGGGCTGAGACGGTTTGTTTACCTCGAGCATCCGCAGACATGGAGGTAAACCTAAGTAAACAAAGTGTCCTGGCCCACCAGCTGGTTACCCTGACGGGCCGGGACTGCAACTGGTGGGGAAAATTTTTTGAGGGGGAGAAGCTGGGGGTGAGGTGACCCCACCCCTGGCCCGGGACCTCCACACTCTCCCCATTCCATCCCTTCCCACCTTAGCTGGGGCGGGCCCAGGGAGGATGTCTCTGGCCTGGCCGGAGCTGCTCCGGCAGCCTGGCGACACGGCCACAGCCTGCTCCGGGGGCCAGACCGGGCGGTGCGGCCGCAGCATGCTCTGGCAGGCTGGGCCAGGCGGCTCTGGCAGGCTGGGCCAGGCGGCAAAGCCGCAGCATGCTCCAGCAGGCAGGGTGACGTGGCCACAGCCTGCTCCGGTGGGCCGGGCCAAGCAGCGCAGCCGCAGCTTGCCAGCCCCAGAGCTGCAGCTGCTTCAGAGGCTGGGGGATGAGCAGCGTGGTGTGTGCTAAAGAAGGGTCTTAAAAAGAATCAGAGCACAATAATCACATTTTCAATAGGGTTTATTTTAAAGGTTTAGTCTAAGGAAAATTAGGGTTAGTTTGCCATTATTTGTATACATGTTTAATTTTGGCAGCCAGGAGAAGCTATGGAGAGCTGGGAAATGCTGATAGTATCTTAATTGTGCTGATCCAAGGGCTGCTTAAATAAAAATATGGTATGATTATATTGAAAGAGGATGGGGACTTTTCATTGCACCAGCCAAGCAGGAGGAGGAGCTGTGAGAGGCACTGCTTACCCAAGCCAGAGACATGAGGGCGGGAGCCCCTCTTTGGTTTTAGCAGAGGGGGAGAAGCTGTGTTCCCTTCATCTTCTTCCCCCACCTCCTGCTTTAATCCTCAGGCACTTGACTGCCTCCTGAGGCCCAGTTACCGCCTCCTGAGGGAGGGAGCGGAAAGCAGTTGCAGGCCAGTGCAGGTAGTGAGAGTAAAGGGAGAAGGTGGGAGATTAGAAGAAGCTGTTGGGGGAGCAGTAGAAAAATTCTGGGATATTCCAACTTTATTCAGGAGCACCTCTGTCAATATCTATGAATAATAAGAAAGAGCGCTCGGCTCAATTCTTGGCCCCAGAAAATCCTGGGATGGGAACAGAGCGTAAAGAATTGGTGATGCCTACCTCACTTTTCACTAGTCCATAAAAGAATGTAACTGAAGAAAAAGGACCTGACCCAGCAAAAGTAGTCCTTTCCCTCCTGGTTTTCAGATGTCTAAGGTTCCAGTAAGAGGAAGCACCCCCTTGGGTCGCTTTTTAATAGAATTCATAGAATCACATATTTGCCTAACCTAGCCACAACATATTGCAGTTGGAGGAGCACCGGGGATATAGAGTGTCCCACTGAGGCCTGGTCTACACTACGTGGTTAAGTCAAATTTTGCCACGTTAGGTTGTTAAAAATGACTGCGTCCACACAACCAATCCCGTTCCGTCGACCTAAAGCGCTCTTAAAAATGATTTCTGTACTTCTCCCCGGCGAGGGGAGTACCACTAAAATCGACCTTGCTGGGTTGAATTTGGGGTAGAGTGGACGCAAATCGACGGTATTGGACTCCGAGGGCTATCCCAGAGTGCTCCATTGTGACCGCTCTGGACAGCACTCTCAACTCAGATGCACTGGCCACGTAGACAGGAAAAGCCCTGCAAACTTTTGGATTTAATTTCCTGTTTGGCCAGCGTGGCGAGCTCAGCAGCACAGGTGACCATGCAGTCCCCCCAGAATTGCAAATGAGCTCCAGCCTGGACCGAAAGGGAGACACTGGATCTGATTGCTGTATGGGAAAAAGCATCTGTGCAGGCCGAACTCCAGTCAAAAAAGAAGAAATGCAAATATATTTGCCAAAATCTCTCAGGGCATGTTGGACAGAGGCTGCAACAGGGACATACAGCAGTGCCGTGTGAAAGTGAAGGAGATCAGGCAAGCCTACCAAAAGACAAAGTAGGCAAACGGTCACGCCGGGTCAGAGCCCCATACATGCCGTTTCTATGACCAGCTGCATGGCATTCTAGGTGAGGACCCTACCGCTATCCCACCACTATCCGTGGACACATGCAAGTGGGGAGTCTCACGTAACAGGGAGGAGGATTTTGCGGAGGAGGAGGAGGAGAATGCGCAGCAGGCAAGCAGTGAATCTGTTCTCCCCAGCAGCCAGGAACTTTTCATTACCCTGGAGCCGATACCCTCCCAAGGCAGGATCCTCGACCCTGAAGCCGGAGAAGGCACCTCTGGTGAGTGCACATTTGTAACTACAGTATAGGGTTTAAAGGCAATAGTGTTTAATGTTTGATTTGCCCTGAAGAACTGGGATGCATTCGCGGCCAGTACAGCTACTGGAAAGGTCTGTTCACATGTCTGGGGATGGCACAGGAATTCTCCAGGGACATCTCCATGAAGCTCTCCTGAAGGTACTCTGAAAGCCTTTGCAGAAGGTTTCTGGGGAGGGCTACCTTATTTCATCCTCCACGGTAGGACACTTTTCTATGCCAAGCCAGTAGCAAGTATTCTGGAATCACTGCAGCACAAAGCATGGCAGCGAATGGCCCTGGGTTTTGGTCGCATTCAAGCAACATTCGGTCTATATCTTTCCATGTTAGCCTCAGGAGAGGGATATCGTTCATGGTCACCTGGTTGAAATATGGGAATTTTTGTAAGGGAACAGTAAAAGGACCCCGTTCATGCTGGGCTGTTTGCGCTTGGCTAAAAGGGATCATCCCAGAGAATAACCATGTGGTGGTGGGGAGGGGTAAAGGGATCATCGCAGAGAATAGCCACACGGTGGGGTGGGGGTAGGTGTGTGCTGCACATCCACCCAAAAACCTCAGCCCCTCCTTTTAAATGTGAAACTCAACCCATTGCTTGCTCTGGGAAAGGAGGGCGCTGCAGTATGAAAACATTCCCACATGTTATGAAGGTGTTAGAAGCCAACCCCGCATACCTTTTGGCTTACCATGGCTGCCTGGAAATCAAATTCTGTTGCCCAGCCGTGTGTGTGATGTGTCACCATACTGGCAGGCACTCAATATAAAAGGCAAAATGCGACCTTGTACCTAAAGCACATGTGTTGTCTGCTGTGAATTGCTTGATTCACTGTGAAAGAGTCTCCCTTTTGTTCTCAGAAATGTATCATCTTAAATGTTACTCTCCCTTTTTATCTCCCCCCCAGGTGCAAATGTTTCTATGCTCCCCCTATCGTCTCCATCCCTGACGTTGTTGCAGATTAGAAGGCAAAAAAAACGCACTCGCGATGACATGTTTGCCGAGCTCATGCAGTCCTTCTGAACTGATAGGACACAGGTTAATGCCTGGAGGCATTCAGTGGCAGAGGCCAGGAAAGAATTAAGTGAGCGCGAAGAGCGGAGGCAGGAGGTGATGCTGAGGCTAATGGGGTAGCAAACGGACATGATGAAGCATCTGTTGGAGTTGCAGGAAAGCCAACAAGAGCACAGACCCCCGCTGCATCCACTGTATAACCACATGCCCTCCTCCCCAAGTTCCATATCTGCCTCACTCAGACACCCAAGAATGTCGGGGTGGAGGCTCCGGCACCCAGCCACTCCATTCTAGAGGATGGCCCAAGCAACAGAAGGCTGTAATTCAAACAGTTTGATTGTTAGTGTGGCTACAATAAACAATGTGGCCCTGTCCTTCCCTCCTCCCCCACCCCACCCCGACTACCTTATCTGTTCTCTCTCTTTTTAAAAAAAATTAATAAAGGAAGAATGCATGGTTTCAAAACAATAGTTACTTTATTTCAAAGGGAGGAGGGTGATTGGCTTACAGGGAATTAAAATCAACAAAGGGGGCGGGTTTGCATCAAGGAGAAACAAACACAACTGTCACACCGAAGCCTGGGCAGTCATGAAACTGGTTTTCAAAGCCTCTCTGATGCGCAGTGCGCCTAGCTGTGCTCTTCTAATCGCCCTGGTGTCTGGCTGCTCAAAATCAGACGCCAGGTGATTTGCCTCAACCTCCCACCCCACCATAAACGTCTCTCCCTTACTCTCACAGATATTATGGAGCACACAGCAAGTAGCAATAACAACGGGAATGTTTGCGCTGAGGTCTGACCTACTCAGCAAACAGCACCAGCGAGCTTTTAAACGTTCAAAGGCACATTCTACCACCATTCTGCATTTGCTCAGCCTGTAGTTGAATTGCTCCTTACTACTGTCCAGGCTGCCTGTGTAAGGCTTCATGAGCCATGGGAGCAAGGGGTAAGCTGGGTCCCCAAGGATAACTATTGGTATTTCAACGTCCCCAACAGTAATTTTCTGGTCTGGGAAGTAAGTCCCTTCTTGCAGTTGCTCGAACAGCCCGGAGTTCCTAAATATGCGAGCGTCATGCACCTTTCCCGGCCATCCCATGTTGATGTCGGTGAAACATCCCTTGTGATCCACCAGTACTTGCAGCACCATTGAGAAGTACCCCTTGCAGTTTATGTACTGGCTGGCAAGGTGATCCGGTGCCAAGATGGAGATATGCGTTCCGTCTATCGCCTCACTACAGTTAGGGAACCCCATTGCAGCAAAGCCATCCACTATGACCTGCACATTTCCCAGAGTCACTACCCTTGATAACAAAACATCAATGATTGCATTGGCTACTTGGATCACAGCAACCCCCACAGTAGACTTGCCCACTCCAAATTGATTCCTGACTGACTGGTAGCAGTCAGGCATTGCAAGCTTCCACAGGGCTTTCGCCTCACTTCTCAACTGTCAGGGCAGCTCTCATCTTTGGTATTCTTGCGCTTCAGGGTGGGGGAAAGCAACTCAGAGTTCCAGGGAAGTGGATTTATGCATGTGAAAGTTTTGCAGCCACTGTGAATCATCCCATACCTGCAACACTATGCCATCCCACCAGTCTGTGCTTGTTTCCTGGCCCAGAATTGGCATTCCACTGTATCAACCAGCCCCAGTGCCGTCATGATGTCCCAACTGCCACAGCCTATGCTTTCAGGAACGTCTGTGCCATGTCCTCATCAAAATCCTCCTCATGCTGGTGTCTCTTAGCCGAGTTCTGCATATACTCCAGGATAATGCATGAGGTGTTTACAATGCTCACAACAGCAGCAGTGACAGTGAGCTGAGTGGGCTCCATGCTTGCAATGGTATGACATCTGCATGGGTAACCCAGGAAAAAAGGTACGAAACTATGGTCTGCCATTGCTTTCATGGAGGGAGGGGCAACTGATGACATGTACCTGAAACCACATGTGGCAATGTTTTTGCCCCATCAGGCATTGGGAGCTTAACCCAGAATTCAATGGGCAATGGAGACTGCGGGAACTGTGGGATAGCTACCCACAGTGCACCGCTCTGTAAGTCGATGCTAGCCACAGTAGTGAGGATGCATTCCGCCGACTTAACGCGCTTAGTGTGGACATACACAATCAACTGTATAAAATGGATTTCTAAAAATCGACTTCTATAAAATCAACCTAATTTCATAGTGTAGACATACCCTGAGAGACACTGAATTGTGCTCCATGGACTAAAGGGAGAATTTCTGGCAATTTGAAAATGGAGCTCAACTAGGGAGAAGTTGGGGGTCCTCATTAAGCTTGAAGATGCCTCACCTCCACCACTGATTTGGAGAGAAACACACAGCATCCTGCTCTGTACAAGGCTTTTTCTTTTATTATATTTTGGCCTTCTGTACAGTTTCACTCTCCATATTATAAGTACACACAGTAAATCACAAATAAGGAAAGGATGTGATTCCTTTCTGCACAGGTGTCTGCTATTAAGAAGGTGAGTATGCTGAACTAGTTACAAGGAGTAGGCAGATGTGATGAGAACAGGCAAATGTTAATTCATCTAATTATGGGAAATAGAAATCAACACCTTTTTCTGGATCTGCTCCAGCATACCTCACTTTCTCACACACACCCTCTTCTAGTGAATTCAGTGAGGCACCCATGCATGAAAGGAGAGACTACTTGCATGTACATAACTAACCACACTGATTAAACTGAAGACTATGTTCCAAATTCTAATTTCTGATAGTGTACACCCAGACAAGCCCCTTGAAAGCAGTGGAGTTGTGCAGGAACAAGTGAGAGCACACCATGGCCCTCTGCCTATTTTAATCTGCTATACATTTTCTTTGGTACAATTGTAATAGTCTCCTGTGTTGCAAGGCTCTGGAATGGTGCAGTATTTAGTACCAGGCTAAACAATAATCAGCATTCCAAAAATTCAGGCGTGTAATCTCTTTCACAGTTTGTCACTTATGCAAGCCCATAAACTCTTTGTCCAGAGTTGTCATATGAGTAATGATCCAAGTTAAGCTTATAATCACATTATTTTCATTTTATGCCTCTCAGCAGCAGACTTTCCCCCACTGCAAAGAGCTGAGTTTGCTATACTAGAAGTAAGGGGTGAGGGGTGAACTCTGATTATATATGCTCCCCGAGTTTGCGCACAACTGGGCTAGAGTACAGGAGTCAGAACTAGGAAAACTTGGTTTTATTCCTGGTTCCACTGGGTTGCTGTGTTGCCTTAGCCCAGTTATGAAACATCTCAGTGACTCTGCTACCTCAGCTGTGGAACAGGCATACAAATATTTACAGTATTTTACCTTCTCTTATAGCAAGTCCTGTATAATGCAATAGAGATTATACTAATAGAGTTCTATATAAATTGCTCTAAACGTTTATAGAATGTAAAGGAATGGGACATGCCTACTTTAGGTTGGTATAAAAATTCTTCAAGATGCTATTCATTCCCTAATAAATTCAATAGGACTGTTCCTTAGGGCAGTTAAAATGCTTTGATGGCAACAGCTGACAAGCACTAAACATAACTACAGTATATATTTTTAAATCTCTAGAGATGATACAGCAAGCCAGGCTACACTAGTAACATATGAAGTGGGATTACTCAGGAATTAATACAAAAGTAAGAGCAATCTAGGACACTTCATGACTTTTTGTCCAGTTCAAGAGTTGTCTTCTCATATGGTGTTTTTCCCATCTACGGGGTAGCTGACTGGGTGTTCTGTTTTACAAAGCAATAATCTGAGGCCTGAGTTTCTAAAAGAGGCCAAGCTGTGCTCCACATATTTCTTAGATCCATGTTTAACTTTATTTCTAGAAGGAACATTGCTCTGCAATAATGAGTCTTTTGTTTTCCCATTCACCTTTATTTCAGTAAGAAAGTATATTAAATAAGTTACCACAATATATACAAATATACCAATATAAAAATTATTCCCAGTTATAAAAATCATAAATATATTAAAAATTGTAGTAGTATGAGGCACCTCCAAATCACATCACCAAAGTAGTTCATTTATATAGACATCCCATTATAAAAATAAGTCATCTCTCAAGTGTTTAATCATCAGTATAAAATATAAGTGATAAATTCTACTTCCTATTGAGTATGTGGAGGAAATTAGTTACCTATTGATTCAAATGAATTGCAAATATTGCAAATTACTAAGTTTACTACTTGGAGTTGTCTAAAGTATATTTAAAAAGGTTAGACAAGTAATTCTGTGTCTATATTGATAGCAGGTTCCTCTTTTGAAAATGACTGTTAGTTTGGATCTGTTGTACTATGGTTTTGAATGTTAAGTTTTTGATATGGTACTCTCACTACCTCACAAGTGAACTTGTTAGGATGTCATATAGACAGTCATAGGTTATCAAAACTAAATAAATATCAACTGATATACAGAATAACCAATTTAAAATTGACTTATCCAAAAAGTGCAGAAGGAATAGTAGTGTTTTCATACTTGTGAGCTAACATTTCATCAGTTTACTAACATTGTTAAAATCAAAATAAAACAGGGTTTAAAAAGTAGTGTTTTTTGCTTTAAATATAAAAAGTTTCACAGAAACAGGAAGTGTTCCTTTACACTTAAGTAAAGGTTAATAATATTTAGAGACAGTAGTTTTTTCCCCACAAGTACCATAAGCGTTTGTCTGGGAATGCAGCAGCAGCATTGTAGTAAGAAAAGGCACTTCTTGTGTTTTTCCTAAACATCATTAAGTGGCATGGTTTCTTTTTCCTTTGCAGCTTTTGTTTTCTTGCATTTATACACGGCCACAGACAAGCCAATGATTGTAATGAGGATTACAATGGCTGCAGCTGCTATGATAATAAACACTTCAGTTCCATACGCTGGTTGGGGGAGAGGGGAGGGGAAGAGAGAAAAAGCAAGCAAAGAATTAATAGCTCATCAGTGCATACAGATTTTTATATAGTGGTAATTTGCTTTACCTTAATGTCATAACTAACATGGGTCCCAATCCTACAAAGGTACTGAATACCTCCCATGAAGTGCGAAAACCATTCAGGTCCCCTTGAAGCCAGTCCCTTCCTATGAGGGACTCTGCACCTCAAAGGATCAGGCCCTCAGTTATAGCCATAAATGTCATGCTTGTGCAACCGTTTTGTACACTAACAAACTTATTCTAGGGTTTTAAACTGGCAAAAACAAGAATAGTTTGTACAAAGTTTACTGAACTCAAATATTTTGTGATATCACATTGAAAATTCTATATTGAGGGAATGGTTTATTTTTTGGATGGTGGGGAGAGGACACAATGAGGTTTTGGGAGAAGAAAAGGTTTCTGCTTATTAATATAAAATGCACAGATTCTTTCCCAATAGGGAAAGAGGAGGGAGCATAAGGGAGAGCTGACAGCACTGATTTACAACCTGATATACGGTATTTTCAGTAAAATGTTTGATACCAATGAAGGATAAAGCTTAAAACAACCAACCTCCCCCAAAAAAACCCCACGCCCCACAAAAACAAAAAAAAACCCACACACATACACACACCTTCCCTCCCCTTCAAAGCAACTACTATCAAAGGGCACAATGGATAAGTCTTCTTTCCAGTGCCATTCCCTCACTGACCTCTTCATTGTTTCATAAAGAGCTTATATATTTGCCTGGTTTGACACATTTTTAATGCACATAATTTGGGGAAAACAGTTAGGATTATGGGCGCTGCAACTTAAAGGACAGTAAACCTTAAAACAGTGGTTCTCAAACTTTTGTACTGGTGACCCCTTTCACATAGGAAGCCTCTGAGTGCGACCCCCCCCCCGGTCAATAAATTAAAAACACACTTAAATATATTTAACACCATTATAAATGCTGGAGGCAAAGCAGGGTTTGGGGTGGAGGCTGACAGCTTGCGAACCCCCCACCCCGTGTAATAACCTTGCAACCCTCTGAGGGGTCCCAACCCCCAGTTTGAGAACCCCTGCCTTAAAAGATCACCTGCACTTGAGAAAATGACTAGAGCACAGGGAAAAAGCAGGAGTTAGCCTCATTCAAATATATGGACAGCTCCTACTGACTTTCGCCAGGTATTTCTTGGGCGGCCTCTTTTCCGCTTGCCTTGGGGGTTCCACCGCAGTGCCTGTCTGGTGATGTTGGTTGGCTGCTTGCGTAGTGTATGTCCTATCCAGCCCCACCTTCTCCTTCTAATTTCTTCCTCTGCTGGGAGTTGACGGGTCCTCTCCAAGAGGTGGATGTTACTGATGGTGTCTGGCCAGCGGGGCCAGACACCATCAGTAACATCCACCTCTTGGAGAGGACCCGTCAACTCCCAGCAGAGGAAGAAATTAGAAGGAGAAGGTGGGGCTGGATAGGACATACACTACGCAAGCAGCCAACCAACATCACCAGACAGGCACTGCGGTGGAACCCCCAAGGCAAGCGGAAAAGAGGCCGCCCAAGAAATACCTGGCGACGCGACCTTCAGGTTGATAGCAAAAAAATGGGCTATACCTGGAACCAGCTAGAGCGAATGGCCCAGGATAGAAGACTCTGGAGATCTGTGGTTGGCGGCCCATACCCCGGTTGGGGTGATGGGCATGAATGAATGAATGATGATAGTTTACTGGCATGCATATCTAAAGGCTTCATTATGCAAGCACTCACTATTGGGCCACTAGTTGGGAAAACTTCATTATATGTAAACTAGTATTTATCAAAGGCAAGAAAAGGGAAACAAGAAAAAGATAGGCCCAGTGATGAGGCAATTTGAAATCTCAGTGAAAAGTCATCAATGCAGGCCACCCAAAGAGGAAATTTTTTTTTTAAGTGAACAGGTAATTGTGTATGGTGGACAAAGGTGGGATGTTCAAAAGTGCTCAGTGTTGGCCTAACTCAGCTCCCACTGAAGTCAATGGCAATTTTGTGATATGATAGAAATCTCAGTGATGGGTTACCTCATGGAGATTTCTTCTCATGGGTTTTCCACGTGGGAGGGGTAAAACGGCCCATAGTAATTTAAACAGGAAGCCATTTATTCTGGAATCAATAAAACTTCTATACCTCAATGTTTCATACAGAGAATTAGAATTTTTTGTTGAAATGCACGAGACAGCAAGAAAAACAGTCTATTTACTTGTTTCACCAGATACGTACCAGCCAAGCCGTCTATCTGATGACGGGTACAATTCGTCTTGCTTTCTTGACTTTTGCGGTTCTCTCTGCGAGAGAGAATAGTTGCCTGTACATAGAAGCAGTAGTTTTCCCCTTTGTCAATGCTTATTTCAAACTGATTACTTTTTGTTGTTGCCTCTTTCTATGTATAAAGAAAAAAAAAGACTTTCTTCAAGACATTCTTTTTAAAGTGTTAGCTCTTAATAGCACAGAAGTTTTGTAACTATAAAACATACAAAATTAGAGGTATAGGAAGTTGAAAATAAGGGCTTACCTTTCCTGTACTTTGATCTTTCCAATAATAGAGTGTATATTCCAGGTCATTTTTAAAAATATCTCTGATACTTTTAAAGCTTTTATTGGGAAATCTGTATGGTGTAAGTGGATCTTCAACCAACACTTTCAGCTTGGAGTCAATTAGTTCATAAGTTTGAATCCCTGGTTTCCCAATTGTAGCTAATAAAAACATTTTTAGAATTAATTCCAGGCATAGTAAAAACTTTATTTGCAAAATATCCTTTCCACACAACATTCTCTACTACCACCTCAACAAAACAAAATACCCCCCACACAATCTCTCTACTTTACCAGGTTTAAACACAGTGCCTATGTAACACAGTGACTGGCGCAGTCAATGCATATTAATAAAATTTCAACCCAGTGCATGGGGTTCACACAAAGCTCTAGGCACCACTTAAATCCTGTGTTAAGAGATAAAGTGGTGCATGAGGTCTTATGAAGTCCCCCGCAGTGGGCAAGATTTCAGCTACAGCTAAAAGGTGGTCAAGCACCACAAGAGCAAGAACCTAAACAGAAAAACTAGGCTCAATCCAAGCCCCACTGAATTAATTGGGGTGATAGGAAAAAATGGGATGTGATATAACAGACCATTACTAGGCAATCCTACTTACTCTGATTGTAAGGTGTGAATTTTGGGGAGATTGCGTAAGGCGGCTCCTCAAACTCATCTGTCCCGGAAAGCATTTCAGACACTATGTGTGCAGTATAGGTGTCTTTTACCTTCTCCAGTTTGTCAGTAACATCACACTCTGTTTCTTTTGTGTGGACGCACACTTTTTCCCAGTTTGAGTTGATTCTGAAAGGAACCAAGAATGAAATATTGATATAACACTTTCTGAACAAAGTTTCATGCATATGCATACATTCATGCATGTCCTATACAATGCCTGGGATAAAATGGTTCTCAGTAATCGTCAAAGTCCAGAATTTTTACAATGTGTTCTGAATACATCATGCTTGTACCTGTAAACCATAGTCTGTGTAGTTGAGTGTAAAAATCCATACTATGCAAACATGCTTGATTCATAGTTTAAAAAGTTGAACCAAGCAACTAAAATTTAACTCGCAATGAACCAATCTACCTGCCTTCTCTGTCAATATGCAATGTATAATTAAGGAAAGATGTTTTCTTCAGGGTATGCTTTGATTTGATAACATTTTCATGTCTGTACATTTAGCAGGAAATTGCCACTCTGAATAATTTTGACACCGGTCATTTTCCCCCCTGTATAGAAAGTGGTAAGAGGTGAAATATTCACAAATGCCTCAGTGACTGAAGACAATGGGACTTAGAGGTTCTTTAGGACATATCTGGAAATGTATTATTGCTTTTGAGTAAAATTTTCAAAGGCTCTAAGTAACTTAAGAGCCTTTGAAAATTTTACTCAAAAGCAATAATACATTTCCAGATATGTCCTAAAGAACCTCTAACTATCTTGAATGCACTGTTAGGGATGTGGAGGAGGGGGATCTGATAGGGACACTATACATAGTTCATAAGAGACAATTAACTATTCTAGCAAATGTTGTCACTTGTTTACTAGATATTCTGCATATGGGTATGGGCCTGGGCATAATTAAAACTATGTAACAACGTAATCAGTACTAGTCATACAGGAATAAAAGTTTCAGTTCAGATACATTAAGTAATAACTGACTGCAAAAAATGACACACTTCTCTGGGTGTCTAAATGGCAAAGGGGTGCAGTTTGTGTATTTTTCAGAAATTAAAACAAGCAGATTTTTTTAAAGATATTTGCAAATGGGAAAAAGTGTCTTTGTCCCTTTTTGCTTCCTAATGATATAAAAAGGAAGCAAAAAAATTAAGCTTATATATGTTTAAGAGCAGAAATATCAAATCTGGCCTCCTCTGTTTTTGCTGGAGAATCAAAGGACAAGTGTGAGGGCTTTCACATAGTTCAGTTGAAATGGCAGGAGTGTTGAGCGTATGTTAACAAAGGGATTTTCCTCCACGTGTTTGTCAGAATTTTTAATTAAATAAGAGTTTGCTCAGATTTCAGTTTCTTGTGATGTCATAATTCTATTAGTTTCAAAGTGGTTTACAGAGTCCTCTAGAAAAGACAGGGATGATAATACCTGATCTTCATAAACAGGACAAAAAAACAACAAAAAAAACACAAAAAAACCCACACACCAATAACCCATCTTTGCGGATTTTTTAAAATCCACAATAAGGAAGCAAAAAAGGACACAAACTTTTAAAGTTAAGTTATCTTTATCTTTTTTCTCTGCCCATGAAAAATCCCATCTCGCCGGTGCACAGTAACTTTTTAAAAACTCCCATAAATGAAATCCTATTTGAGACACAATGCCCTACAATTATTCTTAGCACAAGCACTGTGTTTTTTAAATCTTTGGGCCCTTAATTTATGTATACAATTTGTAAAAATTAAGGCTCCAAGATTTGAAAAACAAAACAAACAGTGCTTATGCTAAGAATAATTATGTCCATATTAGTACAGCTGTGGAGATCTACAATACTTACTAACAAATCTCCTTGTACAGCTAGGGTGACCAGACAGCAAATATGAAAAATCGGGACAGGGGGTGGGGGTAATAGGAGCCTATGTAAGAAAAAGACCCAAAAATCGGGACTGTCCCTATAAAATCGGGACATCTGGTCACCCTATGTACAGCTGTCTTCAGTTTAAAAATTAACTATATAGGCCACACCCATTCATTGCAAGTAACAAAGGTTACTTAAACTTACATTGTTTAGTAGTTCTCTCAAGTTTCCATCCTTTTGGAAGTCTAAATCAACTAAAATACTATTTTTAGCTTTCTTGTGAATCATTAATTGAAACTAATTGTGTTAAAGACACTTCTGCCTATGAAACTACATGCAAGAAAATCTGAGACATATTCTTGAATTAGGACCAAATCCTGCTTGCCTTACGTGCACAAACAGTCATATTCAATTCAGTTCGATTACATACAATGAGAATTTAGCCCTACAAAAGAGCCAAATAAAAGTAAAAGGAGTAGATTTAGGCACCTGAAGAAGAAAATAGTATCTAGTGGGATTTTTTTAAAGCGCTTAATGCCTAACTCCATAATGTCTGGATCTTACACCGCAAGTCAGGTGAGCAGACTGCTGCACTCATATGGTGTACCACTAAGATAGATGGAACTCAGTGTGGGTGCAGCAGTAAACGTGCCTGGATCACAATGCAGGATTGGGGCCTATGTCCATTTGTGTCTGTAGGCTTGGGCCTTTAGGTTGCATTATATCAGTGGTTTTCAACCTTTTTCCATTTGTGAACCCCTAAAAAATTTCAAATGGAGGTCTGAACCCCTTTAGAAATCTTAAGACAGTCTGCGGACGCGCAGGGTTCCATGGACCACAGGTTGAAAACCAAACTGCATTATGCCATTCTGCTTAAACATTTGTTTTTATATTGATTTTATAAAGCCAGTGTCAGGAACATGGCAAAGTACGTTTAACCCCACCCCATGTGCACAGAGAAAAAAATCCACAAGTGTTATTGGGTATTTCACCCATTGCTCATGAAATTTAGCCTCCAGTTGTAGACATTGGAACATGCCAGAAACTATTACAGTACAATGCTGTCTAAAAATGTGCAGACGGTTAATAATGCAGTTTCTCTTTGGGGCATGTTCAGTCATTGTTTTCATGTTAATTCATAGACTCTGTGCACAGTGAGCATTTCATATTTGTCAGTTTTGTAATAAAAAATAAAATTAGGCACTTAATATGTGCTTGGATTTTATTAGCCCAGTGTTTTGTAGAAGTCTAACATTAATGTTATAAACCATGAATTGGTATAAGTCTAGGAAGTTACATGGAGGAGTCATTTTTTTTAAGGTTACCCAGTGAGATTAAGTAATACTGATCCACTTAATGATTAATGTATTAGTTAAATTAGAATAAAATTAGTCACATCTCTGCAAATTCTCTCAACATTAAAAAGAGGGAATTGTTTTACAGATGAAAACTATGGTGTTTTTTAAATGTAGAAGATCAAATCTACACAGTCTTCTTGAATGGGTGTAATGTTGCAAAATATTTTGGGCCAAGTTTTCCAGTACCAGGTGGCCTGTACTTAAACCGCAGTGTCAGGATCTAGATGCGTACATTTTATTTCTAGAACGAGCAGAATCAGAGCCCGGAATCAGGTACACCTGCACTTGGAAGCCACCAAAACTCAAGATAGAGATCATAACTTTCCTAAAAGTTCTCATGTTTGGACTCTGCATTACATTCATAGACTCAAGATATTTCAAATATTCTACCGTGACTACACTTTTTTCTGCCTCAATCACAAATGTCTTTTTAAAATTTACATTCACTTCTAGTGAGCATGGAGAGAAGGGCAGGGGTACACCATGCACTCGTACTTACAATTATATCTACTTACCCAGATATTTTTACTGTATAGACATAGTTGGTTGGCACAGGTTGCCACCGTAGTATTGTTTTGAAATTGATTGATGACCAAGTTATATTAACTGCTGTTGACAGTTCTGAATTACCTTTAGAGACAAAAAAAAAAAAAAATTATGAGTCACACTGTGTGGAGCTCTAAACTGATTAGATTCCCTATTTAGCAGAAGTGAGATTTCTCTAAGTATCTGTGATTATAATAAAATTCTGTTTGTGAGAAATAATTCACAGAAATCATACTCATTTTACTTCTGCCATGGGAAATTCCTTTTTAATGCTGAATGTGGGAAGAAAGTTCCTCTTCTTCCCCTTGGTGATCTGAATCTTTTGTAATTCAGCATAGTTGTTTCCCTGGCCACCAAATCAAATGTGCAGAAAGACCATTTGATACATCTAGGAACAATTCTGAATTGTGCTTGCTTCTAGTGTTTCCTTCTGCTGTTTAAGCCAACACAAGCATTTTATAATGAGTTTGCAAAGACTTGAAGAAAATGTGAGATTTTGCATAATATTTGCAAAGAATCCTGTGGCACCTTGTAGACTAACAGACGTTTTTCGTCGGATGTGCCAGACTAACACGGCTACCCCTCTGATACTTGCATAATATTTGACATTCATATTTACCATATACAGTATAGGTAAAATTTATCTACAGTTATAGTTGCTGTGGAATCCAATAACTGAATTTCCTGATTTTTATTCAGATGAATTCTCAGCCATAGTAATTGTATATTATTTGTATTTCTTTTAAAAAGCACACAGACAAGCAAATTGCATACTAAAATAAATGCACAATTTCATTCTATAAAAGTGTCAATCAGTTAAATAGTTATGTTTATGTAAACGTGTTTATAGAGTTCTGTGCATAAATAAAAATCAGTCAAGAAAAATAAGTGCATGTATTGTATTATTGTTTACTCTAGTATTAATTTCTTAATTTTCAACCATTTCCAATCACAAATTTAATGAAGTCTGAATTCAACTTAAAGAACTAGAAGTATGTGAAAAACATACAACACTAGCCAAAGCACGGGAGTAGTGCATTAAAAAGGTCATACATTCCACACAACCACAATAAAATAGAAGTGATTGTTTTAGAATTTTTTATATACTATTTGTTTGCTTGTATGAATATCACCTAATTGATGTGCCTTTAAAAAAAAAAACCCAAACATATAGCCAAAATTAGAGATGTCCAAACGGGCGATATTGAAAAGAAACTCCCAATAATTCCAGTCAAACGTTGGTCGGTAACCAGGCCAGCACATATAATTATTAATAAGTTTAAGTGCCTCCTCTTCTTCACCTTACTGCATTTAAAATACGTTAACATAAAATCACGCTCTAGCGTACTCATGGAGAACTGTAAAACTGAATCTTAACTTTGAAAAGCCACCTTTGTATTAAAAGGGAGACAAAAAGTATGGGGCATTTCCCAGAAAGGGGAATGGGAAAACCCTAGTGCGCTCATGGGCTCCGCTGGCATCAGTTTAGATTTCAGCAGAACCCTGTTGATTTCACTGGTGTTTCATGGAGGCATGTGGTCCATTTGCGGGGTCTGGCCCCCAAGTACATAGCTCCCACCAAACATCCCCAGCAAAGGAGGCAAGCCAAGTTAGATGATGGGGAATTCCAACACAACAAAGTAACTCTTGCCCCTTTAGCTACAGAAAACTTGTATGGGGTTTCTGGCCACTGATCATGCCAGGTGCAGGAACCAAACCAGTTACAGCACCTTGTGCCACACAGGATGCTCTATCAGTGAGGGCTCCTGGGTTATGTTTTATCCTCAAAAATCCCTCCTGCAACCTCACTTCTCCATTGGCATACCCAGGCTCCATGCCAGACACTGTCACAGAATATCAGGGGTGGAAGGGACCTCAGGAGGTCATCTAGTCCAACCCGCTGCTCAAAGCAGGACCAATCTCCAGATCCCTAAATGGTCCCCTCAAGGGCTGAACTCATCACACTGGGTTTAGTAGGCTAATGCTCAAACCACTGAACTATCCCTTCACCAGTCTTTATACCACCAACCCCTCCTCCCCCGCCCGGAGCAGCATGTCCCACAGGTATCTCCCTCTGTGTGCCCCTTGTCCCCGGCGGCGGGCAGCCCCTCGGGCCGGCAGGGCACAGCGCAGGCAGCCTGGCTCGTGGGGCGCCCCACGCTGGGCCAAGCCGCAGAGAGGCAGCTCCGTACAGTAACCTGGGACCGGTGCAGGCAGCCCCGAAGGCACCTGGGGGCGCTGGGCACGCAGCCCCGGCGCAGCAGCACGCACCTGAGCAGGGCTCCAGCTGGGAGAGCAGCGCGGCCAGGAGCAGCGCCCGGCCCCAGGCTGCTGCTAAGGCGTCCAAAGCGCTCGCCATCCTTCGTGTCGCGTCGCGTCGCGTCCTGCGCCCTCGGCAGCGGAGAAGGGAGCGGGGATCCGGCCGGAGCGGTGCGAGGCAGGTACCAGGAGCGTAGCGGCTGCTGCTGCCGGAGCGGAGTCTGCCAAGGAGGCGGAGTTGACGCTATTTATCGCCCTGCGCTGCCCCCGCCGGGTGCCGGGCCAGGGAGCCAGACGGGGCGGGCTGAGGGATGAGTCACGGGCGGTGATTCAGTTGCTGCGCCTGCCGCACGGAGGTGCGGAGCTCTGAGCCGCGCCCCTAGGCCAGGTGCCCGGGGTCAGGGGGCAGAGCGACCGAGGCGGAGGCCCCGGCGCTGCTGCTGCGCTGCGGGCTGAACCGCGGAAGCTGCTTGTGCTGCTGCGAATGGTGCAATATAGGGGCGGGCAGAGAAGTGAAACCCCAGTTCCTGGGAGAGCCGGGGGTGGGGAGGGGGCGACGCTTCTCCCTGAACCCGCTGTTCATTTCCTCCCTGCCTGGCGGAAGAGGGCAGCACAGTCCGGGGAGCTCCGCTGTTCTGACCTAGCCTGACCCCTTCCCCTGCTCTACCCCGAGCGCGCAGCAGGCTGCGTCGGGGGATGGGCTCGCTGGCCGGGCCTTCAGGAAGGATGGGATCGCACCTCGGGAGTCTGTAGCCTGTGCTTCGGTGGCACCCCCCGCCCCAAGCCCCTTCGTTCCAGAGAGGGGCACAAAATCGCGGTTCAGTTCATCTGCTGGTCCCATCCAGGGGTGGGGCGGTAAAGGAACAAATGCTGGACCCTCATGTGCATGACAGCATTTTCACCTTTCCTCTGGTACTGGCCAGTTCTGGGGCCATATGCCCCTGGGGGGTTGCAGCAGGTGTAGGGTCTCAAACTGGAAAGGAGAGGGGAGACAGTTATTCAAACAGGCCTGGTTTTGCAGTGTTCTTTTATTTAGTACCTGGATTTCAAGGTGGTAGAAACACCTTTCTGTACCATGTTTCGGGGTGGCCAAAGTTACTGACACTCTGAGCTGCATATGACAGTCTTCAGAAGTTCAAGAGCCGGCGCGCACCTGCCGGGACTCACGTCTTTAGCCCTGCAGGGGGTGCCTGACAGAGCTCTGGAGTCCCCTCTGCACTGGGCAGTCTGGTAAGTGGAGATGGGGGCTCCACATGCCACACTTTAACAGTATGTGGCTTGTGAGCTACAGTTTGGCCACCCCTCCCATATATCCATGTAGCTCATATCTGTATCTATATAAAAATCTGCCACTCTTTCTTATCCCCCAGTATTGGCCCCTTGTAATTAGAGCTGTGTGAAACTTTGGAACAAACGGCAGGATGGTAATTTATTTTTATGCTTCATTACAAATTCAAAACTTTGGCCAGGTGAGACAAATTTCTTGAGTGCATGTGGGCTGATTTGTGGTTATTGGTGAATATGCACAAATAATTGCTTTACATAATTTACATCTGAAACCAGGTAAAACTGTGAATTGGGCTGAGTTGTAGTTTGTGATGTTGGTCCATTCAAACCCCAGACTCAAACATTCAGGAGGTATAAACCCCATCTGGAACCCCCCCCAACCTCCCCAAAAAACCCCAAAACTGGAAAAAATGTTTTGCATGAGATCAAGCGCACAGGGGTTTGCACAACCCTACTTGGGATGAATTTGTGAAGGTGTACCATTATTGCCATCTATTGGAAATAATTTCCTGCTCATATAAGATATCAGAACAACTAGAGGAATTGTTCTTATTCAGCAAATTAGAATCTTGTAGCTTTTGAAAATGAAAGTTTTCTGTGCATAGGTGCTGGAGGTCCTGCTGCACCCCCTGGCTTGAAGGGGTTTCCATCATCTACAGAGGTCACACTTTGGTTCAGTGGCTCTCAGCACCCCTGCTATACACATTGTTCCAGCATCCCTGTTTCTGTGTAAACTCTCATGCCTTCCCATGATGATAATCTGATATGGACCATTCCATGAACTGTCCTACCAACATTTCCCCCCACCCCCCTTTTTTAATATTTAAGTGTTTATACAGCACTCATCACCATAGTATTTGAATACTTCTCAAGTGTTTATGGAGTTGGTCTCATAATATCTCTGGAAAGGAGGAACATATTATACCCGTTTTACAGATGAGGTGCTGAGAAGATAAGTAACTTGTACAAAATCATGTAGAAGCCTGTAACCATGTCTCATTGGATCCAAATCTTCTGAGTCCTAGTTAAGAGCCCTAACCACAAGCCTATCCGTGCTCTGACTACATCGTCCTGACTTCTCCTCTCTCCATCTCTTTTTCTGACTAGGACTGCTTACTTCTCTGCCTCACTTTTTTATTTTTATTTTTTTTTAAACTCAGCCTTAGAAACAGAAGTTCTTTATGCTGCATGTGGATTCTAGATATCCTGTTGCACTTTCCTTCCTGCATGCCACCCTACTTTATTTTGCAGTGACCCCTCTGGCTATGGCATTTCAGTATTGTATTTATTTGGAGATCTGAAAAGTGCCAAATAAAATGTAAAATAGCAGCAATGCTATATATAGAAAATACTATCAAATGAGAAAGGGTATGTAGATTTTATGGTATGAAGCTGACTTCCTCTGTAATCAAAGTTGAATTTGACAAAGTCTAATGCTTGGAGTCTGTGGTAGAGAGAGAGGAGAGAAAAGGAAGGAGAGAAGAAAGAGGAGGTCAGCGTCTGTATATGTTTACAAAACATTTCAGTTTTAATTGCCTTTTACTTGCAGGCTCAGCACATAAAATCTTTTAAACAGTCAGTTCTGTTTTGTAATTTAAAAATAAGTATTTAAAGACCAAGCTAAATTCAACCACCCTGTGTTGCATCATAATTAATCTAATCTATTTTAAGGTGCTTACATAGCTCATAATTTAAAATTATTAATCAGCACCAGCCACAAAGTCTAATTTTTCTTCACTGTTTTAGATTAAATTTCAGCATTGTATCCCACTATGCAGCTGCACTTTTACAGCAGAAAGCTTGCATTCTTTAACTCTGTATAACATTTTTATTGTATATGTGGGATTAGATTGTCTTCTGCAATAAATTCTTTGATTACAAGATTATGACCTTGTAAATTCTTTGGTCTGTGTATTAATTTGAAGAGAAGTTTATATGGAGAAGTCTTTTTCCTTTGGTTATAGAAAAGAGCCATTTATGTGAAGTTTTTACGCTCCCTTAAACTTTTATTTCCATTTAAATTTCCCTACAGTTTTGCTATAAGAAATGGAAAGTAAGAGCATAAGAATGGCCATACTGGATCAGACCAGTGGTTCATCTTGCCCAGTATCCTGTCTTCTGACAGTGGCCAGTGCCAGAGACTTCGGAAGGATTGAACAGAACAGGGCAATTTAGTGAGTGATACATTTCCTTTCACCCAGTCCCAGCTTCTGGCAGTCAGAGTTTAGGGACACCTTCCATAGACCCAGATACTCTACAATAGCTATTCATTGATAATGTACTGGGTCAAGTTCTACCTCTATTTCAGTGGAGTAGACCATGATGTAAGTCAGGGCAGAAGTTTTCCCCATGTACTAAAAGTTGTATGTTTATCACACATCTGCATGCCCTGGTCTGTACTGACATGCAGCCCTTGCAACCCCCATGCTAGGTCAGAATTTGACCCTTTGCGTCTACTGTGAGGCAAGATGCAAAAGGCCATCCGCTTTGAGGAAAAAGCAAAAATTTCACAGAGTTGCCAGTTCCTACAATTTTATCAGAAGCCTTGCAAAATGCAGTGGTTTTTTTAACCCCCCCCTCCCCAGTTCCTTGAATCTCAGTTTTCATTAAAAAAAGGAAGTATGTTTCTAGGTTTACAAAGAAAAGCTTGAAAATGTGACCTGAGTGTATCCTAAAGGCTCAAAGAGCAAATAAAAAGATTCCCAAATATATTTATTTTTTAAAATCTCATGATTTTAAGCCTGTCTCATGGTTTTTGAATGATTGAGGTCTATGAGAGTTTTACCATTGATTTCAATGGGGCTAGGATGTCACCCTATATTTTTAAGTATGGATGAAACACAGACAGATAGTTACCATAACTCACCGCTGAGCTGCATTCCCTAGTCAGGAGGATGACCTTTTGCCCTCTTACATGCTTACATTGGAATGAAGGCTATTCAGCACTGAGAAGGTATGCGAAATCTGGTGCATACTCATGTATACACTCCAGATTTTCATTCTGTGTTGCATATTTCAGGGAATCTCAACCATTAAACAGGATGTAGAGGTTTTATTTGCCATTTTGTAATGTTTAGCAAATAAGTTTAGATCTATTGCCCGATTCTTGATGGGCCAAGCACCTGCAACTCCTATTGAAATCAGTGGGAGCAAGGGGTGCTTAGAGCCACTAAAGATCTGTCTTCTTGCGAAGACTTTGTGAAAACTATTGATCAGACACTAGAATTTCCAGGAAGTAATAATATAAGCAATAGTAGTCTGCAGTTATCATATATAAGATGTACTGATTACAGAAGATAATTCTAATGTTAAGTTATGTAGAAAAAAAATCACTCAAGTGCTATCTTACACATATCTGTCTTAAAACTCCCCAGTTCAGAAATCAGTAGAAAAAATGTGAAGTCAGACATTTCACTGTGAATATGAAAGCGAAGACTCTGAAGTAAAACTTCATACTAATGTGAGGACAAACTCTGCCTGACCTTTACAGTGCCATGCAGGGGAAGGGCTGTGGATGGGAAAGGAAACAAGGAGCTTTTGCCCCACTGCCCTTTTCACTGCTCGTTGTCTAATGGCATATAGAATTTGAGTCCCTGTGTTCTGGGGAGTAGTAGGGCTGCTCCTTTCCTGTCTCGTTTGAGGGACTGGTTGCACCTCAAAGAGAACAAGGTGTGATACCAAGGCCACTATTTCAATATCATGTCCTCAGTCCAATAAATCCTGGCTGTGGTACTGAATCTTAGGCCCTGTCTGAGGTGGGAAAATGACCCATTTCTGACAATCATCAGCACAGAGTGACCCTCGTCTCCCCTCAACTAATATTGAAAACCGTTTATCTGTTAGTCTAGATGGGATAAAACCACCCTGGTGGAATGTAGTCCACACCAGGTGAGTGGGACCAACAGGAAAACCTTTATTGACAACTTTTGTCAATGACAGGTCACATTCCTTCTGTAGAATGACCATAGAATCATAGATGATTAGGGTTGGAAGGGACCTCAGAAGGTCATCTAGTCCAACCCCCTGCTCAAAGCAGGACCAATCCCCAGACAGATTTTTACCCCAGTTCCCTAAATGGCCCCCTCAAGGATTGAACTCACAACCCTCGGTTTAGCAGGCCAATGCTCATCATTATCTTTTGTATTAATATGCCCAGAGATGTGTTTGGCCTTGTGATAGGGTGTCCTGGACAGGGCCTCCAGGGGTGAAGATGGTTAGGTAGGCCAATTAACTACCCAGGCTGCACTTGGAGGAGGAGCTAAGGAGCAGAGATTAATTAGATGAGGCTCAGCTGGAGGCCTGTATAAAGCCCAGGAGTTGAGCACAGAGGGAATTGCAGAGAAGTAGTCTGCAATCACTCCCTGAGAGAAGGGAGGCATGTGGCTAACAAAGCCAGAGAGTGGGGATAGCTAGATAGGTGGGAAAGGTTCAGGGGGAGAGCCGCAAGGTATAGGATTGTGTGCAGACATTGGCTGCTGAGGAGAGGATCCCTGAGCTGGAACCCGGAGTAGAGGGCAGGCCTGGGTTCCCCTACCAGCCACTGAGGAAATGGCACAGACCTGGCAGTGGAGAGCAAAACAGTTTCAACACCATCCACTTCATACACAAACTTCATACAAAATTACTAACACAAATAGAATCCATACACTGACACCAGTAATGGTAATAGGTCCATTACCTAGGGCAGATGGGGCTTTGAAACTGTTTTCCATGCAAAATCTTTATAACACTTAAACTAGTGTGTTTAACACTTTGGCCTTCTCTTAGAATAATTGGAATAGATATTAAAGATCCATTAAATTTCTTCTCTGCTATTGGCACACCACAACTGTAAAGCATAGTTTCCTGAGAAGGTTGAGCCTATACCACTTCGCCTGCACAATTTCAGCTTCACCTGTGCTACAGGCAATGCTCCTAATTCTGTAACCCTTCCTCTTGTTGAGTAGTAGTTAGTTGTTAGTGTGAATAATCCTACTAATAGAGTCTGTCAGTTTCAGGGTAACTGTATTGGTATTCCTCCATCCTTTGTCCATTCCAGGAGTGCCCAGTCAGGTCTCTAGCCATCACTTGTCTCTCGGACCCACATCCCACTCCCTTCTGAATGGGGGTTTGAGGCTCCATAGTCCCCTGCCATACACAGCAATGTCCCAGGCATCCAGTCTACCTAAAGGCGAGCGCCTGTGCTTTGCTTTCTCTCCAAGGGCTAGGACCAGTGTATTGCTGGCAGTTTATAAGTTACCACACATGTCTTTCTCAGCAGATTACATTTATTCAGAATAAAAAAGCATACAGAGAAAATACAAAAAAATTAGATGGATTTACAAGCTTACTAAACATACCAGAAATCACCTCCTCTTCTACCTGGGGAGTCTGGTAGGCCAATATCCCCTTCAGCAAGGGTTGAGGCCTTTCCTTGGGCATAAGGCCCTTCCTGTTTGCTGAATCAAAAAGAAGCCCCTGACTCTGTTTAAACTCAGCCTCTTATACCCAAAGCCCCTTCTTTGTGTCTTGATCTTTGGAAAACCCAGTTTGAACCAGTATATGCAAACCAACTCAGAAGGTGGTACTTTTAGTCCCAGAGGTAATCACTCCCCATTGGTTTTAATTCCTGGAGGAGCTGTAGTAACCCTCCCTCATGGAGTAGAACACAACTGTAAACCTTTCATAAATTCAATAATGGTCCCAAAGGTACTGCATAGGGTTACAATATCCACCACAGAGGCTCTCTACACTAGGAGCACGTTGCCTGTATCACTATACCAGTATGCTATACCAACAAAAGGTGTCTCATATGCATGCAACTGGCAAAACTGTGGAATGCTTTTACTCGTATAGCTTATTCCAGCCTCTACTGCCAGCAAAGTAAACTGTACTGACAAAAGCTTAGTTTTGCTGATAAAACTGCATCTAAACTAACAGTTTTTGCCAACATAGCTTTGTTGGTCAAGGATCACACCTCTTTATACCCTTGACCAATATAGCTATGCCAGCAGAAATGTGTAGCGTAGACATGGCCGTACTCTCATGAATAAGACTTGAAATACTGGGTACAAATTTTCCTTTAGCCTTTTTTGTCTCCAAAAGACATTTATACTGAAATACATTCACAATATTTATAGATGGCTGCTGCTTTCACCCTGCTTCTCAAATCTTTATTTAACAAACCCTAATGACCTACATTATTGTGAGATGAATTTATATATCTTGTATCATTGAATTAAGTGCAGCAGGTTGCAGCATAATCAAATAAAGTGTTGTGTAAGAGGAACAACTCTGAAGGAACAACTCTAACCTATTCATACCTATAGTAATGTAATACACACTGTACCCTAAAATCTCATTCACAGATCTAATGCTTTCAGATACAGTATTCCTATAAAGATGTGCATACACATTCCACTGTCTTTTAAGAACTGTCCAGCATTATAAAATTTTAACTTTGGATTAATAAAAGGCTATATGGCAAATGAGGACATAACTGTATTTAGTACTAGTAAGTAATGCTGAAATAGTCCCAAATTACTGCACAAATCAATTCCTTATCCAATTCCAACCCATTTGCCAACAGAAAAGACCCATTTTAAACATCACAAAGTGTGTTGTGGGGGAGGGGGATTTTGTATCAGCAGCACTTTCCACCTGGGGATTCAAGCACTTTGCAGCTATCAGTTAATTTAACCTCATAACACCCAGTGACATGGAAGTATTATCTCCACTTTACATTTCCTTCTTGTCTTGATTTCCTGTTGACTTCTATTCCTTTGCTTTTACGCAAGATCATCCTTCCTCTTTGATTAAAAAAGCAAAATAACCAGGGTTTGAACTCACTGGAAAAATTGAAGTACTATAATGATGATAAAGGAGAAATCCCCAAAAATAAAAATATTTTTTCAGATATCTCTTTAAATATCTAGAAAGTTGAATAATCAACTTGTACCAGCCCTCTGCCCTGGGTGAATTTCACCCAGAATGATACAGGGTCTTTTATGTTGTATTTGCACTGGTCATACACAGCATTAAACTCAGCAAGCCAAAGTTAGATAAATTCCTGATTACTCAAGAATGTGACTTCTGATACTGTGTTTTTAAAATTCATTCTCTATTACTTTAATCTTGGAAACATAGCCTGATATTATCCGTTATTATTTTAGTAGTTTAAAGCCAGGCATTCCCAGAGGCAGAAACTATGTGGGGGTTGTTCTGGTCTGGATTTGCTCTTGTCTCCTGTTACTACAGTAATCATCCCTGCATTTCAGCATGAGAAGCTGTACCCTTAGAAACTTTGCTGACAGTTTCAGACACTGAACATACTGATGAACATTCCTCTGATTAACTCAAAATTGCTGACTTCTCATCTGTTTCTCAATACAGATGTGAACCGTGACGTTTTTATCACTTTTTGCTGCCTTCTTGTTCTGAAGGGATTTATATTTACACATGTTCATACATTTAATTTGGTTTCCTTTATTTTGAAATATTTTACTCAGAAACAGCACAAATAGGATTGTGTGGGGGCAATTGAAATTGGAAACTGCTCCTTGCTTAGTTGGTTTGACATGTAAGATTGTGGAAACCTTTTCAATAGGCATTCCTATTTGAAAAAAAGAAGTACTAGGCTGTTTTGATATATGTGTGTGCACGCATGTGCCTGTGTGGGATTAATACATTTAAGAAAAGTCACATAGCTAAAAGTGACTAGTAGGATCATGTCACTAAAACAGCCCCTGTGCTCACTGTATAGGACAGCACACAAAGCTCCCAGTGTTACAGAAGTCACCATTTGGAACAAAATGCATTGCCAGGCTTAAAGTTGTGCCACCAGTCAATGGACGTTCACAAGGAAGGAATAGCCCATGAACCGGAGTGGCTATAGTAATACCAGAGCTATATTGCCATGAGTAGTAGGGTTCCTTTTAGCACTATATACAGCTGCTGTGTCATGACTAACTCTCCACTGATTACCTGGCAGGAGCTCCAAAGTTGCTAATAAGATATGCCATCAAAGCACAGCAGATATGGATGTAGACAGAAACAGCAAGGGGTGTGAATTTCCTTCTGAGTCTATGTTCTTGTGACTGGCCTAAACTGTGCTGCTAAACTGTAGCATGTACTCTGTCTCAGAGTGATTTTCCTCTGGGGATTTGCTAGCCACATTGGTGCAGTAAATCTGGCCCATCACTCAGACTGTATTGCAGTTTGTCCTGCTGTTTCACCAGGGATTACACCAACACAACAGAATAGCATCTTGGATTTACTCCTTTTCTCATTTTATATCTGTTTTGCACCTCCGTTGCAGAATTTGTCCCTAAATGACTAGTCTTTCAACAAAGACACCCATGGAACAACCATACGTGGCCATTTTTAGATGTTTTCTTAACGTGGCTGAACTTGTGTGTTGAGATGAGTTCCTGTCTGCATCCTGTAAAACTTGCCCATACCGGTATTGCCCTGGCCTCTTCTTTTGTCATTCAGTGTTGAACGCATTCTAAACCAATATGCATTTCCTCACCTTTTGGGGGCGAAGCCAGACTTTAAGGCACCTGCTCCCCTACATGGTGTAAACTTTGCTTGTGCCAATCAGAAACGAACACAAACAGGTTTTGGGCCCCGTCCCCTATGACACTTCTATGATGTCATTGTGGGTACTTTATGGCCTGCCTGCCATGTGCAGGCAGAGAGAGGAGAAAGAAAACGAATCCTGTGTATACCCGTGTATTCTGTGTATACCCGTGTGTCCTGTGTATACCCGTGTGTCCTGTGTATACCTGTAACCGAGCCTGATCACCTCGAAGCCTCTCTCTCAGCTCACGTGTTTCAAATAGAGCTTCTACGTTTGCCGGTCGTTATGCGTTGGTTTGTATTTGTAAGTATCAGTTATTACTAAATGCTGCATCTTTGTTTATAAATATTGTTAGTAGATATTTTAGTCATTGTGTGTTTTAAGTTTCATTAACTCTATTAGCTAATCATACGCTGCTCCCTTACCCCTTGTAATTATCCCCAATAAAACTTTTAAATTGATTAAGTTTAGTGTGTGTGTGTGTCTGCAGTTTGCATCGTGACCCACACTCTCCTTGCATCCCTTACCAATATAGTCTGTTGCCACGTGCAGCCTGGTAAATAACAGGCCTGCATTTTCTTTCGCCCTGCGAGTCCGTGGCAATCCACATGGCGTCACGAACAGGATGCAAGGGAGTTGGGCCATGCCCGTGGCATGCTGCAGACCGCGCAGATGATGAAACTGAACAGTTCCAATATTTGCAGTTTCACCTTTTTACTAGCCAAAATTCGACTAATCCAAAAATAGAATGGATCTGTTCCCTTGGCTCGGGCAAAACTCTAAAAGGCTATACTGTGCCTTTAACCCTGGCAGATACTCTGAGGCTGTTTCCACCGTCCTGTTTAGCATAATATGCAAGGCCCTTGATCTGTGCTCTGTCCTCCACGGGGGCACAATGTTTGCAGCTAAACAGGCAGCTCCAGGCTCTCCTAAAGATGATAATGAGGAGAAGACAGAAAAGGTAGAGCCCATCACTTCCCCCCCCCCCAAGTCCCTCTCAGAAAATTTTGCCACCCTCATATGAAGCTCCTAAAACTCCTCTGTATCCAGCTCTGCCAATGAATCTAAAACTGTAGCAGAAGCTTTGCCTATTGCGATAACTAACCTCGATGGAGTTAATCTTTCTTGGCTCAGGTCTCGCTACGTTCCTAGGTTGCTCTTCACCCCCTCTTCCCCCCCTCCGCCTCTCCTCACTTCGGCTCTCTCTTTTTGTTTTAAAAATTAAAAGCTATAGTTTTTACAGAAACCTCCAAAAAATAAAGCAATTGAAAACAGAACAAAACAAGAAACAAAAAGAAAACAAGGTAAAAACTTTAAATACGGTAAATTAATTATTTTAACCCTCCAGGAATGCAACAGCTGGAATTATTCCTAACTTTCTTGAAGATATGGTTGCCAAGCAACAGAAGTGCACTCTTTGCTTCTTATTCTAACCACTAACTAATATTTGTAACATGGGCTCTTCTTATTTCCATATAGCAAAGTTTTAAAATAATGTTAAATATAAAGTAATGCAAAATTCCTTGTTACCGAATTAATACAATACATTTGGCAAATACTAATATATTTTTATCAAATTTATGCTACAAGTTTTAAATAAGGTAATAATTTGTTTATTCAAATGTTTAACCCTTTTACTTTTTATTTTTGGTTGTGTTATTTTGTATAAATATGAATAGAATTTTGGCGCCATTTGTTTTTAATTGTAAGTTTGTTCTGTATGTCATGTGTGTGTGTTGTGTCTATGTTGTGTGTGTCACGTGACTATTTTTTTTTCAAAAAAATTATTTTTATTTTGTTGCAACAAAAGTCAATTTTATACCCTTTTAAAAATATATATATAAGATGTGGTACCACACTATTTTAAAATCATGGTTGGGGTGTAATCATAGTATATTAACACCAATTTTTTGTGCAAAGTTCAAAAAGGTTTCAGTTACAAATATATGTACATATATTTCTGCCTCAAGAAATAATGCAATTGCAAACAAAGGAATTCTCTTTTATCAATCACAGTTTTGTTTTTTAAGTTTCTTTTTTTTAATTTGTTATTAAAAAAAAGTGAGGGGAAACCTCAACATTAAGGTAAAGATAATATTAACAAATGTCAATTTCTTGTTTGGGCTTTTTATAAACTTGTTTGCACTTTTAATTATAGTTATAAGAATGTCATAACCAAAATGTTTTAAAATAACAATTTATGCATAAAGCTAACCCAAACAATTTCAACAGGTTTCCACCTTTGGCTCCCAAACATAACAAAAAAAGCATCATAAAAGTATACCCTCAAATACCCTCAAAGTATTTGCATGTATCTGTATTTAAAATTTATTTTGGTTTAATTTTATAGTTGGTTTGTATTTGTTATACTGCTCTCCCTCACAACATCTTTGCCCACTGCTCTCCCTCACAACATCTTTGCCCACTGCTCTCCCTCACAACATCTTTGCCCACAGAGCCCTTAGGAGAGGGTGGACTACAAACTTGGTTTGCCGCCTACTGGGTGCAGGAGGTCAGCGAAAACCAGTCCCTGTCAGCGCTGAGTCCAGAAGATTGTCTTGTTTGCTCCACTCAGTTCTCACCTAAATATCCATTACCCTTTCAATTTGTACCAATAGTTTATAATTTTTCTTCATTTAATATATCTAGTGTAAGTTGTTCTTCCCCCTATGTGCAGTGGGCTGCTTTTACTGTTTGTAATAATTGTTCTTCACAATTTAATTCTTATGTGTTTCCAGTTCTTAATGCTTCAGGTCGAAGTGATTATAGCTTTCCTTTAATTGAGAGTATTAAAGTTCCAGCATCTCATTGTTGGGTTTTTGTTGGTAATAGTTTAACCCCAGCCCCTACTTGGGTTGGTACTTATTCTAATTGTTCTATGTGGAGTTTCTCTTATGCTAATACCTCCCTAACTTAACCCACTCTTTTTGGACTTGCAAACAGCAGCTTCCTTCCTCGCCTCCTCTATTGTTAGTTTTAACCCTGTTGGTTATATGATGTTACATGATCAAGTGCTGTTTCAATCCTTTGCTATTGAAATGCTTGCTAATACTACAGGCAAGGGCCTCTTCTTAATTAATCAGCAGTAAATACATTAATGATTCAATATTTGTTACAATCTTCCTCATTTTGTACTAAATTTGCTGAAGTATATCCTAACTTTGCTGATAAATGTTGCGTTTCTTTGCCTTCTATTTCTCCTAATTTGTCCTCAATTGTTAAAGACCTGCAAACGTCGAGCTCTACTGTCAGAGAGTCACGAGAGTCCTTCCAGTTTTGGTCATGGCTCGATTGGCTTGGCCGTGCGCCCTACAAATCCTATTTCCAATCCCTGTTTCTGTCCCTTCTGGTTCAGAATAGCATCTTGGATTTACTCCTTTTCTCATTTTATATCTGTTTTGCACCTCCGTTGCAGAATTTGTCCCTAAATGACTAGTCTTTCAACAAAGACACCCATGGAACAACCATACGTGGCCATTTTTAGATGTTTTCTTAACGTGGCTGAACTTGTGATGTAGAGGGATGCCGTTGTAAAGTCAGTGTGTCTGCTCATATTTATTCTGAGTTTACACAGTGGAACTCCATTCACTTCAGTGGAGTTATTCCTAATTTACAGTGAAAGTGAGATTGGAATCAGGCCTACTATGCTTTCAGGTTTTTATGTTACTCAAGTTTGTCAAAAATTTTCAATGATAAATATTTGTGAAAAGTTTTTGCTGCTTCTACCTATTGTATAGAATGGCTGAAATCTTCTGAAAACTCTAAGTGTTAGCAGTTTAAAAAGAAAAAGATACCTACCTATTACCCAGTCCATCATGTCTGAGAACCTGATTAAAAGCCCATTGTCAATGTTTGCATTGACTTCAATTGACTTTGGATCAGGCCTTAAGAGAAAATGTGGGAAGAGGGGCAATAGCATATGTCCAGGGAAACAGGGAACTTTTTTTAAAAGTGTGACTAACATCTTCACTTTAATTGACCTGTCCTAAATTATATATATAGTTTAGATTGTAAGCTGTTCTTGTGCAAGCAATGTCTTTGTATGCGCTTGTACAGCATCTAGCAAAGTGGGTCTCTGATTCTCTCTGGGGCCTCTTGGTACTATTGTAATATAAATAGTAAATGATGATAAAAGGAGGTATGTAAGTTGAGGGCAGTTTCTCCTTCAGTGCTAAATCCAGTCCTAGCTCTCAACCTGTCCACCAGATAACCATAATAGGTTAATCCATCCAGTTAATCAAGTACAGTTGCTAATAAAGATTAAATTTTCCTCCAATGCTTGTTAAAATAAGGGAAGGCTGCTTGTTTTTAATGCTGTATGTGGCTTACATAACTCCTACAAACACACTGACAGCCCAATTCAGAGCTTTTAAAATAACGGATATGATTGTCTAATTTACTCATTTAATTGTCTGACCTTGAAGACACAAAGTCTCAGTCTGAGCTAATGCAGTCCTCAGATTGCCATTACACTTACAGCTGGGAATTGTAGGAGAGAGAACCTAAAGCCCATTCTGTTTGATTTGGCTATTTAAGTTTTAAATCTCTTGTAGCATAGCTCTGACTTTGTGGTAATTTAATAAGAACTAAAAATATAACTGGGCTGAAATTCTCCAGCAAAACCTAGACTAGGTATTTCTCTAGTAAGTTTCATTTCTGTGATGTTACTTGACTTTATCTTACTTTGTAGACACGTCTATAATTGCTCACCCAGATATGGAATAGGTTAAAGATAAAGTCTATAATTATTCTGCTACAGCTATGCTGGTACAACTCCCCTGAGTGGACATTCTATTCTGAATAAATGTGACTGTATTCTGGAGTAATTACTCCACTTCCAAAGTTCACTCCTCATTCAACGCTCAAGTGGGATCACAAAACCCAAGCCCTATATTCTAAAAAATTTGTCACAGACATTCCAGTTTAGCATGGAAAACAAGACAAAAACATGTAAGCAGTTTTCAGAATCCTCTAATCTTGATTTGCCATCTATACACCAATAATTATGCAAGCCAGCTATGACTCTGTAATTCTGATACCAGACAATGGTTTGTGATATTGCTTCAATCTTTTATAATGTAATTAAGTGTATCTTTAGGAATCTACCACCATAGTATTGTAGTTTGTGTCCTTTCTTGACTAACTCTAATCAAGCACAATTGCACACTCTAGTTTATAATTTACTTTTGTTACATGTGAGACAATAGGAGGGGACTATATGGCTCAGGGGACTGATAATGGGAAATGGAGTATTTTATTTACACTGTGGCTCACTAGTTTGAAAGATAAATTGTTGTTTAACTGTTTGTTGGCCTAGAGAACCTACTCCTTACATTAACTCTTATTCCAATGACGCATAGCTATTCACTTCACAAGTGTTGCCCTTTTTGTTGGCAGTCTCAGCAGAGAGGTCAAGAATTAAACAAACATGTAGAGCAGGGGTTCCGAAACTTGGTTCACGGCTTGTTAAGGGTAAGCCCTTGGCAGGTCGTGAGAGGCTTTGTTTACTTGAGTGTCCACAGGTACAGCCGCTTGCAGCTCCCAGTGGCTGCGGTTTGCTGTTCCCGGCCAATGGGAGCTGCAGGTAGCGGTGGCCCACCCCCGCGCCACTTCCTGCAGCTTCAGTTGGCCACGAACGGTGAACTGCAGCCACTGGGAGCTGCGAGCGGCTGTACCTGCGGACGCTCAGGTAAACAAAGCATCTTGCGGCCTGCCACGGGCTTACCCTGAACAAGCCACAAACCAAGTTTGGGAACCCCTGATGTAGAGCAAATTGCCTTCCAGATCAGAGATGAGGTATTTTGCATGAGTTGCATGAACGAGAATACCTTGCTGCTGGTCATCCTTTTTCTGTTTTGAGGATAAATAGAAGATTTAAATCACTAGGCCTGTCAATCCAGCATCTTTTATTTGAAAGACTAAACAACAAAGTGGAGACAATGTTTAATTCTGAAAGCTCTCTGTCTAGTGAGAAAGAATTCGCATGGCAAGAACAGTTATGAGACGGATTGCAGTTTGTGTTGTGAGGTTTTTGTATTTACATTGCAGTGAACTTACTAAGCAAATATATGGTGAGGGTTAGTAGTCTTGTATCCATGTGAGTGGGCTTTTCCTGGAAAATGAAACATAGCAACGCAAGTTAGTATAGTGACATGTTAAGTGCCATAGGTCTATATATGGTTATATATACTTTTTTCCTTGTTTAGGGACAATAGTGATATAGGGACAGCTGTATTTTTTTTTACAGGAAGATATTTTGATATCTTTGTGTACTTACAAAATCCTCTAAATAATAGAGAAAGCAATATCCAAATACTAGGCATACAATCGAAAGAGCCTGACAAAGTTATCAAAAACTGCTACTGTCTAATTAAACCAATGTAAAATCAATGGTAGTTTTGTGTACGAGTTAAATCATTCTTGAACTGGAGGAACAACTGTAAAGATGAAGTGGCTTTAGTGCATTCACCCTTCCACCCAAAGGAACACATAAAACCTTGTTATAAAGAAATTAGAAGGGAGTGAAAGTTGAAAGACTTAACTGGCCCAGAAAGTGCCATCACTTTATATGTATACCATTAGCTTATTTCAGAGTGGAAAGAGAGAACTTGCTAAACTCTTAAGTTCCCAGTCAGGGATTCCATTAGGCCCTTGAGACTATAAAATAGGAAGCATTTGTACCTTTCACAAAATTGTGAAAACTACACCCACTCTCACTACTGTTTCCCAAAGGGGTGCACTGGCAGGGTTAACGGATGTTTAGGGACATCCCTGCATATCCAGTCCATTTACTACAGACACCTACCAATATTTAAATTACTCACGATGAACATCTTTTTCTATAGCATCTATTATCTCCTTTACCCTGTCAGTCAGCATTTTTTCCCTTGTACTTTGTGTCAAAGCCCATTACATCTCTATGTGGGGGGAGTTTGAAATTAGAACATTGAATGCGGACTTTTTTCTCCACCAAACTCGGTTCTAGAATAGCGTGCTTGTTACAGATTGGATTGCATTGTAAGGCACGGAGGTGGCGCAGAGAAAAGGGCGCTCGGTCCCTGATTCTCCCTCCTCCCTGGATATAAATAATAAATACAAAAATGAAGCATATCAGTATTAATTTGAAATCTCCTAACAGGTTGTGGAGAATATAAGGGAATGTGTTCAGTTACTGTTGTTTTATATATGGGGCTGTAGTAAGTAAATCCATGGTTGGACAAGAGACAGTGATGTAACATCTGAGCACTCTGTAGAGGCCTGTCACAATGTATGCATACCCCATCCCGCTTTGGGGCAGCGCAGGGTGGTGATATCACTGCAGTGAATCTCCCCGGCGGTCCTCGGGCGAGCGCAGAGTCAATATGGCAGCCCTCGGATGCAGGGCAGTGCAGCCTAATGGCTAGAGTCAATATGGCGGGGAAAGGTGGGGGCCGCTACCAGGGTGTGTGTGTGACAGCTCAGGTAGGGAGGCCCGGGCCTGCCCAACTCCACCGGGCTCCGACCCAGGGCCCTAACAGTGATGGAGCAGTCCGTCACAGGGTCAGCAGGAAATCCCACTGAAACACGCTGACCTCACTCTGGCGGGAGATACCACTTGCTCACCCTCCCTGGGTCACTTCCTACCATAGTTCCAGACTCTGCTGTCTGGGTGGCGTCAGGGCAGGGCTGCCCAGGGGTGGGGCAAGTGGGCCAATTTGTCCCAGGCCCCGCAGGGGCCCCGCGAGCCCTGGCCCGGCGGCGGTCCGGGTCTTCGGCGGCATTTCAGCGGCGGGGGGCCCTTCATTGCTGCCGAAGATGCGGAGCGACTGAAGGGCCGCCTGCCGCCGAAATGCCGCCGAAGACCCAGACCTCTGCCGGGTGAGTACAAGCGCCGCAGCTCCCCCGCTTTGCCCCAGGCCCCCTGAATCCTCTGGGTGGCCCTGCGTCAGGGTCTCTGAGCTCCTCAGTGTGGGTGGTTCTCCAGCATTCCTTGGGCTCCAGGCCTCCAATCCAGCTCACAGGGTCTCTGGCTCTTGCAGGCGAGGGCTGTGGCGGCTCTTCAGCTGGCATTTCCCCTCCAGCAGTCAGCCCAGAATGAGCTTGGCTGCTCCCTTTTATACTGAGGCAGCAGTTGGAGCATGCCCAGCACGCCCTGGGTGGTGGGATTTCCACCACCCATAGTGTGGGATTAACCCTTTCTTCTCCAGTGCAGGGTATGCCTACCCCGTCACAAGGCCCCTTTGGGTGCTAGGAGCCACCATGGAATGTTTGAATTCCAGCAGGTGGGTGAAGATGGTTGGGAGGGAGGGTTGAGGCTGGTTGGCAGAGTTATTCTGGGACCTGGCTGAAAGTGCCAGGAAGGGAATCCACAGTACTTCATTCATAGGCTTACTTGTAATCAACAAAGTAAGAGTTCATTAGTCGAGTCTGGAGTTGAGCTGTGGTGACTGGGTTTTCCTGCACTGGCTTCAAAGACCACCTACCATATCTGTCAATGAGGCACTCCTCACCCTCCTGCACTTGGGGACAAGGTCATGGTGGTGGTGGCAGCAGTTACTCAAGCCTAGTAAAGACAGAAGGAAACCTGGGGTCATGAAAAGGTCCTTGTTACACACTGCAAGCTACCACTGTATTTCTCTTTATTTGTTTTCACTACTTTTCATTGGATAAAATTCTATTTTAAAGAGGCTACTGAGAAAATGAGATTAAGAACATAGAGTTTTGGACATTGCACTTTCAGAAGTGAACAAATATGGGACTGTCCATATTAGAGCAATAAAAATGATGAGTCTTATAAAACATGACCTATGAGGAAAGGTTGAAAAAATTGGGCACATTTACTCTAGAGAAGAGAAGACTGAGCAAGGGACATGATGATGGTCTTCAAACATATAAAAGGTTGTTTTAAAGAGAGTGACAGTTGTTTTTTCCATAGGTGCTGGAACTAAGGGCACAGAGGGTTGCTGCAGCACCACCTGGCTTGAAGTGGTTTCCATCATATACAGGGTTTACAGTTTGGTTCGTTGGCTCTCAGCACCCCCGCTTTTTTATGTTCATCGAGGGTAGGACAAGAAATAATTGGCTTAGTTTTCAGCAAGGGAGATTTAGGTTAGATATTAGGAAAAACTTTCCAACTATAATTATATTTAAGAAGTGGAATTTTCTTCCAAGGGAGGTTGTGGAAGCCATCTCATTGGAGGTTTTTTAAGAACAGGTTAGATGAGTGGTTCTCAAACTTTTGTACTGGTGACCCCTTTCAAATAGCAAGCCTCTGAGTTCAAACCCCTTATAAATTAAAAAAAATATTAAATATATTTAACACCATTATAAATGCTGGATGCAGAGGTGGGTTTGGGGTGAAGGCTGGCAGCTCGCCTTACGACCCCCTAAGGGGTCCTGACCCCCAGTTTGAGAAGCCCTGGGTTAGACAAACATCTGTCAGTATTGGTCTAGGTCAGGGATTGGCAACCTTTGGCACACTGCCTGTTAGGGAAATCCACTGGTGGACCGGGACGGTTTGTTTACCTGCAGTGTCCGCAGGTTCAGCCGATCGCAGCTCCCACTGGCAGCGGTTCACCGTTCCAGGCCAATGGGGGCTGCAGGAAGTGGTGGCCAGCATATGCCTCAGCCCATGCCACTTCCCGCAGCCCCCATTGGCTTGGAACTGCCAGTGGGAGCTGTGATCTGCCGAACCTGCGGACGCTGCAGGTAAACAAACCGTCCCAGCCCGCCAGCGGATTTCCCTGACAGACCGCGTGCCAAAGGTTGCCGATCCCTGGTCTAGGTTTACTTGGTCTTGCCTCAGCGCAGGAGGATGGACCAGATGACCTCTTGAGGTCCCTTCCAGCCCTACATTTCTATGATTCTGTATAATCATGCTAACTTTTCCACAGAACCCCTGCAATCATCTGGTTCACAGGATGCTCTGAAGCTGATCCCAGGTTGTGGAATGAAGGAGACTGTTGTCTCTAGGACCTTTTCCTCATTTGTTGCAGATTTTAGATGGAATGTACCAGTAGAACCAGAATAGGTGGGTGTAGGACTGGCCAAGTTTAAAGGCCTGCCCCCCAACTCAGTGGGAGGAACCGCTGAGTCCAGGCTACTAGTTATTTCTGGGGATAACAAATGAGAAAACAGGAGCAGGAGTGAGGTCAGAGGGAAAAAAATCAGGGATCCAGAGGCAAACAGTGAGTAGAGAACCCCTGACAACGTCCACTGCTCCTCAAAGGCTCCAGGGAGTCAGTGAACATCACCCACAGGAACTCTGCCCACAGGCCTAATCGGATAAGGGAATGGAAATAGGTCCCACAGTTGCAGAGCACCCCCTGTCCAACTTCCTCTTCCTGGGGCTATAGACAGCCATCTTGGCCAGTGCCAGGAGGAGGTTGATGAGGAGGTTCCACGACTTTGTGCGGCCATGGATGGGATGTGCAAGGATTAGGAGGTGTGGGGGAGAGTGCATCCAGAATCTCAGTAAGAGGTTCTGGAGCAGCTGGAAGAGGGGCTGCAACCTGACCAGGGCCGGATCCAGTATTTTAGCCGCCCCGAGCGGCCAAAAAAAAAAAAAAGCCACGATTGGCAGCAGCCCTACTGCCGCTGCTTCATTCTTCTTTGACGACAATTCGGTCTAATTCTTTAACCTGTTCTTTCCCTATTTTGGCTTGTGTTCCTTCTCCCCCTTGTTAATATTGTGTTGAGTATCTGGTCATCACTAATCTTTTTTAGTGACGACTGAAGCAAAATAGGCATTAAACGCCTCAGCTTTCTTGATGTCATCAGTTATTAGCTCCCTTTACCCTCTAAGTCAGGGGTCTCAAAGTCCGGGCCTGTGGGCCTCTGCAGCCCAAGAACCTCCCCACTGCGACCTGCAGAGGAGAGGCGCATGCAGACATGTTGCTGGCAATGTCTGCTGCAGGCACCCTCCCCCCCCCACGCAGCTCTCACTGGGTGGGGGAGAGGGACAGAGATACCATCACTAGTCGCCGGGCAGAGTCAGCCATGGAGGCAGCATCATTAGTTGCCAGGCAGAGTCAGCCATGGAGGCAGCGTCACTTTTTTCCACAATGAATATAAACAAGTCAAAATACCGAACACAACTATCTGATGCACACCTTGCTGCAATCCTGAAGGTTTCAACTGCTCAGTCACTGAGGCCAAACATCAACAAACTGACAGCGCTGAAGCATTGTCAGGTGTCTGGCAAACACTAAAAACTCTCTGGCAGGCAAAGAATTGTATAAAGTTGTATGACAGTTTTATTATTTCTAAGAAATTGAAAATAAAAAATACAATATAAACGTTTTCTTTACTGAACACCATCTTCAGTGACATTATTCGCCCGCTGGGAGGATTTGAGGACTGCCACTGCCTCTAAGGTAAATTGAGTTTGAGACCCCTGCTCTAAGTAGAGGACCTACACTTTCCTTCCTTTTGCTCCGAATGTATTTAAGGAATCTCTTCTTATTGCCTTTTTATGTCCCTTGCTAGGTGTAATTTATTTTGTGCTTCAGCCTTTCTGATTTTGTCTCTACATGGTTGTGCTATTTTTTGTACTCCTCTTTACAACTGGTCCATGTTTTCACTTTATAGGATTCTTTTTGATTTTCAGGTAATTAAAGAGCTACTGATGGAGCCATATTGGCCTTTTACTATTCTTCCTATCTTCCCTTTACATCAGGATAGTTTGCAGTTCTGCCTTTAATATTGTCTTCTTGAGAAATTGCCAGGTCTCCTGACCTCCTTTATCCCTTAGATTTCCTTTCCATGGGACTTTACTACCAGTTCTCTAGTTTGTTAAAGTCTGTTTTTTTTCCAAGTCCCCTCTTCTTATTCTGCTGCTCACTCCCTCCTTTCCTTAGAATCATGATCACTTTCACCCAAATTGCCTTCCACCTTCAGATTCATAGCCAATTCATCCCCGTTGGTCAGGATCAAGTCTAAAATGGCTGTCCTAACCACAGGGACAGCCATTTTAGACTTGATCCTGACCAACGGGGATGAATTGGTTGTGAATCTGAAGGTGGAAGGCAATTCCTTCCCTTTTTAAACAAAGGTGTTCCCAATACATTCGAATAACTTAATAAAATTGTTTTGCTGTATTACTTTTCCAACGGACGTCTGGGTAGTTAAAGTCACACAAAGTACCAGGTCTTGTTTTGCATATTTCTGTTCTTTGTTCTAAGTATGCCTCATCCACCTCCACTTTCTGATTTGGTGGTATATAGAAGACCCTACAAGGCCATAACTCTATTTTCTGTCCCCCTTTTGTCTTTACTCAGAGACTTTCAACTGGTCGGCCTCTCATCTCCTTCTGGACCTCAGAACAAGTATTTAATAGGATATAAAGTAGACACAGGAAAGGGAAAAAACATCGTAGGTTGACTGTTTTAAATTTTAAAAAGCATAACTGTGTGGATCTGTCTGCATTCCAGGCACTTTAGCTGATAAACAACATTATTTACTTAGTGGTGTTTAGCTAATGGTGCCAACGGATAAACACAGGCAGCCCACAGTTGTGGGGAGTAAAATTTATAAGCTGTCTTGAAAAGCTGATGTTAGTTGGAACCTGTTTGTTATTCTACTGTTTGATCTCTAATTTTAAAAATCTTATGCTTTGGCCATCTGAGCTCTGCCTCTTGATCTTCACCATCAGAGCACACAGAGCACTAGACAATATTGCCATGGCCATCAGGAATACTTAGAAGAGGAAATGGCCAATCTCAGTATTATCTAGTTCCTAATTCTGTTTCCACTGAAGCCAATGGCAAAGCTCCCATGGATTTAAATGGTGCAGGATCAGGCTCTCCGTATACTGTCAATAAACTCTTAGAGTGGAAGGGAACTCTCAGCATGGAAGGGAAAGAACTCTCAGCATGGAAGGGAAAGAATCTTCTATATAAATAACTGGGTTAGATAGGGAATTTCTTTTAATCTAACCATACAAAGAATTGGATGTATTAACAAGAAGATAGAGGAAACCCTTAAAATACACAAACTTCATGCCCATTGTTAGTAAAAACTGGGATTGTACAATAAGATCCCAATAAAAAGGAAAACATTAAGTTTGTCTTCAGCGGTACCTGCTCCCACTTTTGTGGTTGGTATTTAATGTGGGTATATGTATCTAGATTAGCTTGTCAAGTGCTTGAAGAAAAGCCTCATCTTCTAATATGTTTGTAAAGTCATGTGTACACCTGTGGAAGTAATGAATAACTATAATTTAAAAAAAATCCAGAATCATTTCAGCATGTTACTATTAACTACAACAATGAATTGCCATTAAGAAATCTAATAGACCTGGCAGAGGTCCTGTACTCCCACATTGCCTTCCAGCTTTCCCAGTCCCATAAAATCACTTTTTCAGGAGCCATTCTGGCAATTTTTGCTGTCTCCAAACTGTATTCGCAGGGTGGTCACTGGATGCAGAGGAAAACAACATAAGCAGTGACAGACAGCGTTACATTACATCTGAAATCTCCTTTGGATTGAGAGGCGGACAGTACTGTGGAGATTTGTCTGAGGACAGAGATGACAATTCTGCAAGGATTTATACCTAAGACACTCCCATTTCATACCTACTGAGGTACCTAACCGAAGAGTAGTACTAATGGTTCATATGCAGATCCACCCATGTCCAAAGGTTAATTCTTATCAGATGTATTTTCAGTCTCTAATGCAAAATAAGAGGTGGGAAGAAAAATACTTTCATAAATGCAATTCAGACGGTTTCTGCCTTCAGGTGTCTATGGATCAATAAAAGCATGGATTATACTGAGTATTCAGCCAACATTAACTCTAGAATAGCAGCAAGGTTTTTGTTTTCATATAACACGTGTGTACATTACATCTATTTGCTAGTGACCTGCAACAGCTCCAGTGGCCCCTTGCTTTACTTGCTACTTAATCTTTTAAAAATATTATGCTTGGTAAAGGTTGTGTTGATTATAAATAATGTAGGTAAAGTGTCCAGAATAAGTAGAGTGGGGATTATGAACCTGGTCTTGCTTTCAGTGAAGTCAGTGAGAGTGTTACCACTGACTTTATTTTTTTTTTTACAAGATCAGACTCTGTAAGTTCCCAAAATGCTTATTTTAAAAGGCACAAACACTGTGGTAGTACACGTTGCACATTATATTCAACTTAAGCTTGTTATGCTATGGTTTGACTCTCAATAGCCTTTAAATCCTGTAACTAACATGTAAAGTCTTGTATAGCAAATAAAATTTTGCATTGTATTTTATATGATATCTTACAAAGCTCCTTCCTCCCTCTGTCCTTTTGCCCTGAGGGAGGCAAGCTTGGCACAGGCATTATACCCTCATATCAAACACAAGTTTGAGCTAAGGCTGTGGTTGCCTTGGAACTTGAAACCTCTCAAAATGCGGGGGAGGGTAATCTTACACTTTGTTTTTGAACTTGAGACATTACTCTTTAAAAAAAAAAATTATTGACTTAATACTATTGCTGCCACTCCAATCAGGGATGGTCACTGAATAGGAGGTTGGAATTACTTTCCTGTAAGTTTGAGGTTAATGAGATTTCAAAACTCCTTTCACACTCCTGCTTCTCACAATCCTACTCTTGTCCAGGCTTGTTGCCCAGTGTTAGTTCCAAAACTATGTCCCCTCACCCTGAAATAAATCCTTCTGCCAGTTTTGATTCTTGTGTTCTTTCATGAGTGTATCATTGTACTTTCAAATGCTTTGTCGTTTCTTCTGCAGGGAACATTTAGTTTAAAAGTTCAATGAGAGTTTATGAAAAGACTAATTGGAAAATCCTGCATTGCGGTGAAGAGAAAATATTCAGTTAATAGGTCTGTTTCTTCAGCTGTGTTCTTTGAATTATTGTGTGTTTACAGTGACATTGAGACTTACCTCCTTCAGTACTGCTGCTAATTCCTAAACCCTTACATGCAACAGTTGAGCAATCATGATTAAGGCTACGATTTTGTCACGGAGGTCGCAAAAATCTCAGAATCCGTGACTTCTAGAGAGCTGTGTGACTTCAGCCCATGGTGGCTGGGAACTGCAGGGTACCCCTTGCCACCTTGAGCTGGCAGGGGTTCCCCCAGGGCTCCTGGCCGCCCTGAGCTGGCGGGGACACCCTGGGGGCTCCTGGCTGCCATGGGTGGAGGGGGGACCCCATGCCTCTGGGCCGCAGGCAGCAGGGGACCGTGCAGCTATGAACCTCCAGGGATGGTTGGGGCCCTGGAGCTCTGAGCCAGGGCTCCACAGCTGCCCATCTACCATGGGCGGTGTGGGGACTAGTCTCCACAGCTTCCCATTTTGTCATGGATATTTTTAGTAAAACTCACAGAGAGGTCATGGGCTTCCGTGAATTTTTCTTTATTGTCCGTGACTTGTCTGTGACTTTTACTAAAAATATTCGTGACTAAATCTTAGCCTTAATCATGATCCTTTCACTTTGCATGTAATTTGAATCTACAAGGTGGTAGACCCAGGGCATGTGGAACAGGCACACTTTCGGAATAGATACTTATCCAGAAATTCCAAATGCATCATTCACTGGCCCATTCTGATCACACATCTAATACCAACACTGAATTACTTTCAAGAAAGGATGAGACCAGACATCTCCTATTCTGGCCACGATGACATAAAAGCAGGATTCCAGAGGAACTAAAAATTGTGCATTGGTGAAGGGTATTCACACTTTCTTGCTGCCAAGAATAAAATAGAGGCTGATTTTGTTATTCTGCTAGTTCTCAATGATGTGAACTCCCCATTGGGGGAAAAAAGCCAGCATGAACACAGCGTGCATTGTTAGTATCCTTGACTACCTCTCCTGTCTTTCATCTGTACTTTACACTGGAAAACTGTCCCACTTTAATCCTGAAAGAAAACTCAGCCTTTGAAAAATGTATTACTCTATTAAAAGTTGGCTTGATTTTTTAAATTTTAAATTGTTTTTAAATTGACACTAGTTTGTATCACTTTTTCCTTGTAGATCAGCATGGCACGCATAACTTGTACATTTTGGGTTGTCTCTAGAATCGTCACTTAGCAATGGTTGCCCCTTTTAGCTTCCTTCCTGATAGGGATACTGAAAGAGTGCAAATTTAAATTTTATTCAAGCTACCTCCTCTCCTGTTCACACACTACAACTACTACTTCTATTGCCATAGCTCCCTAAGGCCCTAATCAACATCAGGATCCCATTGTACTAGGCACTGGTGCAAATACACAGGATCCTCCCACAGAAGAGTTTATATTCTAAACTGAACTTATTTTCATCTGAAGTGCAATTAGTGTTTTTTTGAAAGCCAGCCAGATATGAAGCCCCAAGCCTGTCCTTTCTGATTCTCCTACACAAAGTTTCTCTAATAAAATATATCATTAAAAAATGTCACAGGCTGTCATTGCAAATTCAGACCTGTATTTTCACCCCTCCAAAAGATGTAGAGCTGCACTGTAATCATTTGTGAATACTGTATGTGACTTTGTTCTTGGTTTGTGTATAACAATATTGGTTTAGTTTAAGAGCAGTGTAATAGGGTATTCAGAGGAGTGGGGGCAGGTAGCCTAATGGTTAGCATACCTGATTTCCAGTCTCTGGCCTCTCAAAAAGGGAGATGACTGGCCCCTGCTCCTAGGTTGACGGCATCACTGTCTCTGCCCACTTCAGGGCCTCGTTCTCATGGGGTATGTTAGGGGGATGCAGGCGGTGGGGGGCAGGTTTGTATAATGTTTGGTGGTGCCCAGAACGGGTCCAAGTCCCGCCCCCTCCCCACACCTACCTTGTAAGCCGATATATATTTTTAAAAATAATGTAATAATGTGAGGGCTCTGGGGTGGGGCAGGATTTGAGGGGTTTGGGGTGTGGGAGGGGTTCGGGCAGAGGGTTGGGGTACAGGGGTGAGGGCTATGGAGTGAGGCCAGGGATGAGGGGTTCCTGGTGCAGGAGGGGCTCAGGGCTGGGGCAGAGGGTTGGGGTGCAGGGGTGGTGGTGGTGGTGAGGGCTCTGGCTGGGGGTGTGGGCTCTGGGGTGGGGCAGGGCCAGGAATGAGGAGTTTGGGGTGCAGGCAGGCTGCCTCTGGCTGGGGCCAGAGAGGAGGACTCCCCCCAGCTCTCCCCATGCCAGCAGCAGCGAGCTCCGGGGGAGGGGCCCCCTTTTCCCCCCAGTAGCACACTCACCTTGCACCACTGTCACTGCACATGCTCCTAGGGCCCCTCTCAGGTCCAGGAAGCTCCTTCGTCTCCCTGTGGGCTGTCATCACGTGTGCGCCTCCTCCCCTGCTGCTGCCCCTCACTGTAGCCTCACTGGGGGTGGGGAATAGGGCTGCCTCTGGCCCAGCATGGGGAAGGAGCGGTGACTGCGGGCAGGAAGGGCCCTCTGTGTTGGTGGAGGGTCCCACCGAAAAAGGGAAGGGTCCGTCCGTCTAAGGGAGAAGAGTTTTCAAGTGCCTAAGTAGCCCCTGGAATCATAGTTAATGTTGCCCCCCCGCCCTCCCAAAATCTGAAATGACACTCCTGTCTAATTGACATGCTAAAAGTATGTCAGCAATAGTGGCACCTCTTTGCTTCTTGCTTTTGCTTTTGCTACCACCAATGGAGATACACCAGTGGTAGCAATGGAGGAAGTCTTTCAGAAAAAAACTAATGTCTGCTTCACCAGTGCAATCTTCTTGTGTCTTCTTGTGTGAAAAATTTATTGGTTAAAATAACTGGTAACTTTTCCCTCTAACTCTGTTTCAGAAATATGCATGAATGAATGTGGATAGTAGTGAAGTATTCTTGAAAACAGCTGACTTCTGACACTTGAGCCTTCTGTAAAGCATCCCTTTCAGGTGATTAAAACTGAAACTCTTAAGGTCTATACTGCATGTATAAATATTTAAGAAGTATACAGAGATATCCTGCTTACGTATTCTCCTATCCCAACCACTACCAGTAGCATCAATAGAATTTCTTGTTGGCCTCTTGACTTTCAAAACTCTGCCAAAAAGCCAGTTATCTTTTTCTCATATGGTTATATCAATAGATATATTTCAGGTAAATATCCCTCCATCTGGAAAGTTAGATGTAGTTTTTTAAAGAAAAACACCTAATTTCTCTTTTTAAAAAAAGTTATGCTACTTTTAAAGAGAATTTGAAACTGATATTCACTGAAAGAAATTATGAGAGGTCTTTCTCAATAGTATTGCTGTTTTTGATTCTATATTTTGCTGTCATCAGGGAAGTGACTCAAAGTATGTTAACTGTAAGTTAAAAGTTTGTTACTGTGAGCTCTGTTGTGCTGTCATATTGATAGAGGTGGAGCCATTGACTCAAGGTAAGGTAAGATTCATAAGAAATATTGCAGAGTCTCATTGTGCAGTGAAGGTATGTTTAAAACTTATTTGGTTTGCACCATGGACAAGTCATTGCTTCTGCCTTGTAACCTAAACACATACATTAGTGTTCTCATTAATCACAACTTCTTGTTTCCTGAATTGTCTTCCACAGTTCTCTGGTTTCAGCAGCTCAGTTTATATATCATAAGTTTATTAAAGTAGGGGCTGAGTTTGGTCATTTATGAGTAGCTGTACTGGAAACAATGGAGTTACACCAACTTAAAACCAGTTAGAATCAGGCCCACAGGTGAAGCTTCAAGAGTGATAGCAATGGAAGGAGATTTTATTTAAAGACCCTAGTGTATAGACATCTGTGACCGTGGTTGCTGGAGGGGCCATACTGAGAATGCTCAATCAGGGCAAATTGTAAAGAATGGGGCAGATGATCCCCGAAACTGATGGTTTATTCTTATAATTAGATTCATCAAGCCAGTCACAAAATAGCTTCTTTAATACCTTACTTCTTACTGGCTACCAAGAAGCCAAAAACCAGAGTTCCCCTTAAGCAATCTAGCCTTTGGCTCCCACCCAGACAGCCAAGTCAAATATAGTGATTACTTAAAATCTTATTCACCATATATAAAGTTCTACCAATCCCAAGAGACTGGACACATTACCCACCAGGTCAATGAATATTCCAGATTTTACCCAAATACATGCTTACAGCCAATTCTTATTAACTAATCTAAGATTTATTAAAAAATAAAATAAAGAGTTACTGTGGTTAAAAGATCATTATTGACATCTGTATGTATAAAGGTCTTAAGTCAGTTTCTTTGGAGAGATGGCGAGGTTGCTGATTTGTAAAAGTCCTTCTGGAATCAGTTTAAAAACTAAAACTGCAGACTATGTGCAGAGTTTATTCAAATTCTTCCATGAGAAATAGTAGTGCTAATGCAGAAGGACTGGGAGACCTCAATCTTGCGGCTTGGACTTCCTCTGGAGTGGCGCCGCTATAGCGCAGGATATATACCCCAGCCGGCCCGTCCGCTCCTCAGTTCCTTCTTTCCGCCCGTGACGGCCGTTGGAACAGTGGAGCACAGCTCAGCTGACCTCCACTTCCCTAGCTACTCGTAGTTTTCTCTCGTTCTGTTTATAGTTGTAGTTAACTCTGTTTGTTTGTAGAATAGTATAGTGTATTTATTTTACAGGGGTTGGGGTTTATCCCCTTCCCCTCACCCGGGGCCGGGTCCGATGCCCGGTCCACAGGGTTTTCTAATGCTTGGCCGGCCACAAGCCGCTGCCGACAAGAGATCTTCTCCTAAGTGCCTCGAGGGATCTTACCTCACAGATAAGTGCCGCATTTGTGAGGCCCTTAATCCGTGAACAAAGGGGAGTGGGGCTTTCGTTTTAAACAGCTCCTGAGGGAGGCAGCTCTTGCTCCTCCGCTCTCGGCGCCGAGCGCTAGTTAGTTTTCACGGCGCGCTCCCTCGGCACCTGACCGCCGGTGCCGCCAAGGCCTCCTGGCACCACCGTCGCTGACTCCGACATACCCTCGGCATGGATCTCTCTCCTGGAGGATGAAGAGTTACTCCGGCCAGGCAAGAGCCGTCGAGTCCGGTGCTGGAAAGCTCCCCGGTACGCACCGTGGTCGAGCTCGCCCGGAAGCTGTGTCCGAGCCGCCTGCTCCGCAGCCGAGCGCTATGCTCAGTCGGATCGCCCGGCACCGATGTCTGCCGCGGCACCGACAATATCCGCACCTTTCACTCCGGCCAGGCAAGAGCCGTCGAGTCCGGTGCTGGAAAGCTCCCCGGTACGGACCGTGGTCGAGCTCGCTCTGAAGCTGCGTCCGAGCCGCCTGCTCCGCAGCCGAGCGCTATGCTCAGTCGGATCGCCCGGCACCGATGTCTGCCGTGGCACCGACAATATCCGCACCTTTCACTCTGGCCAGGCAAGAGCCGTCGAGTCCAGTGCTGGAAAGCTCCCCGGTATGGACCGTGGTCGAGCTCGCTATGAAGCTGCGTCCGAGCCGCCTGCTCCGCAGCCGAGCACTATGCTCTGTCAGATCGCCCGGCACCGATGTCGGCCGCGGCACCGACAATATCCGCACCGTTAACTCCGGCCAGGCAAGAGCTGTCGAGTCAGGTGCCGGAAAGCTCCCCGGTACACACCGTGGTCGAGCTCGCCCGGAAGCTGCGCCCGAGCCGCCTGCTCCGCAGTCGAACGCGATATTCAGCCGGATCGCCCGGCACCGATGTCTGCCACGGCACCGACAGTATCCACACCGTTAGCTCCGGCCAGGCAAGAGCCGTCGAGTCCGGTGCTGGTAAGCTCCCCGGTATGGACCGTGGTCGAGCTCGCTAGGAAGCTGCGTCCGAACCGCCTGCTCCGCAGCCGAGCGCTATGTTCAGTGGGATCGCCCGGCACCGATGTCTGCCGCGGCACCGTCAATGTCCGCACCATTAACTCTGGCCAGGCAAGAGCCGTCGAGTCCGGTGCCGGAAAGCTCCCCGGTACGGACCGTGGTCAAGCTCGCCCTGAAGCTGCGTCCGAGCCGCCTGCTCCGCAGCCGAGCGCTATGCTCCGTCGGTTCGCCCGGCACCGATGTCTACCGCGGCACCGACAATGCCCGCACCATTAACTCCAGCCAGGCAAAAGCCGTCGAGTCTGGTGCTGGAACACTCCCCGGTACGGACCGTAGTCGAGCTCGCTATGAAGCTGCATCCGGGGTGCCAGCTATGGTCGAGCTCACTATTCCCTCCACGCCGGAGACAGTGTCCACGGCGAGGGGGCTGATTGCAACAACAGCATCTACGCTGCCTCAACCCCCGGCACCGCTGGTGGGGGTTACATAGTCGATGGGCAAGCCTGCCTTGATCAGACCACCCTACCTCGGCACCGCACAGCGGCACCGTTCAGAGTCGCGGTCCCGCAGATGTTCTCGGTCCCGTCACCGATCTAGGTCTTGGCTCCGATCAAGCCCCAGGCACCGGGATGCTCGTAGCCACTCCTGATCATCGAGCCTCGCACCCTCGGTCGACCGCCCGGCACAGCTTCGGTGGCAGGTCCCGTTCTCGGTACCGGTCTGTCTACCAGTACCGATCCCCGGTGCCGCATCGAGCGACGTCAGTTACAGACGGAGACTCTACCAAGAGCTTTCAGCTCCTCCAGGGCCATCCAGCCACGCATCAGTGTCGTCCCGTGCGGACACTTCATATGCGTAGCACTCTGTTTTCCGATGTGCCCTCCAGAGTCTTCGAGGAGACCTATCAGTGGTCATTCTGGATGCCGTGGGTGTACTACCACGCCAGAGGCGTACCGGTGATCCCATCTCGCTCCGTTCCCTCCGAGCTCTGGGTGCCAGAGGTGACAATTAGTCGTCCCCGTCCGACCGGTACAGAGCAACCCCCGGTTCGGCACCGGGCTCCCAGATCCCACCGGATCAGGAGGTTGTCCAGGAGCTCGAGCCCACACAGGACCCGCTTGTCCCGGGCCTTTCTTCTTCCTCCTCCCCAGATGAGGCGAGGGCAGGAACATACCCCTCCGGCCCTCCTCTAATCGAAATGCGACCAGCCCCTAAATCCAAAGAGGCTGGGCGTGTGGTCTTACTGGGCCATGAGATGTACCCGGAGGGGGCCCTGCAACTTCATGTAGCGAACCAGCAAGCCCTGCTTATCCGCTACTGTGGGTGGCGGTGGGCAAATTTACAAAGTCGGTTCTTCGGAACTCCCGTCAAGAGTTCGATGCCCTCCTGCAGCAAAGGACGGAGCTGGAGAGAGCTTCCCTCCAGGCCTCGTTGGACGCAGCTGACTCCGCTACCATGACTCTGGCCTCGGGTGTTGCCACGCGGCGTGTTTCAGGGCTCCATTTATCGAGCCTTCCCTCGCAGCTGCGGCACGCTATACAGATCTTGCCCTTCAGTGGCACAGGCCTGTTCTCTGACAACACTGGCCCTAGGCTGCAGAACCTAAAGGGCAGCAGGGTCACTTTGCTCTCTCTCTCTCTCGGCATGCACACGCCGGTAATTCAGCGCCGACGCTTCCGTGCCCAACCTCCGCTCTTACCCTGCGCCTTGACAAGGTCAGGACATGGCCAGCGGGCGTGGCTTACACGGTCGTGGCCATCAATCCGCACCCCAAAGGAGCCAGAATTAGAGTCCTTCTGACCACCAATGGGGCAAAAGCCTACCCATTTTGCCCCTCCTAAGGACCCCTCTCACGAGCGATTCCTCTGGCAAGAGGTGCGGACGCTCCTCCTCATCGGAGCTATACAGGAGGTACCTAAGGGCAAAGCCTATTCCCCTAAGCGAAGGGAGGTCTCAGACCTATCCTAGGCCTGCAGGAACTCAACAAGTCACGATGCAGATGAGTTCCGCATGGTACCCAGGGTGACCGTCATCCCATCCTGGGATCCCGGAGACTGGTACACCACCCTCGATATGAAGGGCGCGTGTTTTTCACGTTGCCATTTCTCTTCCACACAGAAGGTACCCTCGGTTTGGGGCCTACCATCGTTATTCCCAGTATACGGCCCTCCCGGTTGGCCTCTATACAGCCCAGGGGTGTTCAAGGTGCATGGCTGTAGTCGCCGCCTTTCTTCGCCACCGTCTGATACACGTTCTCCGTGTCTAGACGAGTGGCTCATTCGAAGAACTCCCGGGCCCAAAGTACCAGTCATGTGGGCATCGACACGAACCTATTCCTGTGTCTAGGCCTGATGATCAATAGTAAAATCCACTCTGATTCCCATATAGGGAAGGGAATTCATTGGGGCCGTCCTGGACTCCAGACTCGCCAGAGCCTGCTTTCCTCAGCCTTGGTTTCAGGCGAGGGTAACAATTGTACAAGGTCTACGGACCTTCCCGCCAACTTGGGCTCGCTCTTGCCTCGGTTTCCTGAGTCACATGGCTGTCTACACATTTGCAACTAAACATACCAGGCTTTGCCTCTGTTCACTCCAATCGTGGCTCACCTGGGGGTGCCACCCGGGCAGAGATGGCATACTCGTGGTCGTCTCGTTCCCCCCGAGCAGCCTAGGCTCCCTCGACCGGGAGTCGGCATCCTCCCCGGTGTATCCGGGGATGCTGTTTCATTCACCCCTCGGGGTCCCTCAGGACAGACAGCCCATCTCTCGGCTGGGTGCGCACCTGGTGTAGTTTCGCACTCACGGCCTTCGGTCAGCGCAAGAGCTGGCCTTACACATCAATGTCCGAGAGCTGAGAGCAGTCTGCCTTGTGTACCAGGCGATTCAGCTGGCGGATCGTCTCAGCAGATCCTTCCTGTCTCACAAGTGGTGGTTTCCTCCCGTCTTTATCTATTCCGTTTTCCAGAAGTGGGTCTTCCCCCGCATAGCCCTCCTCGCTTTCGCGAGAACGGAAAGAGAGAGAGAAATTCTCCTCGTTCCAAGGCCTCTCCCCAGGCTCGGTCTTGGAGGATTTTCCTGAGGCCCTGGATCAGCCATCTGCCGTACACTGTCCACTGTCCCCGCTGGTTCACAAGGTCCTGCTCAAACTCCGCAGGGACAGAGCGCCCCTGATCGGGATCGCTCTAGTGTAACCTGGGCAGCACTGGCACACCATGTTGCTACACCTCTCGGTAGCAACCCTCTTGGCACAGACCCCATGACGCGGAATCACGACAACCTTCACCACCCGGTCTTGTAATCCCTGCACCTCACAGCAGGACTCCTGCGTGGCTAAACCGATCCGAGTTACGTTGTTCGGCCTCGGTTCTACGGGATTCTCAGGGGTGGTATAAAATCGTCCATTCGGTTAAAGTATCTGGCCGAGTGGAAGCGTTTCTCATGCTGCTCCGAAACGCGCACGGTTTCTCCCGCCGAGCTCCCGCTCCAGTCCATCTGGTTCCTCAGGGCTTGGCGCGTTTATACCTCCCCCCCAGTGGGGCCCCACCATAAACCTGGCTCTTCAATCTGGTTCTAACCAGTTTTATGACTGCCCTATTCGAGCCAATGTCAACATGTCAACAGAGCAACGGTTGCCCTCCTTCGACATCTGCAGGGCGTCCGCAATCTATATCTAGTGGACTGAGCCCTCTCGTAACGCCCCCAAAACCTTCATCGTACCGGCATACCGGACGAAGGGCATACCTGTCTCCTCCTAGAGGATTTCATCTTCAATGACGTTGTGCATCTGCACCTCTTCTGTTTCGGCCCATATGCCATAGAGCCACCTTGCTGCACATTCCGCCAGGGCTCACGCTTCTCAGCTGCCTTCCTGGCTCGCATTCCCTTTCGGGGGATGTGTTGTACACCTATCTGGTCCTCGGTCCACACCTTTGCCTCATTGGTCCAGGAGTCCAGAGCTGTTGCAGCCTCTGGCTTAGCGGTTGCGTTCTGCAACATCTAACTCCGACCCCACCGCCTACGTAAGGCTTGGGAATCACCTAACTGGAATGCATAGGAGCAATCACTCGAAGAAGAAAAGACGGTTACTCACCGTAGTAACTGTTGTTCTTCGAGATGTGTTGCTCCTATCCATTCCAGACCCGCCCTCCTTCCCCACTGTCGGAGTAGCCGGCAAGAAGGAACTGAGGAGCGGACGGGCCGGCTGGGGTATATATCCTGCGCTATAGCGGCGCCACTCCAGGGGGTGCCCAGCCGGCCCGCCGGAGTTGCTAGGGTAAAAATCTTCCGAAGAGCCGTGCACGCGCGGCGCGCACACCTAACTGGAATGGATAGGAGCAACACATCTCGAAGAACAACAGTTACTACGGTGAGTAACCGTCTTTTTACATTTCAAAGAATGTAATGACTTTGATAATTATCTACAAAAAATGACCCTGTTTACCACTTCAATACGTCTGTAATATGTTCTTAGAGGTTGATTTTGGGTCACTTAGCCTGCTGGTCATTTAACCCTCACTGGCTGAGTGTCACAACATCCTTTGAGTCAAATCCATTCCTTTATATAACCCCCTTGACTTCATTGGAGATACACCCAGGATGAATTTGCTGTATAATTTTTAGGGTCCATATAGCTACGTGAAGTAGAAAGAGCATTGGAGATGAAATGACCACCAGCCACTGTATCTAGTCTGTTGTTCCCACTCAGACCTCTTCTGATTATAACATTCTTTGGGCTAGAGGTTCCATTCATTATTTGGCATATTATCTTTAAAGCACTGTGTATACATATAAAAAGAGAGATATGGATAATACAGAGATAGGTTCTTTGAATAGGTAAAGGGACTTGAATCAGACAGAGGCATCTTGGGGCAGTGGCCTAGGAGCAGAGAGAGGCTATGGAGTCCAGAGACTAGGTATAAAAGATAAAGAAGAGGAGGGAGAAAATAAAGGATAAAGAGAGAAGGAGGGGAAGAAGGGGCAGAGGGAGTGGAAAGGAATCTTAGTGGAAAAAGTCAGAGGCAAAGTCCTGACTTTGAACTATACATCATTATATACCATATATATTTAAAGAAACCACCTGGAACGTATTCTCTACAAACTGGCTAAGTCCTGTTATTCTTACTGAGTTTTTTATTCAAGCTAAAATTCCTATTGATTCCATGTGGATAAGAGCAAAAGGGCGAATTTAAGAATTGGCCCAGAATGTTCTGTGGCCTCCTTTTGGAAACAAAATAGTTTTTCTTTATACTCCCTTAATCTTCCTGCTTTGTACTAAAACCTGTAGAATTGCCACCCTTGGAGTTTTTTGTAAAAGCTTGTTTGTTCAGTCATTCCTGCTTTATCTTGGAGTGGTTCTTGGACCAGATTACTGACAATTTTTTTCTGACTCAGACGTTCCATTCATTTTCTCAATTTTTGCATATCTTTTTTAATCAAGTTTATTATGAAACCCACTGCATTTCTTTGGTGGCTTTTTAACTAAATCTCTGTAGATGGCAAGGATGGAATTTGGACCAAAAATAATCATGAGATTACAAATGTAGGCCCCAAGATTCTCAGTTGATCATGCTTTACATATCCCTACTTCATCACCCCCTTTGGATACGATATTGTAATTTATTGTATGTGAATATAGTGCTTACCTAAGGTGCTGGATGGGCACTTCTGGAGACTAAAGTCCTCTAACCAAAGAACAGGTAAAATATAAGCAAAAATGTCCCTTAAATTACACCAACATAAAATCTGGTGGTGGAGATCAGAATCAGGCCCTACAACTGAATATATATCTTTTCTATGTACATATATAGCCCACATCTGTAATAGTACTGTCTATATATTACTAGTACATCAAAATAAAATTTACAGTAATGCCCTCTTCTCTTCTGGGGTCTGGCTTGTTCTTAATTTGCTGTTCATTGAAAAGATCTATTTTCCCCTCTCTTTGTAAGCCACATGCCGCCCCAGAAAACAATGTGATTGTGCAAACTGGTAGTATGAATTTTTAAGACAAGATCTGTAAGTGATTTAATAATGTCTTATACCCACTGGGCACAGATGTAGATGACTACACAAAATGCAAGGCAGAGGAGAATTAGACCTATGGGATCTGATTTTGCTTTACATCAATATAAATTAGAAGTTAACTCTACTAAAGTCAACTGGAGTTACACCAGGGTAAAACAAGTGTAAATAGGATCAGAATCAGGCCCATGCAGTCAGTGGAGTGGTATATAATTGATTTATTTATTATATTAATGACAGTTATTTTTTGTTAACTTACATGACTTTTTCCTTAATTCTTCCAGACTTTTTCCTGTTTACAGTTGACTGTCACTGCACCTGTGCTCATTTTCTTAAAATCAAGGAGGAGGTGGGAGGTTTGGGAACAAAATACATACAACTCCCACTGATTTAATCATAAGTCATATGAGTGTATCCAAAGGCAGAAATGGGCCCGCCAGCAATGGTAGGAAGTGACCAGAAAGGGTAACTCAGAGAGCATCTCTGGGGGCCAGACACTGTTGACCATCTTAGGGCTGTGGGTCAGAACCCAGTGGAGTGGGCAGATCCTCTATCACTGCCCATCTCTCTGCACCTCCGACTAAAAGAGGGCCTGGACTGCAAGACCTGTCAATGAGGAGGTGACACCATGTGTTCTAACCACTAGGCCAACTAACTCCCATGAGGATTCTTACATTAGGTGGAAAATGCAGGCATCATAGTGTACCAGGGCTGGCAGTAGGTCAGGAGGTGTCGGGTGGAGGCAGGGACTGATGTTGAGGAACTGCTAAAATTGGTCTCAGAAACCAGCAGCAGAGCTAACTGCTCCAGCAGCTTGCTGCCAATGTCCAGCATATGGTGACACACCGCTCAGGGTGACCTCAAGTCTAAGTATGGGGGGAGGCGAAAATGCCAAGCCCACCCACCCTGCTAAAACTTGTGACACTGTATGAAATATGGGAGACACTTTATGACTGTTAACACACATATTTTCAAATTGCAAGGAATCTGACCAGATAAGCCATGTAAGGTATCTGTGAAAAGGTTATAATTTGCCAAGTATGATAATCTTGTTTATATGTTTGTATCACCTTTCTATTATGAGTTATAGATATGTAGGGTATTTACGTATTTCCAAACATGTGCTGTATTTCTGGGTGACACCCTCAGACAAGTTGGCATCATAGAATAGAATATCAGGGTTGGAAGGGACCTCAGGAAATCATCTAGTCCAATCCCCTGCTTAAAGCTGGACTAATCCCAAACTAAATCATCCCAGCCAGGGCTTTGTCAAGCCAGGCCTTAAAAACCTCTAAGGAAGGAGATTCAACCACCTCCCTAGGTAACCCATTCCAGTGCTTCACTACCCTCCTAGTGAAAACGTTTTTCCTAATATCCAACCTAAACCTCCCCCACTGCAACTTGAGACCATTACTCCTTTTTCTGTCATCTGCTACCACTGAGAACAGCCTAGATCCATCCTCTTTGGAACCCCCTTTCAGGTAGTTGAAAGCAGTTATCAAATCCCGCTTCATTCTTCTCTTCTGCAGACTAAATAATCTCAGTTCCCTCAGCCTTTCCTCATAAGTCATGTGCTCCAGCCCCCTAATCTTTTTTGTTGCCCTCCGCTGGACTCTTTCCAATTTTTCCACATCCTTCTTGTAGTGGTGGGACCGAAAACTGGACACAGTACTCCAGATGAGGCCTCACCAATGCCGAATAGAGGGGAATGATCATGTCCCTCGATCTCCTGGCAGTGCTCCTACTTATACAGCCCAAAATTCCGTTAGCCTATTGGCAACAAGGGCACACTGTTGACTCATATCCAGCTTCTCGTCCACTGTAACCCCTAGATCCTTTTCTGCAGAACTGCTGCCTAGCCACTCAATCCCTGGTCTGTAGCAGTGCATGGGATTCTTCCATCCTAAGTGCAGGACTCTGCACTTGTCCTTGTTGAAACTCATAAGATTTTTTTTGGACCAATCCTCTAATTTGTCTAGATTCCTCTGTATCCTATCCCTACCCCCCAGCGTATGTACCACTCCTCCCAGTTTAGTGTCATCTGCAAACTTGCTGAGAGTGCAATCCCCGCCATCCTCTAGATCATTAATGAAGATATTGAACAAAACCAGCCCCAGGACCGACCCTTGGGGCACTCCGCTTGATACCAGCTGTCAATGGAGTCACTGATCACTACCCGTTGAGCCCGATGATCTAGCCAGCTTTCTATCCACATTATAGTCCATTCATCCAGCCCATACTTCTTCAACTTGCTGGCAAGAATACTGTGGGAGAGCATATCAAAAGCTTTGCTAAAGTCAAGAAATAACACGTCCACTGCTTTCCCCTCATCCACAGAGACAGTTATCTCATCATAGAAAGCAATTAGTTTAGTCAGGCATGACTTGCCCTTGGTTAATCCATGCTGACTGTTTCTGATCACTTTCCTCTCCTCTAAGTGCTTCAAAATTGATTCCTTGAGGATTGCTTCATGATTTTTCCAGGGACTGAGGAAGGGCTGACTGGCTTGTAGTATTCTGGATCCTCCTTCTTCCCTTTTTTAAAGATGGGCACTACATTAGTCTTTTTCCAGTCATCTGAGACCTCCCCCGATTACCATGAGTTTTCAAAGATAATGGCCAATGGCTCTGCAATCACGAGCCAATTCCTTTAGCATCCTTGGGTATGTCTACACTACCCACCAGATTGGCAGGCAGCGTTTGATCCAGAGGGGGTCGATTTATCGCATCTAGTCTAGATGTGATAAATTGACCCCTGTTGACTCCTGTACTCCACCGCCGCGAGAGGCGCAGGCAGCGTCGACGGGGGCACAACAGCAGTCGACTCACTGCAGTGAAGACACTGCGGTGAGTAGGTCTAAGTATGCCGACTTCAGCTACATGAATAACGTAGCTGAAGTTGTGTATCTTGGATCGATCCCCCCTCCCCCCTCCCAGTGTAGACCAGGCCTAAGATGCAGTGCATCCGGCCCCATGGACTTGTGCTCAGCATCAGCATGGTCTAGCCTGTTTAATAGCCCATCAAGGGTCATCAGATGTACAATAAACCCATTGAAAGACCAGGGACTACACCTTATGAGTCAGCAAGTCATGTAGGGGCATGCCTATGAAGAGAACTCTTAAGGCGTTTCCATCCCATGTGCTGTAAAGCTTGTGTTTGGGACACAGGAAGTACAAGCCACATGGCAAAAGGAATATAAAGGGCAGCTGCATCATCTCCATTTGGTCTTCATTCCTGCTTCTTACCTCTGGAGTAACTTTTCTACAAACTGAAGCTCTGAACAAGAGACTGAAAGACCCATCCAAGCTGTGATTGTGTTCCAGAAGGACTTTCAAGCCAGCAAATTCACCAATACTGCTAAGAACCTGATATATAGACTTTGAAGTCTTTGTATGTATCTAGAAAAGCAGCCCAGGGAGCAGGTCAGTGCTGGGAGCAGAGTCACAGAAGCAGCCCAGTGAGCAGACCTGCGCTGGGAGGAGAGCTGCAGTAACCAGAGCCAGAGAAGCAGCCCAGGGAGCTGGAGGCAGAGCAGCAGCAGCAGCTGTGCTGAGGCAGAGTGGAGCTGGAGCAATCTGGAGTCAGGTGCGGTGAGCAGCTGCGGAGAGCAGGGGGGACCCTGGGCAGCGGGCCCAATGCTGGGAGCCATCCCCAGCCAAGAGGCCTTGCAGGCCAGACGGGGCGGGGACGACACTGGGAAGAAGGGTCCTTCCACTTAGAGCTTGAGGGCATGTGGCCACCGCCAGAGCAAGTGTCTTACCCGCAGCATCCCAGAAGCACAGCCAGGGCATGAAAAGGAGGCCTGGGACTTGTTAGGAACAGACTGAACTTCCCTTACATTCCAGAGACGCTGGTTGTGATGTCCCCATCCCACAGAGTGGGGTGATGTGTGTTCCTTTAACCTTTCCTATTTTTTCCTTTTTAAAAAAAAATTGATTTCTGTTTAATAAATTGTATTTGCTTTGAACTGTATGTAATGATCAGTGGGTCAGGGAAGTGTCCAGAGTGCAGAAAGCACCCCAGAGTGGGGACACCATAGCCCCTGTCCTAAGTGACTATGACAAGGTTGGGGGTTGAGCCCCTCAGGAATCCTGGGCCCAGCCTTGTTTGGGTTACAAGGACTTTGCCATACAGGAAAGTGGAAGGGGAGCCCTTGAGGTCAGGCAGGCCTCTGGGTAAAGGAAGTGGAAGCGAGGACTCAGATCCTTTTGCTAGCCCATGTCACTGGGGCTGTGGATAAGCCAGGAAAGTTCCCCACAATAGCGGGACCATTCACCTGCTTACACATAGCCTGGACTCCCTGGAGTAGGGAAGCACCTAACTACAGAGTCTGCAGCTGCCTAGGGCCAGCCCTGAGGATTGAGAGTCTCTAGTGCTGCCATTGCAAAGTTCAAGCATGCTCAGTCTTGGCATTGCCACCCCTCCTGCGGCTAGTAGCTGCAGCTGTCTAGGGCTGGCCTTGGCAATTGGTCCTATGACTGTAGCCAGAGAAGCTACAGGTGGTTCTGTGACTACCGGGGGCCATTAAGCTAGGAGCAGATTAAAAAAACTGGAGTTAACCTCAAGGAACAGAGGTCACCAGTAGGAAAGGAATGTCAAGGGGAGCAGGGAAAGAGGAAGCAGGTCAGGCTTGCAGGGGGAGAATAGGACCAGTGAGCTGGGGAGCATGTCCAAGGTAGAAGGGAAATGAGCATGGAGAGAGATCGTGGTGAGCACATAGTGGAATAGCATGTAGATGGGAGCAGAGGGAGAAAGGCTGGTGACTTCAGGTTCCCAGGGGCTAAGTGCTCACTGAGCCAGGGATGGGAGAATGTTGTTTGCAAGTGGCTTACTCAAATGGCAGGATGGGGGCTGGGGGAGGGGTTTGTCAGAACTGATCAGGTATCTGCTGGCTGCGGAACTTTGTTGAGCTCAGGCCAGGACCACATATGATGACTGGTGAAATAGGGTGGTACTGGACACATGGCTACCAAACTTCTGAATGAGGAAGGAGATAAATCTGCGAGGAGTTCCCCTGATCACTATGAAAGTTCTGCTCACCATAGACACTGGTAAACCCACATGGGTACAGCTCAGTGAGAAAAACTGGGGACTGAGGAAGCTGCGTATGGCAATACAAATAGTCTTGCAGAGGTGTGTGATCAAAATAAAAAATGTCTCTGAGATTCAGTACTGGGTTTACTATGGTGCCAATGGCACCACCACACCGGCCCCTCGCTCAGAAGGGGGCCCATAACGACTACATGGGAGCCCACAAATTTGTTTGGTGCCAGGCCCACAGAAGATTAATCTGGCCCTGTGCATACCCCTTGCCCAGGGTCGATGAGCTGCTAAGTATGTATCCATCCTTGACTTACTGAAGCAATATTGGCAAATCCCCTTGATACCTGATCCTAAAGAGAAAAAAAAAGACTTTCTCCACACCATGGGGGCTATACCAGTTATAACAAGGGTCTTCAGATTTCAGGGGGCTGTTGCCACTTTCCACCAACTGATGGACAGAGTGTTTTGGCCACATGGATTATATGTGGCTGCCTGCATTGATCATAGTGTCATCTACAGTGAGAGCTGGGCCAAGCAGATGAGGCATGTTGCTGTGGTATTACAGGCTCTCAAGGGGGCAGATTTGATGGCCAGTCCAATCAAGCATTGGCTGGACATCCAAGAAATCACATTCCTAGGGTATGCCTTCAGGAGTGCAGGGGGCAGCTACAGTCCTTGATGGACAGAGCCCAAGCCCTAGCAGCCTGCCCAATCCCTTCCACAGAGAAGCAAGTCCAGCAGTTTTTTGGGATTAGCAGGGTACTATCAATGGTTCATCCCAAACTTCGCTACCACTGCTGCCCCTTGACAGATCTGGTAAAGGACATCACACCCAAAAGGGTCTTTTATACCAAAAGTTGTGATAAGGCATTTAGGGCACTCCAAGACTAATTGATCCAGGAGCCAGTACTGTTCCACCCAGAGTTCTCGAAGCCCTTTATTCTCTAACCAGATGCATCCAATGTCAGACTTGGAGCTGTGCTATTGCAAGAAATCAGAGACCACCACCCTGTTCATTGTCTCAACAGGAAGCTGTTCCCACATGAGGTAGCCTACTCAGACATAAAGAAGGAGGCCATGGCAGTGAAATGGGCCACTTGTGCCCTACACTAGTACTTGTGGGGGCAATTCTCCCCCCAAAATGTTATGCTATACAAAGCACACGAGATTTTTTTATAGGGGAGAAGGCAACACGCTGCATTTATTGAAGATATAACAATTAGCATATGCTTTTTAGTCTCTCTCTCTCTCTGTCCTGCCAGTCGATATTATAGTTACCAGTCTGGATCAACCTAGTGGCCAGCTAGGTTGATCACGGGTAGGGAGGAACTGGGTTCTGTCGGTCACGACATGAGGCTCCAGGGAAGTCTTGGCAGGACAAACCGAAAGTTTCATGGCAAGGCACCCTATTTATATAGTGATTTTTCTTCATTGGGACCAATGAGTTTTGCTTTGCTATGCTGTAATTAATTGTTGTTTGATGAGTGCTTGTTTTCTTAAATTGTCCTTCTCATTCTTTATTACAGCAATTTTGTCCCCATTGATAGGTGCCTGTCTTATTTTTAGGGGCGTGTTGCAGCCTTCTGCCGCCCTTGTGTCTGTCTCTGGTTCCTTCCTTGTACATTTGGTTCAGCGATGGCCTTCACACTTCTTTCTTAACACATACATTCCTCATTTATACACAAAACAGAATTAATTTACACAGAACATTTTGAACAGGATCATCAAATTGCAATGCAAAAGAAAAACAATCATTGCATTCTTTTACTTATTTTTAAAATGCTAAACCTACAACAAATTGGTGACCCTCAAAGGTCTGTCACTGCCTTGAAATCAGTCCAGACACAGAGTCTGGCTGATGCATTTCTACCAATGGCCCAAAAAGGGGGCTGGCATGATATGATCAAATCATACACCAATATATTTAATACATGTTACATTATTATTCTTTATCCTTTATTCTAAATTATATTACAAACATAAAATCCTCCTACTACACTTCTGCCTAGTAACTGACCATGCACCACTCTGCTGGCTGAACTCAGTGAAGGACCATAACCCACACATTATGCAGTGGTATCTCTCACTGCAGCCATATAGGTTTCAGATGGTACATCTTGCATGCAAGGAAAATAAAAACGCAAAGCGTTCTTTTCACATGATGGTGAGGACACAAACTGCCCCCAGAACACCACAACCAGGGGAAGAGTGTGTGATAAGGTATACAAACCCCACACTGGGCTGGAAGACATTAAAGGAGAATACTGGGCCCAGGTAGCCTTGCCCCTCGAGTCTGGCAGAGCATGCTTCAACTGGAGACAGGGTTGAAAAGAGAGTAACCCTGCTAAGAAGGGGGAGAACCATAGAGAGTAGGAAGTGACCCAGGGATGGTAACTCAGAGGGCACCTTTCAGGATCAGATACTGTAGACCCGCCTTAGGTCCTAAGACAGAATCTGGTAGAATGGGCAGGCCCAGGCTCCCCTACCACTGCCCACTTCACCACACCTCTGATTAAAACAGGGTCTGGACTTTAAGACCTGCCCACGAGTAGGTTTGCGCTAACATCTAGGCCACCTAATCCCACCAAGGACTTTATTACAGTCCCATAGATGCTTGTAGCTGTATATCTTCAGTATAATAAACCAATTTAGGCTGCAAAGCTTTATACTATGTTATACTTTTTTTCCTTGTATAAGAGCTGCAGCTGAGTTCACATGAACTATATAACAGTAGCAAGTATTCCTGAACAATACATATAGATACAGTCCAACTGTGTACCCAAATAAGTGTGTCTGGAGTTAGATTACAAAGATCTTTATTTTACCATAATCAGAAATTGTTTCAGTTTTAAATGACTTGAGAGTTCTTAACATTAAATCCTTAATCCAGAGTACCCGTGTCCATTCTACGGTACTGTATCACTGCCTTTGATATTCCAGGTCTCCTGGGCTGAGGAGGGGAGGGACATGGTGGGAAGGAGGGTCTCATGGGGGCGGGGGCGGGAGGAGGGATGCAGTGGGTGGCCTCGCGTGGGAGGGGAGGTGGAGGAGAGGAAGGATGTGGCGAGCAGCGGTGCGGGGCCGAGCAGAGCGGGGGAGGGGGCGAGGCCTGGGGAGAAGCGGGAACAAGGCCCGGGTCAGAGCGGGGCTGGAGTGTGGGCCGGGCCATGAGCAGAAAAGGCAGGACAGGAAGCTAGCCTTCCCCAGGGGAAGCTTCATCTGCCACCCATGTCAATAGTTCCAGCTCATATACAGGAGGGGGAAGTAAGTAGCTTCACAGCTATTGAGCCACATGAGAAAGAAGGATTCAAGCCAGTCCATGTACCGGGTACTTACCAGCCCTCTTTCTCCCAATATCAAGTATTATAACTTTTAAGCTGTTAGCTAAGCAGTAGCCTAGCTATTTTTTCTTTTAGCTTCATCTTCAAGTGAATGTTTCCTCTTTTTGCCCATGGTTCCCCTTCTACCTCCCATTCATGCTGCAAGCCTGTGAGTTCCTGTCACTGGGTCACAATCAACCTCTTAGAAATTTCTCAAAATGTGTACACGAGGCTTTATCGTTGTTATTGCATGAACAGCAGCAGCTGTTTCCTCTTAAGACGCAATAACATAATTCATACATCCCAATTCTGAAACCTCCTTTCTGGAAACATTTGATGACAGGATTATCTTCAAAAGGTGCCATGTTGACAGTCCTGGAAAATGAATTTTTCTCACCACACAATAGGTACAGTCTTCCTACACTGCCCCATGAATTTCCCTCACCGTTACCCTTGGAAGGTCACTTTTAAGGACTCTTTTCTGTTTTCCCCACACAACACAGACTCAGACTGCTCCGTGCTCCAAAATCCCAGATGATGAACTAGTGAATTCTGCTATGCAATGGGAAATGACAGGCGCATAAAGAAAGAGGTTGTTAGAGCACTTTGCTGTGCACCTCACTGAGCCAAGAGCTCTTTGTGTGAATCCAATAAAAATGCAGTGAATGGCAGTATTGGAGGACATTATTGATGCAAGTTGAGGTGCCTCTTCACTGAAGCACGTGGTACTTTATTTGTGGTGCTGTAGGATTCTGTGGCTTAAGGGTACGTCTACACTACGGGACTATTCCGAATTTGCATAAACCGGTTTTGTAAAACAGATTTTATAAAATCGAGTGCGCGCGGCCACACTAAACACATTAAATCGGTGGTGTGCGTCCATGGTCCGAGGCTAGCGTCGATTTCTGGAGCGTTGCACTGTGGGTAGCTATCCCGTAGCTATCCCATAGTTCCCGCAGCCTCCCCCGCCCCTTGGCATTTCCGGGTTGAGATCCCAGTGCCTGATGGGGCAAAAATCATTTTCGCGGGTGGTTCTGGGTACAGCCTCACCCCTCCCTCCCTCCCTGACAGCGGCAGACAACCGTTTCGCGCTTTTTTTGCTTGGTGAACCGTGCAGACGCCATAGCACAGCAAGCATGGACCCTGCTCAGCTCCATACCGCAATCGTGGATGTTTTAAACACCTCGCGCACTCTCGTGCAGTATATGCTGAACCAGGACCTTCGAACCGAGGCGAGTAAGAGGCGGATACGGCAGCGCGGCGATGACAGTGATGAGGACGTGGACACAGAATTATCTCAAACCGCGGGCCCCGGCGCTTTGGAGATCCTGATGGTAATGGGGCAGATTCTATCCATTGAACGCCGATTTTGGGCCCGGGAAACAAGCACTGACTGGTGGGACCGCATTGTGTTGCAGGTGTGGGACGATTCCCAGTGGCTGCGAAACTTTCGCATGCGTAAGGGCACTTTCATGGAACTTTGTGACTTGCTTGCCCCTGCCCTGAAACGCCATAATACCAAGATGAGAGCAGCCCTCACAGTAGAGAAGCGAGTGGCGATAGCCCTGTGGAAGCTTGCAACGCCAGACAGCTACCGGTCAGTCGGGAATCAATTTGGAGTTGGAAAATCTACTGTGGGGGCTGCTGTGATGCAAGTAGCCAAAGCAATCACTAAGCTGCTGCTACGAAAGGTTGTGACTCTGGGAAACGTGCAGGCCATAGTGGATGGCTTTGCTGCAATGGGATTCCCTAACTGTGGGGGGGCGATAGATGGAACCCATATCCCTATCTTGGCACCGCAGCACCAGGGCACCCAGTACGTAAACCGGAAGGGGTACTTTTCAATGGTGCTGCAAGCACTGGTGGATCACAAGGGACGTTTCACAAACATCCACGCGGGATGGCCAGGGAGGGTTCATGACGCTCGCGTATTCAGAAGCACTACTCTGTTTAAACGGCTGCAGCAAGGGACTTACTTCCCAGACCAGAAAAATAACAGTTGGGGATGTTGAAATGCCTGTCGTTATCCTGGGGGACCCAGCCTACCCCTTGATGCCATGGCTCATGAAGCCATACACAGGCAGCCTGGACAGTGGTCAGGATCTGTTCAATTACAGGCTGAGCAAGTGCAGAATGGTGGTGGAATGTGCATTTGGCCGTTTAAAGGCGCGCTGGCGCACATTACTGACTCGCTCAGACCTCAGCCAAACCAATGTCCCCTATGTTATTGCTGCTTGCTGTATTCTCCACAATCTCTGTGAGAGTAAGGGGGAGACCTTTATGGCGGGGTGGGAGGCTGAGGCAAATCACCTGGCCGCTGATTACGCGCAGCCAGACACCAGGGAGATTAGAAGAGCACACCAGGAAGCGGTGCGCATCAGAGAAGCTTTGAAAACGAGCTTCATCAATGGCCAGGGTACAGTGTGACTGCTGTGTTTGTTGATGAACACCCAACCCCCTTGATTGACTCAGTCCCTGTAAGCAACTCCCCCTCCCCCTTCGAGTACAGCTTACTTATGCAAATAAAGTCACTCTCATTTAAAAAGCATGAATTCTTTATTGATTCATTATAAAAAGAGGGAGAGAAGTAAGGGTGTGCTTTGGGAGGAGGAAAGGAGGGATGGAGAAGGCCATTAAAAATAATTCAGAGTAACGGCATCCTTCTGGTTGGGCTGTCCACGGGGGTGGAGTGGGCGGGTGCACGGAGCCTCCCCCCACGCGTTCTTACACGTCTGGGTGAGGAGGCTAAGGAACATGGTGAGGGGGAGGGTGGTTATACAGGGGCTGCAGCGGCACTCTGTGATCCTGCTGCCGTTCCTGAAGCTCCACAAGACGCCGGAGCATGTCAGTTTGATCACGCAGCAGCCCCAGAGTTGCATCCCGCCACCGCTGATCTTCCTGCCGCCACCGCTGATTTTCCTGCCGGTCTTCCTGCCGCCACCTCTCATCTCGGTTGTCCCTCCTGTCCTCACGTTCATCCCTCCTGTCCTCACGTTCACTGGCCTCTTTCCTGTAATTTGAAACCACGTCCTTCCACTCATTCAGATGAGCTCTTTCATTGCGTGTAACTTCCATAATATCCGAGAACATCTCATCTCGCGTCTTCTTTTTCCTCCGCCTTATCTGTGCTAGCCTTTGGGATGGAGGAGGGACGCTTGAAAAATTTGCAGCTGCATGAGGGAGATAAATATTTAGAAAGATACATTTTACAGAACAATGGTTATACTCTTTCACAGTGAAAAGCACTATTCACCTTACATAGCACATGTGATTTCCCTACAAGGTCGCATTTTTCATCTTAATAGTGACTGCTTGCATCTCTGGGGTTACAGATCTCAGACACAGGTCCAGGCATCAGGATTCAGCTTGCATGCGGCCATGGTAAGCCACTGTCTCAGTGATTTACCCCTCCCCCCCCAACGCATGGCTAATACCACGCTAGCTCCCTGCTAATCAACAACCTTCCCCCTCCCCCCCACCCACTGCTTGTCCGGTAGCTTGGGGAAGATCGCCTCGCCGGTGACCAAACAGAAAAGATCATCGGCATTTCACTCCTCCCCTCCCCCCGCTTCGCTACGTGCAGGAAAGTGTTTTTTTTAAGCTGCTGCATTCCACGAACCCAGTAGAAAAATGGCCACCCCCCTTACTTAAATTCCTGATTTTTAACCAGGTTATCCTGAACGATATCACTTTGCTGAGGATAACAGAACAAGATAAAGAGCGGATGCTTCTTGAATGCCAGCAGTCACTGGGACCATACGCTGCGATGCTTTGCCACGCAATGATACCTGATTACTTGCTACATGCATGGCATGGTAAAGTGTCCTACCATGGTGGGCGGAACAAGGATGCCTTGCCCAGAAACCTTCTGCAAAGGCTTCTGGAGTACCTACAGGAGCGCTTCATCGAGATGTCCCTGGAGGATTTCCTCTCAATCCCCGGACATGTTAACAAACTTTTCTAAGTAACTATACTGTCTGCGAATGCATCCCAAGTCCTCTGGGCAAATCAATCATTAAAAAAGGCTTGCTTAAAAAACACTGTTTGCTATTTGCAAAGGTACACTCACCAGAGCTCCCTTCCAGGGCGTCATTCTCTGGAATAGTTGCTTGTGAGGGCTGGGAGCAGGGTAATTCCGTCAGGGTGATAAAAAGCTCCTGGCTGCTGGGGTTCACGGAGTGCTGTGTGCTCTCTGCGAGGTCTTCCTCTTCTTCTTCCTCTTCATCTTCCCCGTCTGCATAATCCTCAGACATGGCAGAGATTACAACCCCCACCTCGGAATCCACGGTCAGGGGTGGGGTACTTGTGGCGCAGCCCCCTAAAATTGCATGCAGCTCATCATAGAAGCGGCATGTTTTTCGACCTGCCCCGGACCTTCCGTTTGCTTCTTGGTTTTCTGGTAGGCTTGTCTGAGCTCCTTAACTTTCACTCTGCACTGCACGGAGTCCCTGCTGTGGCCTTTATCCGTCATAGCCTTAGAAATTCTTTCAAATACTTTTTCATTTCGTCTTTTGGAACGCAGTTCTGTTAGCACTGAATCCTCTCCCCATATAGCGATCAGATCCATTACCTCCCGAGCGGTCCATGCTGGGGCTCTTTTTCGATTCTCAGGAGACTGCATTGTTAACTGTGCTGATGAGCTGTGCGTGGTCACCTGTGCTGATGAGATGAGATCTCCACGCTGGGGAAGCAGGAAATGAATTTCAAAAGTTCGCGGGGCTTTTCCTGTCTACCTGGCCAGTGCATCCGAGTTGAGAATGCTGTCCAGAGCGGTCAGTGGTGCACTGTGGGATAGCTCCCGGAGGCCAATACCGTCGATTGCGGCCACACTAACCCTATTCCGATATGTTAATACCGATATTAGCGCTACTCCTCTCGTCGGGCAGGAGTACAGAAACCGATTTAAAGAGCCATTAAAATCGATATAAGGTGCCTCCTAGTGTGGACGGTTGTGGCGTTAAATCGGTTTTAGGCTCCTAAAACCGATTTAAACGCCTAGTGTAGACCAGGCTTAAGTTCATGGGAGCACACATAGCTAGATGACTCTGTAACAGAGCTACACCTCTACCCCGATATAACGAGACAAAAAATCTCACCGTGTTATAGGTGAGACTGCGTTATATCGAACTTGCTTTGCCCTCCCCTTCTTTGTTCCCTGACTGCCTCCTCCAGAGACCCCTGTCCCTAATCACTCCCAGAACCCCACCCCCTACCTAACCCCCCTGTTCCCTGTCCCCTGACTGCTCCGACCCCCATCCACACCTCACACCCCCTGATGGGCACTCACCAGCAGTGGCAGGAAGCCGAACAAGGTGGCCTCAGCCTGCTCCACTCGGCCACCTCCCAACCATGGCGCTCCGCTTCCCACCACCGGTGAGTGCGGGGAGGTTGGGGAAAGGATGCCCCCCATACTCACCTGCGGTGGGAAGCGGAGCATCGCAGCCAGGAGCTAACAGAGTAGAGCGGGCTGGGGCCAGGCTGCTCCGCTTCCGCCGCTGGTGAGTGCCGGGAGGTTGGGGAAAGGATGACCCCCATGCTCACCTGCGGCAGGAAGCGGAGCGACGTGGCTGGGAGCTGATGGAGTAGAGCGGGCTGGGGCCGGTCTGCTCCCCTTCCCGCCGCTGGTGAGTGTGGGGAGGTTGGGAAAATGATGCCCCCCACACTCACAGGCGGCGGGAAGCAGAACTATGCAGCCCCAGCCCGCTCCGCTTTCCTTGCCCTTGCCCAAGCCCCAGCCGTGTCGCTGGGAGGGGGGGGTGGGGAAAGGTCCCGCATTCACCTGCGGCGGGAAGCAGAGCTCTATGACTGGGAGCTGGCAGAGCGGAATGGGCTGGGGCCAGGCTGCTCCGCTTCCGCTGCTGCTGGTGAGTGCGGGGCTGGATCCCTTCCCCCAAGCCCCCTCCCCCGAGTGACATGGCTGGGTCCGGGGTGAAGGAAGCATAGTGGGTTACTCCTGCCCCCCCACTAATCCCCCGGGCAACTCTGGGACTGCGGGGCCCCCAAAATTGCCCTCCCACAGCTCCTGCCCCCCAGACCCTGGGTGGGGGGAGCCCAACTGCCCCCAAGACTCTCTGCCCCTTATCCAACCCCTTGGCCCCGGCCCGGCCTGGCAGCCTTAACATGCTGCTCAGAGCAGCGTGTCAGAGCTTTGCCGCGTTATATGAAAACCCATGTTATATTGGGTCGCGTTATATCGGGGTAGAGGTGTCGTTATTTAGGCAAACTACCACAAAGCTCCTTTTAAATGTTTATTGCAATACACTCACACTTTTAAATATCTTCTTGTTAACAAGTATCAGAGGGGTAGCCGTGTTAGTCTGGTTCTGTAGAAGCAGCAAAGAATCCTGTGGCACCTTATAGACTAACAGACGTTTTGCAGCATGAGCTTTCGTGGGTGAATACCCACTTCTTGCATCTGAAGAAGTGGGTATTCACCCACGAAAGCTCATGCTGCAAAACGTCTGTTAGTCTATAAGATGCCACAGGATTCTTGTTAACAAATCATCATTAACATTGCATAAATCCATTCATTCTTGTTCCTGAAATGAGATAGGCACAAACCTCAACATTTATATCCAGAGCTAGGTTTTTGAACATTCTCTCAAAACTTCAAGGACATTTGTATCTGGAACTTTAATTTGCAAGCCTTTCTTCTTCTTCAGGTCTACCTTGACAAACTGACTTCCATATTTCATTTTTATTATCTGTTTCTGCAAAGCTTGCTAGTACAGCTTTATTAGTTGAAATTAACAGGAAATAAAAGCAGCTTTCCAGATCCTTCACCATTACTCCAAATCAATATAAGTCACACCCTTTGACTTGTGCCAGCATAATTAATCAGACTGGCTGGGTCCAGCTTCAAGTGTTTTTCATTCTGAAGACTGGGAAAACATTAGCTTTGTTTGCAAACACCGCCACCAAAATCATCTTCTCATCTGTCTCAAAATTCCATAGAAGAAAAACAAACAGAACTTGTTTGCTCATTTGAACATGGTCAAGTTTTTTACTTTTGAAAAGTGAGATTGTTTCTGTAGCCTGGAATGTCTCCTAAAACATCAACGAAGTTTATTTCAGTAAATGGTGAAAAAGCCCCCACCACCCCCCACCCCGAAGCTGCCAAAACTCTCACAACTTAAACATGGCTTTTATGGAGAGGCGAACAAGAATCTGGTGAAGATGAAACAAGTAGTGTTAGTGGCTCTCGTTCAACCAAGATTTCTAAATTATTTTATTTAATCATAGTTTGTTTGTGAAGCTAAAAAAGTTTCCTAAAAGCATGTGCTTGAATGTGACCATATTCTTAAATAAATTTCTCCAATGAAAACCTGAGCAACAAGAGGACAAACTAGTAGAATGTGGCTAAAAGATTATTGCCAAGATCAAAAAGAGAGAGAAGGTGGGTGAGGTAATATCATTTATTGGACCAACTTCTGTTGGTGAATGAGATAAGCTTTTTAGCTCCACAGAGCTCTTCTTCAAGTCTGGGAAAGGTAATCAGAGGCTACATTTACACTGCAATAAAAAAATCTGTGACACAAAGCCTCAGAGCCCAGGCCAATTACCTCAGGCTTGTGGGGCTAAAAATCACTATGTAGATTTGATATCTACCCCCTGACGGGGTTTCAGAGTCCAGGCTCCAGCCCAAATGTCTACATGGCAATTTTTAGTCCTAGGAGTCTGAGACAATGGACCAAATCATGGCCATGCAGTGAGTCTTTTATTGCAGTGTAGACCTACCCAGACCATCACAGCTAATTACAAGGTGGAACAACAGATTGTTAAGCATAAGGAGTTAAACACATGTTGCAAGACACCATTCAAAATGAAGTGGACAGTTAGGACCTCTTGTGGTCCTAATCAGGGCCGGCTCTGGCTTTTTTGCCACCCCAAGCAAAAAAAAAAAGGGGGGGGTGGAGCGGCAAAGCAGGAGGGGAAAAAAACAAAACAAAACAAAAAAACCTGTGGCGTGGCCGGAGCAGCAAAGTCGGGGGGGACACCTGCAGCGCAGCCGGAGCGGCAAAGAAAACAAAACAAAAAAACTTGTGGCGCGGCCGGAGCGGCAAAGCAAGAGGGGAAAAAAACAACCAAACAAAAAAACCTGCGGCACAGCCGGAGCAGCGGGGAGAAGGGACCTGCAGCGCGGCCGGAGCGCCAAAGCAGGGAAACAAAACAAAACAAAACAAAAAAACCTGGGGCATGGCCAGAGCGGCAAAGCAGGAGGGGGAAAAAAACAAAACAAAAGAAAAACCTGTGGCACGGCCAGAGCAGCAAAGCGGGGATGGGGGGAACCTGCAGAACGGCCGGAGTGGCAAAGCAGGGAAACAAAACAAAACAAAACAAAAAACCTGGGGCATGGCCAGAGCGGCAAAGCAGGGGGAAAAAACAACAAAAAAAACCCTGCCGGGCAGCCGGAGCCTGCGTGCAGGGGGACTCCCTGTGCTGCAGACGTACAGCGGAGTGCGCACCCAGTCTAGCGGGGAGGAAGGGGAGGGAGTGGGGGAGAGAGACAGCAGGGGGGCGGCCAGGGCTTCAGCGGGGCGCTTGTCCCGCAGTCCCGACCACTGTGCCACCTGCCAGGAGGGCTCCGCTCCACTCCAGTCGGCGGAGAGGGAAGAACAGGGGCTGCCCTGCCCAGTTTGCTGCAGGGCGCTCCCCTCCTCCACACTGCCGCCCCCTACAGGGCGGCCGGAGCGGCAAACCAAAAAAACCCCCCAAAACAAAAAACCGGCCGTGCTGCCCTGGGTTAGGGCGGAATGCCACCCCATAGAATATGCTGCCCCAAGCACCAGCTTGCTCAGCTGGTGCCTGGAGCCAGCTCTGGTCCTAATGCAAAGGAGAGTTAGTGCATTACAGATTGTTGCAATGAGACATAAAACCAGCGTCTCTATTGAGTCCATGACTTCCGATGTCAAGCAGAGTTGTGAATTTAAGCTCACAGACTCATCTTGAAGGTATTGTGCAGATTTCCTTTGAGGGTGAGGGCTGAGAGGTCAGATATGGAAAGATCATTTGTGAAAGTGTTCATCCATGGGTGACAGTATTTTTGTATTATCGTTCTGTGTGTTCACTTGAGAGCATAGCGATTGTCTAGTTTTACCCCCATAGTTGTAGTTGGGGTATTTGATGCACTGGATCAGGTACATCACATGTTGTGATAGGCATGCATAGGACCCATGAATCTTGAAAGGTGTGATGTGGTGGGTACTGGTCATCATAGCAGTGGAAATAGAGCTGCAAGTTATGCATCTGTTGTTCTGGCCTGGTCTACCAAAGTGTTGTAATTGAGTGTAGATTTGTTATGGGTGAGGATGAAATGGATGGATAGGACAATGTGTTTGGGGTGAATATCTGAATGTTGTCCAAGTTGATGAAGACACTGATCACTTGTCAACACTTGCAGTTAAATCATGTGAGCTGCACCTAGTGTACCCCTTGTCAACAAATTTTGCTAGTGCAAACAAGAGCTTAAAGTCTGGATCTCTTTCCAGACCTGCAACAGCACCTTCTAGACTTTCATGTTTAGCCTTGCCAGACTGAGACTGCACTGCCAAGATTATCTACCATGAGGGAAGAAAGGCACGACCTGTAACCATAGTTTTTTCTTATCATTGCCAATCTTTGCTTATAGCTGGTTTCTGAATGGATTTTTGAAATGTTACTTCTCTTCTTTCTACTCAGTTATTTTATTCAATATGCAGAGGTTGAAAAGTTGTAATTTAAATTTAGTTTCCCATTCTTTTTAAAGAGAAAAGATAGAAACTTTTCTTCTCAATGTATGCCCATAGCCTAGCAGATTACTTACCCTTAATTCCTTTAGCAGTTTGAGCATATACTGTAGGTTTTGAAGACACTTAGAGCATTCTTGACTGAATCTTCAGAAATGACAGGACTTCTGGCCCATATTCAAATGTGGTGTAAATGCATTCAAATTGAGTTACACCAAAGATGATTCTGACCCCTCATGATTTGAATTAGTAGTTTGAAAGCTATCAAGAATGGCAAAGGATTTTCAAGATAAGTCCTAATGCAGTCTGTTCTAAGAACAGTAATATCTGCTGCTGAGGCTTCATAGGAAACTAGCACAAGAGCTAGTTAATACCAACATCTACTCATCCCAAAAGAGGAAGAGCCATTAATGATCCTTCCAACACTGTAGATTTTGCACTGAATCAAACTGTGGTTTAGATGGAACCGTGTCCAAAAGGTGTTGGTTTTGGCATAGGCGCAGACTTTTACTTTTCCCCAGGGGTGCTCCATTCCCGCTCCGCCCCAAGGCCCCACCCTTACTCCACTCCTTCCCCCAAGGCCTTGTCTTCGGACTGCCTGTTCCCACCCCTGCTCTGCTCCCCCCCGAGGCCCCAGCCTCACTCCACCCCCTCCCCCAAAGTCCCATCCTCGCTCTGCCTCTTCCTGCCCCCACTCCATCCCCTCCCCAAGACCTTCACCTGCCCACTGGTCTCTGCCCACCTCCCCAAGCCGCCTATCAGCTGTTTGGCAGCATCCCTGATCAGCTGATCGGGGGCGCTGCCGAACAGCTGTGGCTGGTGATTACTGAGCACCCACTATTTTTTTTCCATGGGTGCTCCAGCCCTGGAACACCCCCGGAGTCTGCACCTATGGATGTTGGTATGCTAGAAGGGAGAAGCACAGAAAGCCAATAGAGCACTGTAGGGAGGCGCCCTGGCTCCCCGCCGCGCCTGAGAAGGATGAGCCAGACCAGGCGCTGGAGTGGGCGGAGCCACCGCCACCTGTCCCCGCCCCCCAGAAGTCAAGGGGTGGGACAGGAAGTATAAAAGCCCGGCCCCAGCGCTCAGTTAGGGGAAAGCTGCCGGAGAGGACAGATGCTGGTGCTTGGGCTCCCGCTGGGCCCAGCCTTCCCTGTGCCCGGTATCCAGAGGAGTGCTGGCCTGAGCTCCCCCGTGCCCGGTATCCGGAGGAGTCGCCTGAGCTCCCCCGTGCCCGGTATCCGGAGGAGTCGCCTGAGCTCCCCCGTGCCCGGTATCCGGAGGAGTCGCCTGAGCTCCCCCGTGCCCGGTATCCTGAAGAGCCTATGGTCTGGGACCCACCGGATGACACCTGCGAGAGACAAGGGAGATTGGAAGTGGCCCGGGGGTTCATGACCCCAGTCTGGCTCCAGGGGACCCCGAGCCTATGTCAGTGTGTTGCGGTCAGGATCCCCACTGACAGCAGCAAGTCTTTGCCACTGCTAAGGCCCCGGGCAGGGACGCAGTGGAGCGGGAAGGCCTGCGTCCCCCCTGCCACCCTTCCCAGAGTGGCAGACTCCCCCTCCCCCTGGCCTGAGGAGGCCTTTGCTATTGTTTAGTTCACTGCTGAGCCCCTGCCTAAGGGTCTGAGCCTTACCTGTGTTTGTTGCCTGCCTGGAGCCAGGGCTTGGGCTATATAGACTGCTACTGTTTAGCTCGCTGCTCAGCCCTGCTGAAAGGCCTGAGCCTGAACTGCTACTGCCCCGCCCTGCTCAAGGGCCTGGGCTTAAATACTGTGTTTGCTCAGCCCTGCTGAAAGGCCTGAGCTGGGTCTGCTTGTTGCCCCGCCCTGCTCCAGGGCCAGGCTTATAGACAGTGTGTTTACTCGGGCCCTGCTAAAGGGCCGGGACTCGGCCTTGTTCAGAGACTATTAGTTTGCTCAGCCCCTGCGGAGGGGTCTCAGCCCGAGACGGATTGCTGCCTGTAGGGAGGTGCCCTGGCTCCCCGCCACGCCTGAGAAGGACGAGCCCCTTACCGGAACCTTACAAGCACACATTGTAAGTTGCCATACCACATCAAAGACCTGTCTCACAGGTTTATCCCAACTGTCTCTGCATTCTACTAGAGGCTGATTCCTCCACTGAATGAGAACACCACCCAGCTAGAGACTTATTACAATATTTCAGTGATCTGGGGAGAAGAATATTTTGCTGATAAGGAGGATGGGTATCAGAATGACAGATTGTGGTCTGACACTATGGAACTGAGAATTCTGTACTGTGCAGAATCAGGGCAAAGGATTCTGCCTACTGAAAGTCAAATATTTTTAATCATATAAACTTTTGTCTAGTGTGCACATTGCACACATGGGAATTTTAAAGTTTTAGCATGTACTGACTGCACGCAGTGCGTTGTATGTACAGAAGCCATGCAGCAATGTGTAGCAGGCCCTGGAAAAGCTAATGTCAACCCAGAAATTTCTTGTGAGTGCGTCCCAGTGGCTGGGTCTAGGGTTTAGCTAGTATGGCACCCCTTTCTGTCAGTGGCTCATACCATGGCCTCTCTCTTGATGAAACTCGGGGTGCTCCCTCCTCATGACTCAACCTGCCAGCCAGGTCGGTATTTTGTCATTTCTGGGGTGTCAAAGTCCCATTGGACAAGCTGTCCATATGCCATATCATGCAATCTTCTGGTCCAGGTCCAGTGCTACTTTCCGAATTACTGATAGGGGAACCTGTGACTGCCCACTACTCCAGGGTCCAACCCAGGGAACTTATGCCTTATAACTTAGGTCTACTCAATCTTAGAGCCTGTGGCTGTTCCCCTGGGCTCTTTTCTAACTCTGGGAGGGACGAGGAGGAGTTGAGCAGCAGGGCTGCTGCTGCATGGGAGGCTTGGAGGGGAGGGGGATCTGGCTGCCAGTGGATGCAAAGCACCCGCTATTTTTTTTCCGTGGGTGCTCCAGCACTGGAGCATACATGGAGTCGACACTGATGCTCTCTGTTCTGTGTCTTTCAGGTAATACACCAGTTCCTTTTTAATAATACTCCATTGCCACAATGTTTTTACTAAATAACAATGTAACATGTTACCTTAAGACAGAGGTCCCCAACTGTGGGGGCCTGGGCCAGCCCTCACGGGGGGGCAGGGAGGAAGCACATCCAGCTCTGTTCCTGGCCCCAACCTTGGCCCCCTTACCCCATCCATGTCCTCCTTTCACAGCCATAGCCCTGCTCCCACCCCTGGGCGGGTGGGGGACAGACCAGGGTAAGGAGGGGCACAAAGTAAAAAGTTTGGGGACCACTGCCTTAAGACATTTGAATTCCTCAGAAAACTTTTTCTTTTCTCTATCAAAGCCCTTACAGACCCACCTTACTTCTTCCACCTTACAGAGTACAGATAGTCCATTTTTGTGCCTATTTATTAAAAAAAGATTTTTGTTCAAGCACAATGGACAGCTAGAACACTAAACAAATGCACTTCATTAGTCCTATCCAGGCCCTGAAGTATGTCATTATCATCAACTGTAGCAGCCCCTTCCTGCTCTCAAATTCCTGGCTTTATAGGAGCCAAATCATCCCTCTCCACCTGGGCTTCATCTTCAATTAGACTTTATCGAGTCCTGGCCCTCCACCAGGTGCAGCCTATAAGGTTAATTGGCCCATTTTAACCTGGTCAGGCCTTGTATTGTCTGGACATCCCATCACAGACAGCTATTGTTTTGGTTACTAGCCTTGTAATTGTAATGTACATAGTATATAGTTAATGGTTTGTCAAATTAGATAAAGATAAGCTTTAAAAGTTCTTTAGTAAATGCTGTAAATGGCACAGAGTATACTGTTCAGAGATAATATCCTTTGGATTGTAATAACTAAAATGGCCGGCCCTTTGTGGGAATGTTGAAATCTGGTTACATATAAAATGTTGCTTACTGGTTTAGTGGGCTTTGGCCTTATCTGTTTGGAGGCTTTCAAAACTCACCAGGCACAGGTTAGCTTTGTGACTAACCACACCTGGCCACACAGAAAGGGGAAAACAAGCATTGTCATTTAGCCAAATTGGAGTGATTATAATAGCAATGTAGGATGGAGGCTAATCTTCAGCTGTGTGGGACGAGTGCAAAGGCTTGAAGATTTCAACCAGTAAAAGCAGCAAGAAGTAGGACAGAATAAGGGTGTCAAAGGTTTAAGTTGGAGATAATGATCAGCTATGTTTGATTTGGCTTCAGCAATCAGGGAAAAAGCAGGCAGGTTGTGATACTGTGCAGAACATAGGGATGGATTTTTAGGTATAAACATACAGGCTTCGTTTTTTGGGTGGTTTTTTTGGAAGAGAGTTTGGGGTGTAAATTGGTTTCTTTTTATAACTGGTCACTGAAGAGTAAATTGATCATAGTGTTGGAAGGGGTTTAGCTGAGAAGCACCTAAAAATTCAGAAGGGAACAGCATGGCTAAACCCTACACAATGTATTGAAAACGAACCACTGAGGGTACATCCATACTGCAGTAAAACACACCCATCATGGCCACAGCTGGCCCGGGTCAATTGTCTCGGGCTTGTGGGGCTCAGGCTGTGAGGCTATAAAATTGCTGTCTAGACATTCAGGCTTGCGTTGACCCCACAAGGGGGATGAGTCTCAGAGCCTGGGCTCCAACCCGACCCCAAACGCCTGCAGTGTTATTTTAGCTCTGCTGCTAGAGCCCCACAAGCCCGAATCACTTGATCCAATTTCTGAGACTCGGTGCCACAGGATTTTTATTGCAGTGTAGGTGTATCCTAAAGTGCCGATGCTGTAATGGATAGCCTGTAGGTGAACTGCTGCTGAGTCAGTTGGACTATGCAGTGGCGTTGCAGTCGGTCTGTATGCTACCAATTTCAAGATTGTTTGCAAAGTGATTTGACTATTGTTTTATTTTAGAAATAATAGGGATTTTTTTTGTTAAGGAAACTATTGCCTCCTGGAGAGGCAAATTAACTACAGCAATGGAAAAACCACTTCTGTCACTGTAGCAAATGTCTACACTATGGTGTAACTTCAGTGTTATAACTGCCACTGTGTCTGTAGTGTAGACAGTGTTAGTGTCAGCACAGGCTAACAGTATTTGCACTGTTAAATATTCCTCTGTTGCACAATAAATGGTTGTCAATACATTCCTTTTCAATACAGCTCTGCTTTAACAGAGTAATAGCAAGATACAAGGGTTTCACAATCTGAAATCACTAGCATTTTTCCCTTTTTATCACAACCCCACCCAACAGAGAAGACAAATTTCACAAACAAATTTGGACAATCTGAACTGAGAATTGCTTTATTATAGGACTTTGTGATTCAGCACTCTCAGGAATCATTTTACAGCTTTTTCTGATAGAAGTATTAAGTACATGCCAGATAATAGGCCAAAAAAACGTTTTTCCATGCTTGGCCTGCAGTAGTTGTATAAAGTAATAGAAATGAAAGCTAGGAAAGAACCATTAGGTCTTACGTCATCTAGTCCATACCACTCCAAAAGCATGGTTGCCCCGACTCAAGTGCTCTATCCAGGCCCAGAGACTATGGGGTTTCACCTATTCTCTTGGGGTCCTGTTATAAAGTCTAGATAAATAGATATTACTTGTTTATATTTACTAAGATTAATCTTAAATTTCTCAATTTTATCCTATTATTTCTAATAATTCCTCTCCCATCTTCATGTTTATCCCCATCATATGTAAACTGCTACTTGGCTTCTTAGCCACCATTCAGCCACACTATATATATTTAGCTCTTTTAACTTTTTCCTTACACATCAGTTCTGTGTCCCCTTGAACAGATTTATTGCTATTCCTGAAGTCTCTCCGGTTTGTCAATAGCTTCTCAGCATATTACCCCAAACAGAATGCATTATTGCAAGTGCCATCTCACCCACGTTGTAAATATGACTCTAACTTTCGTGGTCCATGATGTGATGTCCCTGTTAGAGATCCCAAAAGTTCACTGGACACTTTTTCTGCTGTATCAGATTGCAAATTCATGTCTAATTTGCTGTCCATTATTACCCTCAAGTCTGCACTGCTTTTCATCTTTCTCCTGTTGAATATCTGTGTTAAAATCCCTCCCTAGATACCTAGCAACCTACCTTAACAATTCAGAGATATCTAAGGGTTCTAGCCTGCATCATTGAGATCAATGGGAAATTTGCAATCATCTTCATTAGGAGCATTAGCTACTCCTGAGGGCATTCTGTGCCAAAAAATTAAACATTCTGTGCATAATATTTTAAAATTCTGTGAAATTCTGCAGATTTTATTTGTCAAATAAATGTGAAGACTCCAGCATGGCATTGGGGAGCCCAGGCCACTGGCTACACAGAGGTGGGAGATCACTGTGCAGCTGCCCCCCCCAGGACACAAACTCAGTGGTGAGGCTGCACCCAACCCTGACACAGTGCAAGGACTGGGCCTGCCCCAGAAACACCCCAAGACCCTGCCCCTCTGTGCCAGGTGCACCAGGGGTGGGCAGGCAGGCTCAGCAATGCAGGATCCAAGTGTGGAGGGGCTTAGTGTCGGGGGGATCCAGGTGTGGATTGAGAGGGCTCTGTGTGGGGCAATCTGGGTGCGGGCGGCTTAATGGGGGGATCTGGGTGTGGGGGGGAATTGGATGCACAGGGGCTTGTTGGAGGGTTCTGGGTACAATGGTAATGAGACTCTGCAGAGGGGTCCAGGTGAAGGTGATTGGGGCTCAATGGGGGGGTCTGGGTATGGGAGGGGATAGAGCTCGGCAGGCGGTCTGGATGTGGGGGGCTCAGAGTGGGGGGATCCATGTGCAGTTGGTTGGGGCTCAGTAGGGTGGGGATCCAGGTGTGGGTGGCTTGTCAGAGTGGTCCAGGTGCAGGCGGAGTGGGGCTCGTCGGGGGGGTTCTGTGTGCGGGGGGGTGAGGCTCGGTGGGAGGGCCTGGGTATGAGGGGGTTGGGTGGATGGGGGAGCAGCTCCCTGTACAGTGATATCTCCCCCTGCAGCTGAGGAGTGATGGGGGCAGGAAGCGCAGAGGGGGCGGGAGAGTTTTCAGAGCTTCCTACAGCCGAGGGAGAAATCTGGGGGTGGGTCTGACCTGGCCCCAGGTGCCATGCAGGGGAAGAGGAAGTCCCGTCCTCGTCAGCCCAGCTGGGCGTAGCAGGTGAGTCCGATGCTGGACACGAGCCATCAGCCAGGTCTTCTCCAGACCCACCTCCTACCCCACAGTGATTTACCTCTCTGCCGGCTGCCCTTGGCACCCAAAACATACTGCTGAGGAGGGTTGTATGACCGCTCTTGCGGCTTCCCTTTGCTTCCCCATCATAAAGTCATTTTTCTGCGGGGAAGCAAAGAAATCAGTGGGAGTCATAAATTCTGTGCATGTGCAGTGGTGCAGAATTCCCCCAGGAGTAAATAGCCCAGACTTAAAGCAGGTTACAGCTTTAAATACTCTGAATCATTTATGATAAAAATTATCAACATTTTATTTAAGGACTTCAAATAAAAACTTAAGTATTCTCCAGGAACATTTCATTTATCTACATTGCCTTTTAAAGCTGTCACCAAGGCATCCTGATAGTACAGAAACTGTTGGATTTTAGTATTATAATACAAAAATAGGAATGTTTGCTGGCAACAGATACACTAAAGGGGCCACTCAGCCAAACAATACGAGTAAGTGGCTGGGAGCAGGCATTGCCTAGGCTTAGCAAGTGCCAATCATGGGAGACAGAATGTGAAATGAATGTGACAAAATGGTGAGGTTATAATGTGGCTGTAATGAAGCAAATATTCAGACTGACTGACATCACCCCTGAAAACTGGTTAGATGAGTATTGCTTAATGTAATACTTATCATGATGCATAATCTCACCGAGATACTCAAGGGTGTGTGTTAACGTAATTATTGCGTACATACCAGTTGAGATTGAAAGCTCTTCTTGCAGCACAAAGCACCCTCAGACAGTCAAGTGTGTTTTATTGATTAATGATTCTCATTTCTGCAGGAAGATGGCCTTGCCCTTTAGTGCATTCCTAGCCTTAAAGCTTAGATTGCAACAGGCCCTTACATGACCACAGGGAGGGAGGGGGAGAATGCCAAGTCTCTCTTCCTTCCCACACTGCATGGCCCCCACTAGGGCCTCTCACAAAGTACAGCCCCTGGATTTAGGGGAACATGGAGTTCATTCTTTCAGTGCATCCATGGGGGCTTGTGGAACAGGAAGAAAAGGCATGGCCCTGGCCCTGGCCCATTCCCCTCCTCTCTCTCCAAAAAGGACTGGTCAAACTGCAGGGAACAGGCTGCACCATGCTAATGGGTGGCATAGAGTTCTGGGCTCGCCGTACATCACTCCCAACACAATCATGTACTGGTATGTAAATTCCACAGTCTGGGGCCAGGCCAAAATGTCATCTTTTAGTCTGGTGATTTAGAGCTACTCCAGTTTTTCTTCCCTGGTATGGTTTCTCTGTGGCGTTTTTTGTTTTGTTAGATTTTTTTGGCAGCGCTCTCAATGGTTAAAGGGTAGTATAATTTATTTCATGTAATGCTCTTCCTTTTTTTAAGAGCTGGAATATATGATAAGTCTTGGGTGTGTGTGTGGGGGGGTGTCTTTCTTCCTCTAGATACTTTTTCTACAGAGATCAAGTGCTGTTATCATCCTTTTGACCTTAAAAGGTTACCTTCTGAATTTGCTTTCTCATCAGCCACACATTATTAGTAATTCAGAATAGCTACTGTAGGTAGTCATTTGCAATAGTTTCTTTGCAATATCATTTTGACCATCTAAGTGTGAGTGGTGGAACTGACAAGCAATTGATGATTGACTAAAATCCACTTGTTAACATTACAGGCTATTAATAGATTGGAGAGTTGTGGTAGGTTGAATAAATGTAAACTTTTTGTAACATGGAATATAATTTTCAGTTGAGTCACATGGCAAATGTTTAACAGAAAAGAAATATTAAGATCAGTCTTACCTGTCAACGGTATTTCTAGACTGCCCATCACTGTAGTAGATACTAGGAAATCAAGGAGATAGATTTAAGTGCCTCATTTGAATCACACAAAAAAAATCACCTATACAGTGCAAATCTGAAGACAGAATTTGTTTCTTATTACAATTCAGCAGCAGCAGCAGCAATCCAAAACCTAACCAGACAGTTAGTGTTAATATTTATATATATTAGTTTTAAGGTACTCTCCCTGTTGATTAAAAAACTGTTCCATGTTGTCATGAGTACTGTCACTAGCACTTACTGGCACTGTGCTGAATTCTTGCTTCTACACAGGGTCCTTCCTATCAGAGAAGGCCAGATCTTTCAGCACAGAATGGTAACAGCAACCATGGCTGCTACAATGCCAACAGGATGTAACAACAATGGAAAATGTTTTAAAGATGGATGGTGGAAGAACTTTAACAAAGGAGAAAATATTTATGTTAACATGGAGGATGGCATTCCCTCTTTCCCTCAGTTTGGGATCTCATTTCAGCCACATAAATACAGCACTTAAACGTTTATAACCCCCATATGCACTTGCATTGAAGGGGAGTAAAGTTACAATTCTCTGTGACATTACAGTAGGGTGACCAGATGTCTGTTTTTATATGGGCAGTCCCATTTTTGGGGACTTTTTCTTATATAGCCTCCTATTACTCCCCACCCCCTGTCCCATTTTTTTCAGTTGCCATCTGGTCACCCTACTGTAATTGTGATTGTGTCCTATGTGCCTTAGTATGGTGCATACGTGAGAATTTTTGACACATTAATCAATTTTATGGAACTTGCAACCCCCAAATTCTTTAAACTCTAAAGACTCCGCACTAACTTGCTGATATCCTTTGCTGCAGGGGAAATTACTGTAAAGCGAACAATGTGTTGGGTACTACATAGGGTCACAAACATGTTCTAATATTTTATTAAGATTGAGGTATTATCCAAAGTTGTTCTTATTTGCCTGGCACCTGGAGTCAGGAGTCCTATATATGACTGTGCCAATGATTTTCTATGACATTAGCCAAGTCACTAAAGCGCCCAGGGCTCAATTTACCCACCTGTCAGTTGACGGTAATAATATATCTCTACCATTCAGGGGTGTTGTGAAACCTAATACACAAACCTATTTAAAACACTTTGTAAGTGCAAGCAACAAAGAATCCTGTGGCACCTTATAGACTAACAGACGTTTTGCAGCATGAGCTTTCGTGGGTGAATACCCACTTCTTCAGATGCATCTGAAGAAGTGGGTATTCACCCACGAAAGCTCATGCTGCAAAACGTCTGTTAGTCTATAAGGTGCCACAGGATTCTTTGTTGCTTTTACAGATCCAGACTAACACGGCTACCCCTCTGATACTTTGTAAGTGCAATGTATTGTTATTATATTAGGCTAAGATTTAAGGCACCTAAGGGAGTTAGATATACCAATCTCCTAGAACTGGAAGGGACCTCGAAAGGTCATCGAGTCCAGCCCCCTGCCTTCACTTTGCTCAACTCCCAATGAAATTCATGTGCCTAATTCCTTTAAGTGACTTTGAATATTTCAGCCTTTATCTATATTGCATACACAACTACATTTAACTATGTTTAAAGAACACTATTAATTGCAAAGTCAAGAACTCAAAAGTTAGGAAAGGCAGAAGGAAGTTTGCCTGTTCAACCTTATTTCAGCCTTCTTGTGGATATGTATATGTAAAGATATAGTCCTTGGTTACTCAATCACATGGTTCCCTCCCTCCACCCCCATTGGACTTCTGCCTCATTCAGCACATAGGATAGATGGTGCTCACTAACTGAGCAGCTATTCAATATTTTGTTTTCTCCTCATTGTTCAATGTATTTATTGCACACTATTAAACCCTGCTCTGAATACAGAATTATTAATGTCCCTCATGGGTTTTTGTATGGCACTCATCACTGTAGTATCTGAGTGCTTCATAAACATTAATGAATTTATTTTCATAACACTCCTGTGAAATGAGAGGATTATCCCCATTTTACAGATGGGGAACGGAGGCAAAGAGATTAAGACAAAAGTATCCACTAATTTTGGGTGCAAAATTTGAGACACCTGGGACCTGGTTTTTCAGGGTCCTTAGCATTATGTAGCACTTTATGTGTTTAAAGCCCAGCTCTCATTGACTTCAGTTGCAGTTGTTAGTGCTCTGCACGTCTGCAAATCAGACTTCAGGGTCTCCAGACAGGAACCCAAAAAAACGAGGAACACACATTTAGTAATTTCTTTTGAAAAATGTAAGTGACTTCAAACATGACAGCTATTTTGTGCCAGCAACAACAGACAGCGCATATGCATATATATATACTTTTTTTTTGAGAAGCAGAAATTAAGAATAATATATGCCAAAACTGAAAGGGTATAGATGGAATATAAAAAACAAAGTTGAAATCTGGCCAAGACAGTAGGGATAACTTCACTTCTTGGGACGTTTTCAGGTTTTATTTTAGCCAGCAAACGTGGCAGATGCAGAGAGCTGTTCAAATTATATTTATCAGATAGTTTATTTGAAGAGTTTGATATTTTGTAAATAAGTTATTGCACATATATTTTCTTTATATATTTCATCCAGCTAGAGAGCTAGGTTGATAACTTGACAAACACATTTATGAATTATTCAATGTCTTTCACTATATTTTAAAAGTAAACCTAACACTTTTAAAAAAATTGTTTAGTACTGTGAATATCTTGATTGTGTCAAAACGGAGGTGGTGATGACACCTAGACCAGATCGTCCGGAAGCTGTGAAACCATTTCCTCTTTCTTTCTGTAGTAGAAGAGTCTTCCGAAACACACACTTTTTGCCTGCGTTATCATTTGCCTTCCTGGGTTGGGTGAGTTCAGAAAACTAATAGTGTGTCAGTTTTGCAGTGTGACATGTGACTTGACAAGCCATCACAGCCTAACACACAATTCTCTGCTTGGGGAATTTGTAAAGATATGGTCCTCTAAAAATCAAGGTCTACTACTGTACGGGTCCAGAGTGTTGGTGGCCTGGCTTAGCGGTCACAGCTGGGCAGGAATCTGGATGTCAGTGACAGTAGTCGCTGAGCTAGAGTCAGAGGAATTGTAAGAGCCAGGTTTAGCAAACAAGAGTCAGGGTCAGAGATAGCACCAAGCTGGAATCAGGAGGCAGGAATCAGGGGGAGAATCAGGCCGGAGTTCGAGACTGGAGATCAGAGATAGTACCAGACATGAGTCGGGCTAGGACCAGGAGATAAGGTAAAGGCTGTATGCTTACCCAGTCAACTTTCTAGGCTACCCTCCAGGGTTAAATAGTGTGCTTAGCCAATCAGAAGGCCGCAGGGTACTGTCATTCTGACTCCCTTGGGCAGTACATGTTGCGGTGCTAACTTGCCACAATGTTCCCTGGCTATAACGCAGCATGGTCTTACAGTCATAGGCTCTGACTCCATGGGTGCTCCATGCCTGGAGCACCCATGGAAAAAAATTAGTGGGTGCTGTGATAAAGTTCCTCCTCTACCTTGGTGGGTCCTGCGCTTATTGGCGGATTTTGCTAGCCTCAGAGAACTTCCTGTGTTGGATCAGGAGTTGGGAGGTTTTGGGGGAACCCGGGCCTGCCCTCTACAGGGAACAGCTACAGGACAGCTACAATTCCCGTGGCTACTTCCCCAGGGCTTCCTCCCAACTCCTTCTTTGTCCTCACCACAGAACCGTCCTCCTGATGTCTGATAACGTTTGTACTCCTCAGTCCTCCAGCAGCACGTCCTCTCACTCCCAGCTCCTTACGCACACCTCGCTAACTGGAGTGAGAGCCTTTTTATACCAGGTGTCCTGATTAGCCTTAATTCTAGTAACTTCCTAATTGGCTACAGGTGTCCTAATTAGCCTGCCTGCCTTAATTAGTTCTAGAAAGTTCCTGAGTGTTCTGGAATAGTCCCTGTTATTTTACCCAGGGAAAAGGGACCTGCTTAACCTGGAGCTAATGTATCTACCTTTGACCACTCTCTTGTAGCCATCTGAATGGACTCTGTCACAGTGCTTAGCACCCACTGACAGCCAGCTCCTCCCTCCTCCCCAGCGCCTCCCACCTATCAGCAGCCCCTCCAATAAACTTCTCTCCCACCCTCCCAGCACCTCCCACCCGCTGCAATCAGCTTTTTTGTGGCATGCAGGAGCTTCTGGGAGGGAGTGGGAGGAGCTCAGAGGGAGCGTGCTCAGGGGAGGGAACGGAACTGAGCGGGAAAGAGGCAGGGCAGGGACGGGAAGAGGAGGGGTGGGGACTTGGGAGAAGGGGTGGGGGCAGGCCCTGGAGTGGAGGCAGGATGGGGGTGGAGGCTTGGGGGAAAGGGGCAGGTGGGGGCAGGGCCTGGGGCGGAGCAGGGAGTTGAGCACCCCCAAGTCTTCAGTGGTGCTTGGTGGCCATTCTCTTGACAATGTGCAGACCTCTGGGAGAGCACCAGGAAAAAGCTTCCACCTCCCTCAAGCCTCAGTTGGCCTTCTGAGGAATCATGGTCCAGTGGCTTTAAACAGATCTGTGTTTTATTTCCAGTTTTCCCACTAGTTCTGTATGATCTGAGATAAGTCACTTAATTTTCCTCTGCTTCCCCTTTTTAAATCTGGGGATAGTATTACAACACAGAAGAAGTCAGTCTCTGTTCAGAGGAGTTTGCAATCTAAATAAAGTCTATATGTTTGACAGAGGTGTTCTGAGGATTGGTTCATTTATATCTGTAAAGTACGTTGAGATCTATATGTTTTGGCTAATGAAACTCTAAATGTTTTTATTATTTAATGTTTACAGTTATTGACAAACTTATTCTACAACATGAGAATATTTGTTTAGAGACATAAAAGGGACTATTCTAAATGCAGATAACATTAGATTCAGTTCAACACCAAATCTAAAGCAGAAACCCAACAGTTAGGGTTACAGATTACAGGATAAACAAGGCTCATCACTCCCACCAAGTGAACAACAAAAGGAAAAAGAACAGAGCCACACACACTATAGCAGGAGTGGCCAAACTGTGGCTTGTGAGCTGCATGCAGATCTTTTACTGCTAAAGCGTGGCTCACAGAGCCCCTCACACTCCTCCCATTCTCCACCTACCAGATGTGTGTGTGGGGGGGGGCGCTTGGGACCTCTGCCTTGCAGCAGGGTGGTGGTGTAGTGGCTTCTGCCCACCAGGGAGGGGGTGTCTTGAGGCTTCAGTCCCACAGGGCATGTCTGCCAGGGCTCAGGGCGTCAGCAGGAGCAGGGCTGAAGCCCCAAGCCCCAGCACGCACCTCCTGCAGGGCTGAAGCTCTGAGCCCTGGCAGGTGCACCCCGGCTCTCAAACTTCTGAAGGTTGTTGTATGCAGCTTGGAGGGTCAGTAAGTTTGGCCACCCCTGCTCTGTAGCTAGTTGTACCCTATACCCTTCTTTATGGCTAGACAAGTGAAACTAATTTTGACTCATATAGGGTCAGGAAACTGATGATCTTTTCCAGTTCTCTCTCTTGGAATCTTCTTTCTTAAATTACTCACAATTGTCCTATTGTTGCTTAGTCACCATACAAAGTGTCTCTTTGAAACAAGATAAAAAATCAAGAGTTTAACTTTTTCTAATCTTTCCTAATTTCAGAAATGAGATTGAGGCCTGGAAAACATGCTCTATTGTGAGAAACTTAAAAAGCTCCTTCTATGTAGTTTATTGAAGAGAAAATTAAGAAATGAGTTGATCATAGTTTACATACCTTATATAGGGAAGAGATTCTGATCACAGTTCTTTTAATCTAGTAGAAACAGGCATAATAAGATCCAATGGCTGGAAGCTTTAGCTAGACAAATTCAGAGTAGAAATGAGGTGCACATTTTTAACAGTGAGGGTAATTAACCACTGAAGGAACAATTTACCTAGAAAATCTACCATGTTACTATCATTTGCAGTCGGAAATTCAAGACTAGGTATCTGTATAAGAGATACAATATAACTCAAACAGAAGTGATAAGCTTGAAGCAGAAATTACTAGGTGAGGTTTTTTGGCTTGTGTTATTTAGGAGGTCAGACTTGATTATCATAATGCTCCTTCTGGCCTTAAAATCTATTAATTTAATTTTCTAGCTGGTAATTAAACAGTTTCCTGAACACGTTGTATCTCACATTCAAGATAATTGAAAACCCTTACACCAGAATCCCTTGTGACTATGATTGTGACTATGATTCCATTCAAATAATAAAGTATCACAATCCTTTGTGGCTCTTACTTAGATTCATTGAGAAAACTGAAGCCTTTTAATAAATATAAAAGTATCCCTCCGAATGTGGGGCCAGGTCAGGGTGCCATGGCATTCTCACACTGGATTTACTGCCTGGTTTATGGATAAATTATAAAAGCTTGATATGCCACCTGATCACTTGACTAATGAGTTCCATAGAATACCTTAGAAACTCATAGTTTGATGCCAAAGGCTATGGGGAAAAAACTAAAGTCTAAGTTGGACGGACTGCCAGAAACTCTGAAACACAAAGTGATATTGGATAGAGCACTTATGAAAGTTAGATAATTAAGGGCCAAATCAACTCCCATTGAAGTCAATAGAAAGAGTCTCAGAGACTGGACTGGGCCAGCACAAGCACCTGCTTAGGGCAGTGGTTCTCAACCTGCAGGCCGCAAGTGGCCCAATTAGCACACAGCTGTGGCCCAGGTTCCCCTGCCACCCAGTGGGCTCCCGGGGTCGGGGTCCTGGCTGCCCTCCGGGCAGGACTTAGTGTCTGGGCGGCCAGCTCCCACCTATTCCCCCTGTTGCACAATGTGGCTCAGGGTCCAGGCAGTCAGCTGCCCCACGGCACCCACTCCTGACCCGCTCTGTGGAGGGATCTCTGGGCAGAAGGTGCTGAGCATAGGAGTTTGTGGGGGGAGTTAAGTGGGGAGCATGGTGGTTCTCAGCCTGAGGCCCAGCTAATACTTTGTGGGCTGCATATGAGGCCCACAACAATAAATGGGTTGAGAACCACTGGCTTAGGGTGATCACAAGCCTTTTGTGTTCATCCAATATTCTGGTCTGCAGGCAAGAGCCATCACGTGACACAAACGCTTTGAGCAATGACCTCTCATAACTGAGCTGCAGGTTTAAGATCCATTTTAGGATACATTTGACTTTCGGTTTTTCTCAGGAAATGAATGTTCTGCAGAACAATAGCGGATAAGTGAGGCAGAGTCTACTGTTGAAAGCTTTGAGGTGAACAAGTGGAAATGTAATTTGACTAGACAGAGGAGTACGGAAAACCTGATCTAATGATCTGTATGAAAAATTGGCAGATCATTTTGATACTGCATAAAATGAAGCATTTTCATTGTAAATGAAGTCATTTTATGGGTTTATCTACCAAAACACTCACATCCCAGAACTAGTGTTGCTGACTTGTCATATTCCACGGAGAAAACAAATGTTTGTCAAATTGTAAAAAACATTGTGTGCAAAACAACAATATTATACACTGTATGTTTATTTGTACAATATAGTCCATACTGGGTGGCTGTGGGTTTTTTGTTTTGTTTTTGTAGTGAGTTAGTCAGCACGCTCAATGACCCACCACAGACAGCTGTAGTAACAGACCATGGCCACATACATACATATAGATACCACACTGATAAGCAGGGATTGAAATGGGACCTTCTGTGCAGAATACAAAAGCCTCTACCAGTTGAGCTAATGGAAAAATCCTCTAGCTGTTAGGAGGTAGTAGTTTGTTGTAGGCATTTGGCCCAGTCACTAAAGTGAGATGTGATCACACACATTAAGCCAGCGTGTTATACTAAAATGCCCATCAGGATGCCAGCTGTCTGCTGTAGAAACCAATGGTACCCATGTGGTCTTTGGTTTTATAAATTCCTTTTTATCCCCGTCACGGTTCCAATAAATACCACTGTTCTTGCTGTTCTCACCTGGCTTCAAGGCAATAGTTGGTTCAGACGTAGGCAGCTCTCACTCCACCAGCCAAGGAAGAAGGGAAAGCAATGAGAGAGCACTGCTCCTCCAACCTAAGGAGAGTAGGGGAAGCTCCCCTGCACTTTGGAATATTCCCTAGATAGTTTATGCTTTGGGTGCATAGTTCACAAACCCTGGCCACTCATGGATAGATACACTTAGTTTATTTTACAGAAGTGACACTGATGAAAACCACTCACACTCTGAATCCTTGTGTCTAATTTACACCTGGAGATGAGTTCTAGTTGCACATTGCACAGCAGGAACTGAATAGGGCTCATTAAGTTTACTTTCTAAGGGATTATGTAATCTGGTTTCATTCATAATCAAGTGTGCTTTGTCAGGTTCACATACTGTAGATTGATATATATATCGGTATAGTAAATTGCATTTCCTTCTAGTATAAACTTGTTTAAAAATATTTAATTTGACATTTGTCCCTGATGTAACTCCACTATATTCACAGTTAAACCAGAATTTGTTCCCACTATGTGCAATGGACCTTTTCAATGAGTTCATTCCTGTGGAAATTACTTAATTTATAATTTGTGACGGACTCAAACCAGAAGGCTATAAAAGAGTAGTGGAAAGCAAATATATCAGTCTCAGGATGAGCAGGTCCCTATTCCCAGGCCTATCAAGACACCTGACACCATTTAACCTGCCTAAGGATCAGTTAAGGCTGTTAGGCTAATAGAGACAGCTAGAACCAATCAAGGTCCCATTTATACTGCTTAAAAGCTCTCCTTCCGGTGAGTTCCAGGGGAAGGTGATTGGAAGAGAGGAAGTGATTGCTAAAGCCTGAGGAAGGGTGAAGGTAGAGAAAGAGTTGGTGGAGAAGAAGTGTTGAGGAGGCCCGAGGTAAGGGAGAAGGTAGAATAAGAGGCTGTGGGGAAGTGGCCCAGGGAGTCGAAGCAGCTCCGGTGGTGAAGGAAAACCGCCAACAGCTGCTACCATTAGGGTCCCTGGGCTGGAACTGGAGTAAAGGGTGGGCCCATGTCTTCCCCCCCCCCCATGCTCTACAGAGATCCTCTTGAGAGGGGAAGCAGACCTTGATCCAGGCAGGGGTCTGAACAACACCTGCTAGGCCCAAAGGAGCAGCAGAGACTGTGGGGCATCCCCCTTCCCACCTCCCACACTGGCCTGTGATGAAAGTAGCTTGGTGTAGGCTGTGGCCCTTGCTGCTAGGCTAAGGCAGGGAGGTCACACTGGGACCTTAGTGAGCTTCTGAGGCCACTGAATCTTCCTGGAAGCATGGGACCCACCAATACAGGCTCGGAGCTTTGTCACAACTGGTGTCAACAGTGGGATCTTTGACTTATTGTTCACTGCATGGTGGAAGAAGGGGAGAGGGTTTTTTTGTTTTTTTTTGTTTTTTTAAAAGTGCACTGGGTTTGGGTGTCCTCACCACAATGGAAGACGTAATAAATGCAGTGATGCAAGCCACTGCATCCCAGTAGGAGGCCACCCGAGTCCATGCGATGGCACAACAAGAATCCATGCAGCTACAACAAGAAACTAACCAATTATTGATAGGGCAGGCCTCCCAGGATTGAGCCCTCTTGCGGGAGGTGATGGATCAGCTGAAAGCCCTCACTGCCAAAACCCAAGGATCTGAAGGGTCATGAGTATGGAGGGCTGCCAGTTGTCTACCGAAGATGACGTCAGATGATGACATAGAGGTGTATCTCCTCTCCTTTGAGAGGACCACCTTGAGAGAGGTGTGGCGCCAGGACCAGTGGGCCAGCATCCTCGCTTCCTTATGTGGAGAAGCCCAGAAAGCTTGTCACAACATGGCCACTGAAGCAGCCGTTTACTACCCCCAGCTGAAGGCGGAGATCCTGGTGCGATCAGGGTAAAGACTGCAGTACAGGCCCAGAGATACCATGAGTGGAGGTACCAGTAGGACAAGCCTCCGAGGTACCAATTGTTCGACCTCATCCACCTTGCGCGGAAGTGGTTACAACCCGAGGCATGCAACCCGGAGGAAATGTTGGAAACTTTGATCATAGACTGCTATATGAGGGGACTGCCACTGGATCTTCGTGCATGGGTGGGCCAGAACAACCCCTCCACCTATGATGGTATGATCACATTGGTGGAGAGACAGATAGCGGCCCGAGAGCTGTCCCGACCAGGGCTGGCTCCAGGCACCAGCTGAGCAAGCTGGTGCTTGGGGCAGCCAAAGGGAAGGGGCGGCACGTCGAGCTCTTCGGCAGCAATTCGGGGGCGGGTCCCTCGGTCACTCTCGGAGAGAAGAACCTGCTGCCGAAGAAGAAAGCGGTGCGGTGGAGCTACCGCTGTATTGCCGCTGATCGCAATCACAGCTTCCCCCCACCCCCCTGCTGCTTGGGGCGGCAAAAACCCTGGAGCCGGCCCTGGTCCCGACTACCCAGAGAAGCTCCCCCCCCCCCCGAAACGAGGATCCAGCCCTGACCCCGGAAGGTCAGACAGCCAAGCATCCGGGGAGCCCCAGGTGGAAGAGGGTTGGGGCCACAGAGCAGCCGGGAACCCAGAAGTGGGGGAATAGCCTGAGCAGAGGAAATCACGAGGCAAATACCCCAACCCAAGAGACAGAAGAGCTTCTAGAGGTCCTTGTAGGTGTTACGAGTGTGGGGAATTGGGACACCTAGCGGCACGATGTCCCAATATTGAGGAGCCCATGCAGTGTAACCTGGGGGACTGGGCAGACCCATGCACCCTAATCAACCTTCTGAGGGTTGCAGTTACCCCACATCAATATACAAAGCCGGTGAAACTCAATGGGGTAGAGACCATGGCGCTCGTGGACTGCGGGAGTGCTGTCACAAATTAGACCCTCAGTTACATGTATGCAGTCCCATTATCTTTACTGGGTTTGCACTGCTGTTACTAACTGGACATTAGTAAAGAATTTTGTTGTTAATGCACAAGCTGAAATAGAATCCAGCTCACTCTCTCAGCTGTGTGGCTCCGCACAGCTAACAGGACAAAAAAAATCAGTAAAACTTACTTTTATCACAGAGTAAGCACTTACGGCTCTGAATACACCTAAGAAGTTGATCTGGGGCCTGATCCTAAGCCCACCATAGATTTCAATGGGCTTAGGATCAGGACCCTGTTGAGTAAGACAGTGCCAGTTTTACACAGTTACATTTTAGAGTAGGACCACTCTGTAATCTCTGCATATACTTTTCTTTATCAAAAAGATCTGTTATGTGGGTTGGATTGTTTATGAAAAATAGTTTCTGAAGATTTAAAAAAAGTCCATTTTATCAAATTTCCATTATTTGGCAAATTTTGAATCACTACACTGTCCTATGACCATGTAGTGTTTTCACCATCCATGAAACCTTCATTCACAGATCTATCTATGATCTTATCTAGTATTTCTTCACCTATTGAAGCAGCTTACTTCTAGTTGTTTTCTTTGAATTTTTTTTGTTCATACAATACTACAAAAAGGGAAGATGATTTGATCTGAGAAATCTATCATCATTTACTGTAAATTGAGTAGGAGTTGTTTACTTTAGCAGTGATGCAAAAGAATGATTAATAATTTATGACAAAGCTCCGAGCCTGTATTGGTGGGTCCCGCGCTTCTCATGGTCTCTACTCCATTGAGTTTCACTGGCTTTGTATATTGATGTGGGGTGACGGTGACCCCCCACAAGGTTGATTAGGATGCAGGGGTCTGCCCAGTCCCCCAGGTTACACTGCATGGGCTCCTCAATATTGGGACATTGCGCAGCTAGGTGTCCCAATTCCCCACATGCACCTCTAGGCGCTCTTCTGTCTCTTAGGTTAGGGGTCTTTGCCCAGTGGTTTCCCCCGCTCAGGCTATTCCCCCCCATTCTAGGCTCCCAGCTGCCCTGTGGCCCCTACTCTCTTCCACCTGGGGCTCCCTGGATGCTTGGTTGTCTGGCCTTCTAGGAGTGCTGCCAGCCCCACCTGGTTCTAATCCCCACAAGGAGGGGCTGCTCTTCCAGAGAATCCTGCAAGCAGTGGACAAAGCAGGCAGCTGCCAAACGATGTTATAAGAGAGCACTGCACAACTTTAAATGAGCTTGTTCCCTAATAGATCAGCAACGTAACAACGTTAACTGGGACAACGTTAAGTGAGGAGTTACTGTAATAGACTTTAATTGCCAAAGTCTAACATTATTGTAAGCTAGCTGGGCACAGCCGTATACTTCTTACCATGGAAGCACCTACGGTACAACAATGGGACGTGCTTATTAACCCCTGTATAAACAAAGAGATGAAGAAAAATCTACCTGAGGGAGTAGAGGACACCTACTGCAGGGCACTGAGCACTGTCATAAATAAAAATATACATTTAAAATTAACCCACTGGGATTGCTGTGCAGAGGTGCAGCTAACACTTGTTTTGGTATATGAGAGAAAAGGAGAGAGGGGCTGAGAAGAAAAGTCAGGCTGAAACAAATGAGAGACTCACAGATGGGTCCTCTAGTCTTTTGTTAGGAGATGGGTGGCAGATCACTGTGCAGCTCCCCACCCCACCTGCTGGACAAGGACTCAGCCGTGAGGCTGGACCCTGACAGAGTGCAAGGAGCAGGCCTGCCTCAGAAACACCCCAGGGCCTTGCCCCTCCATGCCAGGTGCACCAGGTGTGGGGCAAGCAGGCTCAGCAATGCAGGATCCAAGTGTGGAGGGATCCAGGTGTAGATTGAAAGGGCTCTGTGTGGGGCAATCTGGGTGCAGGCGGCTCAGTGGGGGATCCAGGTGTGCAGGGGGGGATGTGGATGCACAGGGGCTTGTTGGGGGGGATTCTGGATGCAATGGTAATGGGACTTTGCAGGGGGGCCAGGTGACGGTGGTTGGGGCTCGGTGGGGTGGGGATCTGGGTGTGGGTGGCTCGTCGGGGTGGTTCAGGTACAGTGGGAGTGGGGCTCATCGGGGGGGTTCTGAATGCAAGTGGGTGAGGCTCAGTGGGAGGGTCTGGGTATGTGGAAGAGCTTGAGCTCAGCAGGGGGGTCTGGGTGTGGGGGGCTCAGTGAGGGGTCCAGATGCTGGGGGAGTGGGACTCAGGGGTTGGGGATCCAGGTGCGGGTGGCTTGTTGGGGTGGTCCAGGTGTAGTGGGAGTGGGGCTCATTGGGGGGGGTCTGAATGCAGGTGGGTGAGGCTCAGCAGGAGGGACTGGATATTAAGGCATCTGGATGCATGGGGTTGGGTGGCTGGGGGAGCAGCTCCCTGTACAGGGATCCCTCTCCCTGCTGCTAAGGAGTGATAGGTGCAGGAAGCTGGGGGTGGGCGGTGGAGTTTTCAGAGCTTCCTACAACCGGGGGAGAAATCTGAGGGTGGGTCTGACCCAGCCCCAGATGCTGTGCAGGGGAAGAGGAAATCCCGTCCTCCCCAGCCCAGCCTGGACTAGCAGTTGAGCCCGTTGCAGGCTCAACCAAGTCTTCCCCAGTCCCACCTCCTGCCCCACATTGATTTACCTCTCTGCTGGCTGCTGGGGAGGGTCGCATGACTGTTCTTGTGGCTACCCTTTGCTTCCCCATTAGAAAGTCATTTTTCTGTGAGGAAGCAAAGAAATCTGTGGGGGATATAAATTCTGCTCGTGCGCAGTGATGCAGAATTCCCTTAGGAGAAATTGGACTGTGACACAAAGGGCCTGTGTAGTATCATTGACTTCAGTGGAGTTACCTTTATTTACACTGGTGTAAGTGAAGAGAGAATCAGACCCTGTATTTTTGGTTTGTGGTTAATATGGATACACAGAGGTTATAGTTACTTTCATGTCCACAAGTACAACCTCTGCTTTAAATTCCAGTTCCATTCATTTTTCTCTCCCTGCCTCCCAGTACCAGTCTCCTTCACAACCAGTCCCTATTTACACCAACTCCCAGTTTCCCTCTCCATACCCCTGCCAGCCTGCAGTTCCAGTGTCCCTCCCGCCGCTCCCAGTCTCCTTGTCCCAATCTACTACCACCAGTCCGTCAGCAGGTCTTGTCCCCACAACATTTGAATCAGGTGGCTCCCCCCTCCATACTGCCTGGGTGTCAGCAGAGGGTTGTTGAGAACAAAGGAGAGACAGGCTCCCTGCTCTGATTTCAGGTGTCTGGACTTGGCAAGGCCTGCAGCAGCCCAGAGTTGCAGTTGCGGGGACGTCCTGTTTACCCCCAGGGTGAAGCAGGCCCAGAGCAGGTGGTATCTTCAGGAAAAAAATTTGTTGCTAAAGTGTAAGAAGTTTCTAGTGAACATGAACAAATGGTAGTTTTTCAGCCCCAACCAAATTTGGGCAGATTTTCACCGGGACAGCAAAAGGAACATTCCTGACACAATGGCCACCCTGTCAAATGTCAACCCCCTGCTTCAAAAAGCCTGGGGGTGCTAGAGCTTTTCAAAGAAAAGGTCTCCAGAATTTTTTAAGCTGGACACTATAATATAGCCCTCCCAAGCCGTGTTCTCAGAAATGGGTGTACAATTGACCAAAATTAAAAAAATAATAAATAATCATAAGTGACAGGCAGAAACCAGGCATGTAAATTTTCAGCCTGAATGGTTAAAGTTCAGCAAAGTTATAAGCAATTGAAAACAGGATCTCATAATGGGAAGTGCCTGGCTGCCCTAGTAATATGCAATACTAACATCCGCACCTGTAATTAAAGCCCTTATTTCATCCTAGAGAATCTGAGATGCTGGGGCCAGCCCAGGTTCAATGATCTTAAAATTGAGCAATGAAAAGCATCCCATGAGACAGAGATTGGAACATAAAGGGTCTTTATCAATGGAAAGAAGGAGAGAAATCAAAGCCATGATTAAAATCATGACTATTACATATTGGTTGGGACTCTCTAATTGTTGAGGAATCATTAGAAAATGATTAAACAATATCGGAATACAATGAATCAGGTTTGGTTAGCTGATGTCAATTTGTCAATACCTCTTCATCATTTGATTAGTTCACCTGGGAACTAAAGGCATTGTGAAGCAGGGAAGAATGGATAGGTTTAATTCCTGGTATAAAATCTGAATAGAGTTTAATTACTTTCATAATGCTTTCAAAAGCTTATTTCAGATTATACTGTGTGACAGACCCAGACCAGTGGGGTACAGGAGTCTGGTAGAGGGCAAATATACTGGTCACTGGATGAGTAGTTTTCTGTTCCCTGAGTGACCAGAGCAGGGGCTGCACTAGAGTAATCAGGAACCTGCTAGAACCAATTAAGGCAGACAGGCTGATTAGAACACCTGCAGCCAATCAAGGCAGGCTAATCAGGGCACCTGGGTTTAAAAAGGAGCTCACGGGGGAGGCAAAAGCAAGGAACTGAGAGGATGTGCTGCTGGAGTACAAGTGTTATCAGACACCAGGAGGAAGGTCCTGTGGTGAGGATAAGGAAGGTTTGGAGGAGGCCATGGGGAAGTAGCCCAGGGAGTTGTAGCTGTCATGCAGCTGTTACAGGAGGCACTATAGACAGCTGCAATCCACAGGGCCCTGGGCTGGAATCTGGAGTAGAGGGTGGGCCTGGGTTCCCCCCAAACCTCCTAACCTGACATAGGAGGAGTTGACCGAGACTGTGGGTTCCACCAGAGGGGAAGATCACTGAGGTGAGCAAATCTGCCAATAAGCACAGGACCCACCAAGGTAGAGGAGGAACTTTGTCACAACAGATACATTCTGAAATAGACAATGACACGTAGAACCAGAATACAGACCAAAAAATCTTCTTTTGCTGAATCTGAAGTAAGTTTAGTATTATCATAGAATTTCAACCCAGACTGAATCCTGGCTAGACCATTACAATGCTTTGTTTTTTTTCAGTTCTTAAAAGAAGAGGCTATTATCTAGTAAATAGAGGTGGATACATTTCTGGTCTTTGTACAGTTTGTCCAAGAAAATAAGGATGAAACTTCCTGTTAAGTTTTGAAGTAAATGGGAGTTCTGCCTTGGTATTTCCTAAGACCCAAGTTCTGCTTTCTTATCTCTTGATTTTTGAAACACATTCATCTTCTTCCAGGCAGCCTTTCATGGCTCTCAGACATGTGTTGTGTTGGAATCTTAAACTGAGTTTTATGATAAAAGAAGTAGCACCAAGTTGCTTCATATGAATAAGATGATAAAATGGTCAGGAATCCAACACTAAAATGTGCCCCCCCCCCCAAGTTAAATCCATGAAGTAGGTGTAAGTTAAATCCATTAAGATTTAAGTAAGTTAAATCTATTAAGCATATTCTTTCAGTTTTAAATTTTCCTGGAGGAAGTACCAAATCACACTTTAGAAAGATATGAATAATATTTGTTATATGGAAAGAGAATATATTTATCAACTTGCCATTCTTAATATAAATATTACCAAGACTATGGTACCCTTGCTACAATATTTGGTGAATACTTGCCTTGAAAAAAATCCCTTACCAACAAAAATTAAAAAGTAGAAAGTATTTTGAAATAACTCTCCAGAAGTAATCACACAGTTATGTTCATTTTTGTTTTGTAATTCATTATTGTTGTATCTTAAATCTAAATAAATAATACTAGCTAGCAATGTGGTATAAATTGGGAATTACTGCACTGAAGTCAGTGGAATTACTCTTGATTCACACAGGTGCAACTGAGATCAGAAACTGGCAGTATATTTTTAGGGTATTTCCTTCTTTTTGTATTGGTTTCCAATTCATAGGAAAACATTTATTTTTTGGGATTTTCCTAACTTCCATATACTGGTTTAGGATGTTTCATTTGGCTCTGATTCATTCATATATTTCATTTGTATGGAACAATGCCACATTTCAGATCCAGATTTCCTTTTCTCTTCTATAGCTCTTGTCTAATGTGGGGTCACCATTTATTTTTGTAAATTACTAGCACAGCAAGTGAGGAATTATTAAAATACTATTACAGAAAAGTTTGCTCACATTTAAAAAGTAGTCACCTCAAGAGGCGTTTCCTGCTTTTCTAATTCCCGTTCAGGTTCTGTCTGACCACTTGGTGACCAGACCTAGCGGATTTGGTCATTTAGCAGAGATCCCATATCTTTGTGTGTACACACATAACTTCATTCAGGACTCATACTGGAATCCTTGTGGTTCTTGGGGGGAGGAACTACACCATGTAATCTAAAGGAAATCTCTGTGGTACAGCTACTATCCTTTTCTGGATATCATATTTGGCTGCACAACACCAAGTAACCCTTGAGAATACCATGGTATATAATGGAAATTCAAGAGGAAATATCTGCTGCTATTAGATTTTTGGGTATGCAGTACATTGTGCTCATTCACTACATTTATTGGATTTCCTCTTAAAAGTGTGACCCAAGGTGTGCCAGAGTGTTTTTGTAAATATACTGAACAAATACTTCAGCATATGCTGGCCAGCAACCTCACTAACTATGTTGTTAACCTCATAACATAAGCCAGAAATGTACTTCAATTTTAGACCCTCATTTTCTACATAAAATGATCAACCACTACCAAACCTAACCCCATCCTCACCCCTGAATATAACTATTCTATTTCTACAAAATAAAAATAAGATTTTGAATACAAAAATCCCAACCAAATTGTTTATAGTGTTATATTTCACTCCATTTTAAAACATGCATTTAATAAATAAGACCTCAAATCAGTTTATTATTTGTGTATTATCATAGTGCTTATGAGCTTTAATCATGGTTAGTGATTGTTACAACAGTACTCCATGCCCAGCACAATATGACTGGCATAAAGCGACTTCATAAACTGTGTGTTTGTGGTGTTTGGCTTGGCTTATCTGCAGTTGCCAATGCATGTACAGCTGAGATCTACAAGGAAATGCATCCTTGTCTCTGTAGATATGGATGGCACCTCCAAAATGTAAAGGCCTGATATTCTGTTACCTTTGATCACACTGAGCAGTGTCTCACTCTGTGACTACTCCTGAATGAGTTCAGTGGGACTATTCATGGAGTAAGACACTAATTGACATGAGTGGAAGACCGGCAGAATCAAGACTCTACTTTCTTGGAAAGTGAAAACACACAGTTCTGAAGGCTTATAAGCATATTTACAGTCCTGGAAAAGCCAAGGCTCCACCTCCGGATGTCCTATAACTCTGTGAAACCCATTGAAATGTCTTAATTGTTTGTATTATTGTCAAAACATTAAGACCCAAGAGGATCTTTTATAAAAGAAAAACTGACTCATTTCATGAGAAATTGCAGTTAGCTTTTCCTGCTCAGAACATCTGCTTTCAAATCCCAAATCACTTAAAAGCCTGCGCAATCCCCTTTGCCATCATAAATCTGCAGGTTGTTTTGTTTTTTTTAAATTAAGTCCAAATAGATTAGCATTTGTTCAAAGCAAAGCCAATATGATTGCCTTATAAGGAGTTTCGTACTGGTTCAAATGTGTGTCATAGATGAAAATGGGAGCACAGAGTGATTTTCATCAATAGTACCATAGTAGTGTATGAGTCAGGTCTGTGGTGTCTGAGGACAGAAGTCCTGCTGAGTGATTCTTTTAGTGTGAAATAATAGATTCAGAGAATCCATCTCTTCACAAGATGGAATTATTTCCTCTTGCCTTTATACCATCATACTGTGTAACATTCCAACATTTTATTTAATTCCTAGTAGAGAGTAACGAAGACCACAAAAGTCAGATTGAGGCCATGTCTACACTATCACTTTTGTCGGTATAACTTATACTGCTCAGGGTTTTAAAAATGCACCAAAAGCCTGAGCGACACAAGTTACACTGATAGCACGGTCCACACCAGAGCTTCTGTGTCAGTGGGAGAGTTTCTCCTGCCGCTATAGCTACCACTGCTGGTGGAGGTTTCATTATATCAGTGGGTGAGCTCTCTCCCACCGGCATAGAGTGGCTACATAAGAGATCTTACAGCGGCGGAGCTGCATCGGTACAGCTGTGCTGCTGTATGCTTGCTAATGTAATCATGGCCTGAGATTTTAACTTACCCAGAATGTGTGTAGGCATGTGGTTATGGATAGAGCTTGTCATGAAATGCTTTTCCCCTCTAAAACATATTAAAAAATGTTTTTGGAAAATTTTAGACAAACCAATCATTTTCAATTTTTTGTTTAAAAACAAACTGAAAACTAAAACTTTTCAGTTTTATAGTTTAAAAAAAAGTATCAGTTTTTTGGCAAAAAACATACATGATTTTGGGGATTTTTTCTGAACTTGTGTATTTTGGTTTGTCATAAGTAGTTAGTTAAGGGTTAAGTTCTACCTGTAAAGGGTTAACACAGACCTGGTGAAACACCTGACCAAAGGACCAATCAGGGAAGAGAATTTGAAAATCCCAGAGAGCGGGAACTTGGGTCTCTGTGTTCTTTGTTCTGTGTTCTTAGCCGTCTGGAACTACACCAGCCCAGATGCTTAATCAAGTCTGCTCATCTTTCTGAACTAATTTCTTCTATTCAAGCTAGTGAGTATTAGAAGTACTGGGTAATTTCATATAAGAATCCTGTGTCTGCAATTCTGTGTGTTTGTATTGATTATTCGTAATTTTGCCTGTATTGTTTGTACTGAGGAAAAGGGAGAAATTTCTCCAGGGATTAATAAGACTAGACCCTATGAATGTCTATCTTGGATTCATAGAGATTGTGTATTTTTTTTTCTTTTTTTTTATTCTTTTAATAAACTCTTTTAGGTTCAGGACTTGGTTAAGTTCCTTACCTGTGGATTCAGGGGAAGGAAGCTAGGCGCCACTCTGTGGAGACAAGGGTTGTCTCCAAGCAGAGAAAGCAGGGAAGGGAGAGGGAAGTGAAAGGAATCTTTCTCCCTCTGTGATTTGATCTGTGCTTCCCCAGGAAAGTCTCTGGAAGGAGGAGGGGGGAACAGAGGGGTGTCTCGATTCACCGAATAAATCGAGTGGTGGCAGCGAGAAGGAAACCTACCCTAAGGGTTAGGGTGGGGGGAGAATACCTGCGGGTCCCCATCTTTGAACTCACAAGCTCAAAGTGGGGGTGAGACCCTATCATAAACAGGGAGGGGTGTGGCCAGCACCCCAAGGCACAGACATGACGGAAACAAGTGACCAACTAGAGCTTGCTCGATTGCAATTACAAATCCTGGAAGCCAAAGAGAGAGAACACAAGATGGTGATGGCAGCCATGGAGGCAGACCAGAGAGCCAGAGAGGCAGACCACATCAGACAAATGGAATTAAGAGAGAAAGATCTGGAAATCCAGATGCAGGCTCTGGAAGTAGAAAAGGCTAAGCAGAATAATCCACCACCCCATCCACCTACTGATCAAACTTCTCGGAAAAAATTTCCCGCCTACAAGGCAGGGGATGATGTTGAGGCCTTTTTAGAAAACTTTGAGAGGGCCTGTATTGGATACCATCTTCCTAAAGAACAATACATGATGGAGCTGAGGTCACAGCTCAGCGGACAATTATCCCTGGTGGCAGCTGAAATGCCTAGAGACCAGATGGACGACTTTCCACTGTTCCTAACCAAGGCCAGACTCAGAATGGGCATCACCCCTGATCACGCCCGTCAGCGTTTCAGAGCCCAGAAATGGAAACCAGAGATGTCATTTCCAGAGCACGCTGCTTACCTGGAAAAACACTATTTGTCCTGGATATCAGGATCCAAGGTTGAGGAGCTAGACGACCTACACCTCCTGATATTGATGGAGCAGTTCCTAGATGGTGTTCCTGAGAACACTAGACGCTACATCCAAGATGGTAAACCAAAAACTCTCACTGAGGCAGGAGAAATTGGAGCCAGATGGATGGCATCGGTAGACAACACGAAAGCTACTGCCAAAGGGAGCGAATCACACAAGGTACCCACTGAGACTAAACCTTACCATCGAGGGCCAATCAAGCCCACACCTACAACCCAAGCACAGTCACACCCTACCTCTTCTTCTACCTCACCAGTTTCCAGTAAACCAACACAACCCCGTGACCCATCAAGTGGGCGATGTTTTGGATGCAATGAACTGGGGCATATCAAAGCCAAATGCCCAAAGAACCTGAACCGGGTCCAACTCCTTGCACCTGCACACCAAGGAAACCCGGAATTAGATATCTCTCAAATACCCGTATGCTTTAGGGAAACTTTGAGAGTGGACGGAAAGGAAGTTATCGCATGGAGAGACACTGCAGCGCATATGTCAGCTATCCACCGAACCTTCGTGGACCCCAAATTCATCAACCCGAAAACCACAGTGACAGTTCGCCCCTTCATGTCAAAACCTGTGACATTACCTTCAGCGCATTTACCTGTCCAGTACAAGGGCTGGTCAGGGACGTGGACTTTTGCTGTCTATGACAATTATTCTGTCCCCATGATTCTGGGCAACCACTTGGCCCATCACGTTGAGCCGCCAGAAACAGAGGGAGTGGTTACACGCAGCCAAGCCAGACGAGCTGCTGCACCCATCCCTGTTCCTCAGCCATCCACCGAGACCTCGCCGGTGTTACCAGAGAGGGTGGAACCGGCTCCCATACCATCAACTACAGCAACCATAATACAGCCAGTCCCAGGGCCGGAACTGGAAAAACCAGCAGACAACCCTACCCTAGAGGCTCAGCCGGAGCCTGAAATAACACCTCGTGGACCAGCGGAGAGCGGTTCACAGTCAACAGAAACAATCTCATCACCTACATCACTTCCAGAGGAACTGGTGTCTCCCGCCTCAAGGGAACAGTTCCAGACTGAGCAGGAAGCCGATGACAGCCTCAAGAAAGCATGGGCGGCGGCACGCAGCAACCCACCGCCTCTCAGCTCCACTAACTGATCCCGGTTCGTTGTGGACCAAGGACTTTTATACAAGGAATGTCTTTCTGGTGGACACCAGGAGGGCTTTCATCCTCAAAAACGGTTGCTAGTTCCGACGAAGTACCGGGAAAAGCTCTTAAGCTTAGCCCATGATCATCCCAGTGGCCATGCTGGGGTGAACCGAAGCAAAGACAGGTTGGGAAGGTCCTTCGACTGGGAGGGGATGGGCAAGGACGTTGCCAAGTATGTCCAGTCTTGTGAGGTATGCCAAAAGGTAGGAAAACCTCAAGACCAGGTCAAGGCCCCTCTCCAGCCACTTCCCATAATTGAGGTCCCATTTCAGCGAGTAGCTGTGGATATTATGGGTCCTTTCCCAAAAAAGACCCCCAGAGGAAAGCAGTACATACTGACTTTTGTGGACTTTGCTACCAGATGGCCGGAAGCAGTAGCTCTAGGCAACACCAGGGCTCAAACTGTGTGCCAGGCCTTAACTGACATTTTTACCAGGGTGGGTTGGCCCTTTGAGATTCTAACAGATTCGGGAACAAATTTCCTATCAGGGACCATGAAAGACCTGTGGGAAACTCATGGGGTGCATCATTTGGTTGCCACCCCGTACCACCACCAAACTAATGGCCTAGTGGAAAGGTTTAATGGAACATTGGGGGCCATGATCCGCAAATTAGTCAATGAACACTCCAATAATTGGGATCTAGTGTTACAACAGTTGCTGTTTGCCTACAGGGCTGTTCCACATCCCAGTTTAGGATTCTCACCATTCGAGCTGGTGTATGGCCATGAGGTTAAGGGGCCATTACAGCTGGTAAAGCAGCAATGGGAGGGGTTTACACCTCCTCCAGGGACTAACATTCTGGACTTTGTAAGCAACCTTCAAAACACCCTCCGAGACTCTTGGGCCCTTGCTCGAGAGAACTTAAGAGATGCTCAAGCGGAGCAAAAGGTCTGGTATGATCGACATGCCAAGGAGCGGTCCTTCAAGGTAGGAGACCAGGTCATGGTCTTGAAGGCGCAACAGGCCCATAAGATGGAAGCGTCCTGGGAAGGACCATACATGGTCCAGGAGCGCCTGGGAGCTGTTAACTACCTCATAACATTCCCTGATTCCTCTTTAAAGCCTAAAGTGTTTCATGTTAACTCTCTAAAGCCCTTTTATCCCAGAGAATTACAGGTCTGTCACTTTACAGTTCAGGAAGGAGATGACACCGAGTGGCCTGAAGGTGTCTACTACGAAGGTAAAAGAAATGGTGGTGTGGAAGAGGTGACCCTCTCCACAACCCTGCAACGTCTGCAGCGGCAACAGATCAAGGAGCTGTGCACTCACTTCGCGCCCTTGTTCTCAGCCAACCCAGGACGGACTGAGCAAACCTGCCACTCCATTGACACAGGTAATGCTCACCCGATTAGGACCCCACCCTACCGGGTGTCACCTCATGCCAAAGTTGCTATTAAACAGGAGATTGACAACATGTTGGAGATGGGTATCATCCGCCCTTCTACCAGTGCATGGGCATCTCCAGTGGTTCTGGTTCCCAAACCAGATGGGGAAATACGCTTTTGTGTGGACTACCGTAAGCTAAATGCTGTAACTCGTCCAGACAACTATCCAATGCCACGCACTGATGAGCTATTGGAAAAGTTGGGACGTGCCCAGTTCATCTCTACCATTGACTTAACCAAGGGGTACTGGCAAGTACCACTGGATGAACCTGCCAAGGAAAAGTTGCCTTTATCACCCATGCAGGGGTGTATGAGTTTACTGTGCTTCCGTTCGGACTGCGGAATGCACCTGCCACCTTCCAAAGGCTGGTGGATGGTCTACTAGCAGGATTGGGAGACTGTGCAGTTGCATACCTCGATGATGTGGCCATTTTTGCTGATTCATGGCCCGAACACCTAGAACATTTGAAAATGGTTTTAGAGCGCATCAGGCAGGCAGGACTAACTGTTAAGGCCAAAAAGTGTCAAATAGGCCAAAACAGAGTGACTTACCTAGGACACCAGGTGGGTCAAGGAACCATCAACCCCCTACAGGCCAAAGTGGAGGCTATCCAACAGTGGCCTGTCCCAAGGTCAAAGAAACAGGTCCAATCCTTCTTAGGTTTGGCCGGATATTACAGGCGGTTTGTACCACACTACAGCCAAATCGCTGCTCCACTAACTGATCTGACCAGAAAAACCCAGCCAAATGCAGTTAAGTGGACTGATGAGTGTCAGGAAGCCTTTATCCAGCTTAAGGCAATGCTCATGTCTGACCCTGTATTACGGGCCCTGGACTTTGACAAACCCTTCCTAGTTACCACCGATGCATCTGACCGTGGGGTAGGAGCGGTTCTCATGCAGAAAGGACCGGATCACAACTTCCATCCTGTCGTGTTTCTCAGCAAGATGCTGTCTGAGAGGGAAAGCCACTGGTCCGTCAGTGAAAAAGAGTGTTACGCCATTGTGTATGCCTTGGAAAAGCTACGCCCATACGTTTGGGGATGGCAGTTCCAGCTACAAACCGATCATGCTGCACTAAAGTGGCTTCATACTAACAAGGGAAACAACAAAAAACTTATCAGATGGAGTTTAGCTCTCCAAGACTTTGATTTTGAAATTCAACACATTTCAGGAGCTTCCAACAAAGTTGCTGATGCACTCTCTCGTGACAGTTTCCCAGAATCTAGTGGCTAAAAAGTGTTCTTTACATGTTATATGCTTGGTAGTATATGTAATAGTGCATGTGTTTATTACTCTGTTGGTTTTACAGTTTAGGAGGAAATCACCGCCAGTGCTCCCACTGTTGGTGATTTGGGGGGCGTGTCATAAGTAGTTAGTTAAGGGTTAAGTTCTACCTGTAAAGGGTTAACACAGACCTGGTGAAACACCTGACCAAAGGACCAATCAGGGAAGAGAATTTGAAAATCCCAGAGAGCGGGAACTTGGGTCTCTGTGTTCTTTGTTCTGTGTTCTTAGCCGTCTGGAACTACACCAGCCCAGACGCTTAATCAAGTCTGCTCATCTTTCTGAACTAATTTCTTCTATTCAAGCTAGTGAGTATTAGAAGTACTGGGTAATTTCATATAAGAATCCTGTGTCTGCAATTCTGTGTGTTTGTATTGATTATTCGTAATTTTGCCTGTATTGTTTGTACTGAGGAAAAGGGAGAAATTTCTCCAGGGATTAATAAGACTAGACCCTATGAATGTCTATCTTGGATTCATAGAGATTGTGTATTTTTTTTTCTTTTTTTTTATTCTTTTAATAAACTCTTTTAGGTTCAGGACTTGGTTAAGTTCCTTACCTGTGGATTCAGGGGAAGGAAGCTAGGTGCCACTCTGTGGAGACAAGGGTTGTCTCCAAGCAGGGAAGGGAGAGGGAAGTGAAAGGAATCTTTCTCCCTCTGTGATTTGATCTGTGCTTCCCCAGGAAAGTCTCTGGAAGGAGGAGGAGGGAACAGAGGGGTGTCTCGATTCACCGAATAAATCAAGTGGTGGCAGCGAGAAGGAAACCTACCCTAAGGGTTAGGGTGGGGGGAGAATACCTGCGGGTCCCCATCTTTGAACTCACAAGCTCAAAGTGGGGGTGAGACCCTAGGACATGGTTGAAAATGAAGTGTGGGTATGGGTGTGTGTGTGTGCAGGGGCAGCTCTAGGAATTTTGCCACCCCAAGCACGGCGGCACGCTGTGGGGGGCACTCTGGCGGTTGCCGGTCCCGCGGCTCCGGTGGACCTCCCGCAGACGTGCCTGCGGAGGGGCCACTGGTCCCACGGCTCCGGTGGACCTCCCGCAGACGTGCCTGCGGGAGGTCCACCGGAGCCGCCTGCCGCCCTCCCGGTGACAGGCAGAGCGCCCCCCCGCAGCATGCCGCCCCAAGCGCGCGCTTGGCGCGCTGGGGTCTAGAGCCATGTGTGTGTGTGTGTGTGTGAGAAAAATTTAGTTTTTTGACCAAACCCAATTTTTCCAGTGAAAATTTTTTGACTAAGTCTAGTCATGGGGTTTTGGTATGGGCCATTATACAAGGAAAGAGCAGAAATGGCTCAACATACAGATATAAATTTATTCCAGATTTGGGGTGTTTTGAATCCTGGGAGGTGGTTCATCCTTCATAGATAGAAGGGGCAGCTGCGCAGTTCAGAGCTTAATGTGAGCTGAGCAGCCTCAAAGTATGTGGAGTGTTCGGAACTGGAATTTTGGTTTGGGCTCACGTCTAATTCAGAGATTTTCAGAGAAGAGGGAGTCATGCAATTCAGAGGGGAAGAGTATGGTAATACTTCTTTCTTAGGGCCTGATCCAAAGCCTATTGAAGTCAGTTGGAGTGTCTTTCCACTCACATCATTAAGCCTTAAAACCGTACATAGTCTCTTTATTGTTCTCCAGCTAAGCTCGTATTGGTCATAGTGTAACAGATGTTTCAAATAATTAGATGTCATGCCAGGAATAATGAAGCAAACAGATATTAATTCTAACAGAAAACATCTTGTTATAAGAAATGCCCCAATAAGCCTTGAGAAACTTACATCATTACAAGTTTGTTCTCTACTGGACTGAATAATTAGTCAGCAGATTTTTTTCCACTAAAGAATAAGTACAGTCTGAAATTTTGTGAACTGGAAGTTCATGACCAGAAGCCAGACTATACAAAGCAATGGCTTGGATTTATATACTCATTACTGGCATCTTCAGCCTTCCTTCACTCCACCCACACAGAGCCCAAATTAGTTGGGCTTTTACGTGGGAATTTGGGGGAACGAATTTCACCCTCAGTGAGAAATAATTCCAAATGTGTGCAGAGGACCGCACCTTTAAATATATTTAAATTACTTCTGCCACTGAATTACATTCCGACTGTTTTCTCACAATTCTCACTTAACTAGCTACATATCTAAGCTATTCATTTCCACAGAGCATAGTGATTGGTCTATTTATAACCCCAGTGACTAAGCACATAAATTGTGAAACTCATAAGAAAAGCCTGTTGGTGGTGGGGGGGGGAAGGGGTGGGGAGTCCTGGTATTCTGTGTGGGAGTGACTAAAAGCAATTTTCTTGGTGCACAGCTGCAAGACATTATATTGTACATTAGCCAAAAAAACCCTACATTTATAATCGCCAGATGTTACCTTAGACAGAATGAACCTTGCTTATGAGAATCTCATCTACACGGGCTGTTCCCTCTGGCCAGCTACATGGAAATCTAAGTGGCTGTAACCACTTTCTTTGAAAAGGAGTTTTAAGATTGAGGGAACTTGCAAATGTATTAGATTTAAAGCATAAACAAATGGGGATAGTTTCATCCCTTATGCAACTTCTTTGAAGTCAGTAGACTTGCCACACAATTAATTTAATCTTACTTATCATGTTTGAACACACATTTACTCTTAGAGATCATGGATCATGTAGCGCTCCCTCACCCCAGAGGAGGGAGGTCCCTGAAGGGCAGCGATAGCCTGTCTCCAGGCTTGTCTCTGTTTACCTGAGTACTGGGCTTGCCTGCCCCAACAGTCTCAAGGGGCTGGCTATAGCCTGGGTGGGGCTCAGGCAGCCAGCAAACAACACAGTCTTCCAGGTGGGCTGGGGCCTGGGCTGCAGGGCTCAGGGGGCCAGCGGACAACAGTCTCAAGGGGGGCTGGGGCCACTTCTCTTCAGACTGAGAGCCCCTTGCAGAGGAACAAGGGTCAGCCACCCAGGGGGAGGGGGAGGGGCAGGGGAACTCAGAGCAACACAATTATAGCAAACTATTCCCCCGTGTAGACAGCACTATGTCAGCAGGAGAGATTCTCCACTGACATAGCTACTGCCTCTCAGGAAGGTAGATTAGCTACACCAATGGGTAGGGCCCTACTAAATTCACAGCCATGAAAAGTGTCATGGACTGTGAAATCTGGTCTTTTGTGTGCTTTTACCCTTTACTATACCGATTTCATGGGGGAGATCAGAATTTCTCAAATTGGGGGTCCTGACTAAGAAGGAAGTTGCGGGGGGTCATAAGGTTATTTTAGGGGGGATCATAGTATTGCCACCCTTACTTCTGCGCTGCCTTCAGAGCTGGGCAGCAGCAGACTGGCATCTGTTGGCCGGGTGCCCAGCTCTGTAGGCAGCGCCCCACCAGCAGGAGCGCAGAAGTCAGGGTGGCACTTCCATACCATGCCACCCTGACTTGTGCATTGCTGCCTTCAGAGGTGGGTGACTGGAGAGTGGTAGCTGCCAGTCTTACATCTGCGCTGCTGCTGGTGGCGCCTCTGCCTTCAGAGCTGGGCTCCCAGCCAGCAGCCACCGCTCTCCAACTGCCCAGCTCTGAAGGCAGCACTGCCACCAGCAGCAGTGTAGGAATAAGTGTAGCAGTACCACAACCCCCCTACAATAACCTTGCTCCCTCCCCCCACAACTCCTCTTTGGATCAGGATCCCTACAATTACAACACCATGACATTTCAGATTTAAATAGCTGAAATCATGAAATTTACTATTTTTAAAATCCCATGACCGTGAAATAGACCAAAATGGACTGTGAAGTTGGTAGCTCTCCCATCAGTGTAGGAGTGTCTTCATTGAAGTGCTACAGCTGCAGTGCTATATGTGAAGATAACCCCTTGGAGAGGGCAAGATTTCTAAGCATAAGCAAGGGATCTCCTGTGCTTGGCCTAAGTTAACCCTCGAACTTTTATAGAGCTTGCATATTACAGCAGCTTTTATTACCTCTTGGAACCTAAGACTAACTCATTTGTGTGTGCATATTTACTTGCTATAACCTTGTAAATAACTTGTTTCTTTTTCTTAATTAATCTTTAGTTAATTTATTATCGGATTGGCTACAAGCCTTATCTTTGGGGTAGGTTCTGAGGTGCAGTTTACATGGGGTAAGTGACCAATCCTTTGGAACTGGAAGCAACCTGAATATTATTGTGGTGATTTTTTTTATGTAAGGGACCATTTATCACAAAGGCAAGCTTACCTGGATGGCAAGATCAACTGGAGTACCCAAGGGGACTGTCTGTGACTTTATATGAAGGCTGTTGTAGTGCTGGAAGAGTTCACACTTGATACTTCGTAGGTGAAATCAAAGTATAGAACCAGTGTGGGGTTTGTGCCTGCTTCTTAAGTCTGCCCTGAGGTTGGTACTCACTCATGAGCCACTCCAGACAGCTTGAGAGCCACCAATGACTTCTATGTCAGTTGATAATGAGTACCACCTGAACAGATCAAAAATGGTGACTAGAGAAACATTAGGCAGAACAATAGAGAAGGAAGCCAAATCCATCAGCATGACACTCAGAAGCCTGAGCAAAGCAGCACAAGACCAAAATAAATGTCAAACAGGTGAATGCCCTACGAACCTGAGTGTGGGAGGATAAAGAAAGGAAGATATACTGGCAACCTAATACGCTGTGTCATAGAAGTGGAGAGACCTAAGCAGGGGTGATGGAACCTTTCTGCATCCACAGTGACTTGCATATCACACTATCTCAGAGGTGAGAGCAGGACCCGGGGGAGGGTCTGAAGCAGATGCCATAGTACATAAGATTGGGCCAGCCACTGGAGAGTAAGTATGACACCCCAGCCCAGCTAGGTCCCACCTTCCAGCCACCATGAGTGTTGGTGGACATGCCCAGCATGGGGAGCCCCCAAACCACCCATTGGGGTGTGGTGGGAGACAAAACAAGGCACAGGCACCATAGCGGAGGCACCCATGGCACCAGCCACTGGGGTGGGGGCATAAGTGTACATGATGCCAACTGCCAACATATAGGGGCACAGGTACCAGGCACCAACCACTGAGGAATTGCTGTAGGACCAGCAGAAGGAACTATTGGGATGCCTCTTCTAGCCTGAAGCCAGCAGTTCCCTCACCCCTCTTAGTAGCTCCCCTAACTCACCCTCTTATCCCTCTGTTCCACCCCATTTACAGGGAGCTTCCAACCCCCTGCATGCAACTTATGTCAAGGGTTAGAACTTCAGTGCTTGATTCTGGCTTATCACTGTCAACAGGACTATTTACAAACCAGTCTAGACCCTTGCTTGTTCCCTCTCTTAACTCATCAGATCAGACACCACTACAGATAAAGGGTCTTTTTCTGCCACTCTTATTCCCATTGTAGTAGGGTGACCA